>NC_092337.1:78795833-79155000 GCF_046630445.1 Rutidosis leptorrhynchoides | reverse complement strand
TAACAGTATGTAAGGTAGGCCACGAGATTTCAGTGCTACAAAGAGCGTCTCAAAACAGTATGATAAAGTATATGTTAACCGTGGGCACTTGGTAACTAACTTAACGTTTATACCCCCTGAAAGTACACTTGGCAAGTTCGTATGTTTACGAAGTATTAAACACTCATTGACTGCTAGCGCGACTAGCCCGAGTGGGGATGTCAAACCCTATGGATCCATATCTAAGATTCGCGTTCACCGGTTCAAAAACCAATGATTAAACGTTACCGAGCTAAAGGGAATGTTTATGCCGTTGTATAACCCACACATATATAAGTTTAAGTACTCGTGCCTAGTATGTAAAACATAAAATCCGCATGCATTCTCAGTTCCCAAAATAAGTTAAACTAAAAAGGGAATGCTATAACTCACAATGATAAAGTAGCGGTAAAGTATGACTCGGAAAGTAAGCAAGTAATGAAGGCTGTCCAAACGGGTCCTCAACCTAAGTAAAATAGTACTAAGTCAGTAAATCGTCCGAATAGGTTTAAAATTATGTAAATAAGGTCTTAAGGGTCATCATCATTCATCATCAAACAAAAGGCATAAAGTAAGTTTCGTTCATGAAAGTAGTTTAAAACAAAGGCTGACTTCGATCAGTCACCACGGCCTCTACCCTTACTGAATTAAGGTGATACCAGTGTCCATGGCTCCATATATGAGTCCTTTAAGTGTGGTAAAATTTACAGAAGCAAACTCGTCTTCGTCTGACCATGGCGACGGTCTAAGTGCGAGTAGGTCAGAAATTTCTGCACAACGTTAAAAGGACATAGTGACGATCGGAGGGCCATAAATCCTAAACCGTAACTCGGATTAAGACGAGTCCTATATGAAAAATTATCTACTCGAAAAGATATATCTGAAAATAAAGGTTACAGTAGCCCAGGTGTACTGGTCTGTTACAGAAACCAGAAAACAGTAGGCAGAAGACAGAAAACAGAAAAATAGTGGGTTCCGGTGGACTTGGTGCTCGATGCTTATCACGGTTCTCATCCTTGATGCATATAGCTTCAAGTGTACAACTCGTTGATGTGTTTGCATCATTTTCACAAAGATTTGACCATCATAACCCAAGTGTAAGTCTAAGACATGAAGCACAACTCACTTAAGTGTTGCAAGTGTTTTGATGAACCAAAGTTACATCAAAGTCTTAGATCTAACACATACATGAACTTTAAAACTAATAATAAGTTACAAACTTGAAAGTGAACTTATGAAATCAAGATCTTAAGTTGTAGAACATAGTTCTTAATTAGATCTTGAAGATCCAAGACTCAAAAGTCTAGATCTAACATAAGTGTACAAAGTCATAATTAAAGAAAACTTACTTACATGTTCTTGAACTTTCAAAGTTAACTTTTAGTTCAAGATTAATGAGATCAAGGTTAACTAGTAACACTTGACCAATAACAACCAACAAACATGAAATTAAAGTGCATAATATGAAGAAATAAACTAAGTACACAAGTAAATAAGTTCATGGGTTGCATACTTTAAAGATTCAAACCAAAGTTTGATCTTTAAGAAAGTAAACTTTAAAGTTTACTAATATGAATTACAAGTATGATTTACAACACATGAACCTTAAATATTTTGAATCAATATATGTAGAACATAAACTAGTAAGTTTAGTTCTTGTATGTTCTTGAAATTACAAGATAAAATGAAGAATGAAACTAGTAAGTTTGATTCTTGAAAACATGTAAGTAAATAACAACAACATCAAGTAAGTAAATCATAACAAAGAACAAGTAACTAAACAATAATATGAAACAAGTTATGATGATGATTATGTGGTGTTTAGGCCACGGTTTTGCAAGGAGAAAAAAGAAGAGAGAAATCTTGAAAGAAACTCACAAATTGAGAGAAAACTTGAGAGGAAAAGAGAAGTATTTTTGTGTGTGTGAAAGATGAAATGAGAACAAGTGATAAGTAAATAAAAAAAAAGAATTTTGAACTCATTCTACCCCATAAAAGTCGACGGTTTGAGGGGTTCCAAGGGGGAGGGATTAGTCCACTAGGTTTATACATGTAAAGCTTCAAAAGTTGGTTATAAGAGGTGCATGCATGGGGATTATGGTGTAAGTATTATGTGACTAGATTCCAAGTCTCTTAAACTAACTAGTTCATTTTAAAAGTGATACTTACAAGTGTTAGTGGGCTAACTAAGTCCATTAATATGGGTAGGGTGGGCTTCTAAGCCCATGTAAAATTAAAAGGCCCAAGTTTCATGTAAGTAACAATTAAATCCAATTAAAGCCCAAGTAACTAACTAATCACCATAGTTAATTAAAATGATTAATAAAATCAATCATGAATGTAAATAATACTTGAAAATATTATTCATGTAAGTTTCGTGTGTCACAAAGACGTTTCGGGCATTTAAAGTCAAATATGGGCAATCAAAGTAACAAGTAAATGTAATAACATACATTCGTTAAATCACAAGTATTAATAATAATAATTATTAATAAATAAACGTTGGAAAATCCAGGGTCGTTACATTACCCACCTGTTAAAGAAAATTTCGTCCCGAAATTTAAGCTGAGGTAGATGGAGGAGTCGGGAAAAGGAGAGGATACTTCCGCATCATTTGATCCTCTCGCTCCCAAGTAAACTCAGGTCCTCGTTTGGCATTCCATCGTACTCGGACGATCGAAATCTTGTTGCGTTTCAAAGTCTTGACCTCACGGTCCATAATCTCAACTGGTTCTTCCACAAAGTGGAGTTTGTCGTCAATTATAAGTTCCTCAAGTGGTATGATAAGTTCAGGTGCAGCAAGACACTTCTTCAAGTTTGACACGTGGAAGGTAGGATGAACTGAGCTCAATTGTGCTGGTAGATCCAAATGGTAAGCAACGGGTCCAACACGTTCCAAGATTTCAAAAGGACCAATGTATCGTGGGTTTAACTTTCCACGTTTTCCAAAACGAATTACACCTTTCCAAGGTGCAACCTTCAACATTACACGATCACCAACGTTGAATTCAAAGTCTTTACGTTTAAGATCGGCATAACTCTTTTGACGGTCACGAGCAGTCTTAAGTCTAGCTTGAATTTGAGCAATCTTATAACTCGTTGGTTGTTTAGCAGAAGAGAAAACGCTCATTCCATGGTTTCAACAGTAGTCTCAGACTCTCAGTGCCAACTGATAAGAAGCGACTAGAACAAATTTTATCAGTGTAGTATTCAGGATCGGATTCTTGTAAAGATAATAGCACTTCAATCATCGTCGTTTCATTATTTTGTTTTTTCACTGCTTTTGACCCTCCTAAGTTGGTCAATCAACCCTTGAAAGAATGCATCCCTCCTTTTCTGCAAATCGGTTTACTTTTTCTCTAACCCCTTCGCTCCAAAGCAACTAACAAACGGCAAGTAACCGTCAAGTTAACTAGAAGCACCCGCAAGTGCAAACAAATCGTCTATTATCTTCCTAAATCTTTTTCCTTCTTCAACCTCAGAAATATCGCCACCAAAATACCTTTTCTCAGATATCATTATCATCATCAAATTAAAATGTAAGCTCATAAACTCCACCTTCATATCAACCACGGAACAAGAACTCGCCAACAGTTTATGAATTAAGAGCTTGCATTCATAAGCGCGTACGTCATGGAACTCATTTAGCCGATGAATAGACAAGATTTCAGTCGAGGCAATACGACGAAGGTGGCGCCAATTGTCACTATAAGGTGCCCAAATAAGACTTTTGTTGTTGTTGCCATTGATCTTGCTGAAAAGCATAGCAGGATGGTTAGCAAAAACTATGCCGTTCTTCGTAAAGTATTCTTCGGCAAATAGTAGGAGATGGGACCAAGAGGACACATCGTGAACAGAATTGGAGAAGGATGATTGAGCCCTATTTAGAATAGATCTTGGCAAAAGTTCGGTACAACGAGGCTTGCACAAGGTACAAGTGTCCGATTATGGGGAGGGTCGGGAAGACCACCCCAGGGCAATCCGGCTTACAGGATATAAATCCCAAAGATATTTTTAAGGGGAGGAAATCGAACTTGACACTTCGCCACCCTCATCTCAATACACAAGTTTAAAGGGGTGAACCACTGGACCATAAGATTGGGTTCACTATAGTACGGATTGTGTAAGGAGGTTCTTAATTACATTACATTACAATATTAACTATTAAACAAAACTTATGAATAGTATCAGGGGTATTTTCGTCTTTTCACTCTTTTTTTCCCCTTCTTTCTTTCAAGTAACACCACAAAAGCCCCCACACTTTGTTCAAAAATTAAAATCGGCCCCCAACACAGGGGGTTAAAGCGTCAAATCAAAATTTTCATAAAATATCTTAAATAAACTCCACTCAAATATTCAACAGGTCATATCTTCTCGCTATACGCAAAACGCTAAATAATTTTATGAACACAATGTCACTAACTATACGCAAAACGGACACTTTTAAAAAAACGCTAAATATTTAGGGTACTTTTCATATATGTTGATTTTTCACTCGCAGGCTCCGTAACTAAACACAATAAAATACATTAAAAATCGAACCCCCGCCATATTAACTATTAGACAAAACTTATGAATAGTACCAGGGGTATTTTCGTCTTTTCACCTTTTTTTTCCCTTCTTTCTTTCAAGTAACACCACAAAAGCCCCCCACACTTTGTTCAAAAATTAAAATCGGCCCCCAACACAGGGGGTTAAAGCCCCAAATCAAAATTTTCATAAAATATCTTAAATAAACTCCACTCAAATATTCAACAGGTTATATCTTCTCGCTATACGCAAAACGCTAAATAATTTTATGAACACAATGTCACTAACTATACGCAAAACGGACACTTTTAAAAAACGTTAAATATTTAGGGTACTTTTCATATATGTTAATTTTTCACTCGCAGACACCTTAACTAAACACAATAAAATACATTAAAAATCGAACCCCCGCCGCAAAGCGAGGGTTTGAAAACTAGTTTATAATAAAACATATTGATGTACCGTGTACGATACAAATAATAATCATATGAGTACTTTTAATCAGATGTACACAACTTAAGCGGGTTAACTGTGGCCATTTCCGACTATTTTCCTGATCCATATGTTGTTAGTAAAGGTTAAACAAGAGAGCTCTTTTGAGGATACCAAACCCCAACCAGTAGGTTGTATTATGATAAGTTCATTTAAAGTGCTACTACTAGACATCGGAATAAGTTGCCCCCTACATACGACCAAACTGTCACTTTACAATGTAATTTTGGTACACTGCTCATAGCACATCATACATATTTAAACCACTACTTTTAGTCATCGGAATAACTTGAGTAAACATATAAGATCTAATTCTGTTAAATCGTCAAATGTGTAACCAAAATTTTAAATAACTAAACCAAATGACTAACTAAAATAGTAACCAACTGCTACTTAATGGAAAAAAAAAAAAAAAAAAAAAAAAAAAAACCCTTCAGAAATGAGATGAATCATTCAGTCACGTGTTAACCAATATGTACTTCCCTTCCATTAATTACGGGGATTGATATGTATACAACCATTTTTTATATGTACACAATCAAACATGCTTTGAATGTTGTAGTGTACAACACTTTAAAACATGTTTAGTTGTGTACATATAAAAAATGGTTGTCCACATATCATCATCCATTAATTATTCACGTTCTCCGTCCATCTGAATCGCCAACACTTCAGGATTCGAATCAGCATTCGATGACGATTCAACCGTCTCCCCGTCTCTGTCCAACAACAACAAAATTCGTTCATATCAAATCAATTCCAAATATATATATTATTATATATATATATATATATATATATATATATATATATATATATATATATATATATATATATAATAAAATTAAAAAAAAACATAAATCATACTTGCATGTCTTTTTATTATGACCCAAGCCCTTGCATTTGCTACACTGCATCTGCCTTCTAATCATCTCCAACGAACCCGCCTGTTTCAACTTCGCCCGCCTACCCGGTTTCCCTGCCGGCCGTTTGGCCGGCGGCGGCGTAACGATCACCGACAATTCCTCACCGTCTACCGGACCTTCAACGTCAGGTATCGGAAAAATCGACTCCGCATACGTTTTTCTATAACTATTCACCATAAAATACCTCGAACAATAATCACACACGTTTTTACCCGTACACTCAAAAACCGCCATAGCATGACAGCATGGCAGTCCAGTCAGCTGCCACATCTTACAACTACATTCCCATTGACTAATGTCAACCGTCTCAACCGACTCACCATAAACCTCAAACACACTACTTTGCGACGGGACCACTTGAAACGTTTGACCTTTTGCACCTGCTTCTTTGACTTTTTCTTCCATTGACGGAGTCAACGTTGTAGTCCACCGATTCGAGTCAACTCGCCTTGTATAAATCAACTCCATTAGTTTACCTCGTAACACGTCGATCATGTGCGTTATAGGCAACTCGACTGCTTCCGACACCCAATTATAAAACAACTGTCCGAAATTAGACGTCAAATGATTATTACGGGTCCCATCAAAAAACACGTTAGCCCAATGCTGCGGCTCACTTTTTATAACCCAATCGTATGCTTCGGGTGAAATCGCTTTAATATCTTGTACACGTTGTTCAAAAACGCCAACTTTCGGTGCGTACGCGGCCGCATATAGGTCTTGTACCATTAACCGTCTAGCTTCGTGTGAAAACCGATCCTTTAAATCGTTATTAAGTTTTTCAGCAATGTATCTTAAACAATACGCGTGAAAACAGCCTGCACCAAAAACGTTTGCTAATGAATCTTTCAACCCCTCGTTAAAGTTAGCAACGAACGTTATCGGTTGAGAAACTGGGACCGCGGTTTTCAGTTGCGTTAAGAACCAAAACCAGTTATCGTTATCCGTTTCATCATCAACAACAGCAAACGCTAACGGAAAAACACCGTCATCACCATCTGCTGACGTGGCGATCAATAACGTCCCTTGATACTTTGCGTCTAACGGAATATCATCTAAAAAGATTAACGGACGGCACCCTTGTTGAAACCCCGATATCGACGCGTAAAACGAGACAAAAAAACGATGAAAACTCGAATCATCTTTTGTACCAAACGTAGCTATACTACCGGGATTCGTTTCCCTTATTTTCTCACAAAAATACGGTAACTTCGAGTACGCGTCTTTATACGAACCTTGAAGTTGTTCTTTTGCGATCCCTTTCGCACGCCACGCTTGCGAATAATTTAACGTCACACCGTATTCTCGTTTTATATCATCAACAATATCTTTCGGTTTATAATTCGGCGAATTTTTTAATTTTTCTTTAATAATATTTCCGACCCAACCTTTTGTAGCGCGATAACCGGCTTTTGCACTAGCACCGTTACACGTATGTTCGGGGTTCATTTTTTTAATACGAATTAAATGAGTGGTTGGCAAACGTGAAACGTATATACGCCATGGGCAATTTTCGGACTTGCATTTGACACTAACACGATGACTATCGCTTTTTTTGTACTTGTAACGAAAACCGTGTGCGATCGAGAATTTATGAAGGGCTTCGCGAAACTCGGCAAAACTAGCGAATCTCTGATCGACACCTGTAATTGTGTTCTCCCATTGTGTTGCGGGTTTATTATAATTTGAAGCATCTGTGAATGATAGTGGTGAGATTTCGTTATCGATGACCATATCGAGGGAATTAGTGTCGGTTGTATCGGGGTGGTTATCGGTATGGCTTGTTTCGACGGGGCTAGGTACAAGCACGACTGCATCGGATACCGTTGTCCTGCTTGACCTGAAATTAGATTATAATGAAACACCATTGATTAAATATTTACATACATAGATTTTAAGTGAATTTGAAGTTTTAATACCTCACCAAAAACAAACAAACACAGTAATGTTCAAAGTTACTTGACTACAGATTGGTTAAGAGTAATGTTATTTCTAACCAGGAAGGTCAAAGAGTGGTTCGTGATCGGTTACTAACTCAAGCAGTCAAAAGTCCATTTTTCGTTTAAGAAAATAGCAGTCCTTTAAATCGGGAAAACGTAGAGTACCTTAAGCATAAAAGGTAAGTGTGAGTATGTTAGTGACCTTGTAGGGATTAATTGGCCAAGTCGGGAACTAGTCGGACGTTGACCAACTTTAACTTTGACTGTATTTGACCTACTTTCACCAAATTTGACTGAATAAATTCAGTGGCGATTCCAGAAACGAAACTCAATGAGCTCCTGATTTTTTTTCTTCAGTACTACCTATATATTTGAATGTTATTTTAATGGTTGTTTACCTTAAAAAACTACAAATTTAAAATATATATGGGGTCCGACTAGTTAAATTTAGTGGTATCCTATACAGTTTAAAGGACATGCAATAAATTTGAAAAATATATGGGGTCCTGTAGTTAAAGTTAGTAAGTTAGTGGTGTCCTATACATTTTAAAGGGTATTTTCTACACAAAATTATCAAACTAGTGGTGTCCCGTGACCCACGGGTTAAAGCTTAGATTCGCCTTTGAATAAATTTGACCGACTAAATTGGACTTTTGGCAACTTTGACCAGATAAATCCCCCAAGTCGGGGACTAGTCAGGCTTTGACTTTGACTCTACTTGACCTACTTTGACCGATTTTGAACGTATAAATCCGACTTTGACAGACTGATTGGACTTTTGACTAAATATATCAGCCAAGTCAAGGACTAATCGGACTATTTCAAAATTCCAACTATCTAGTCCGGGGACTTTTAAAACCACACTTTCAATAGTCAGTTGTGTAACAACTGCTATGAAACCGATACACCAAACTAGAATCGCGTTATTGAATCACTACAAAAGCTAATTATGTCGAAGTCCTTAGCAATAGCCCGATCAACTTCCTATTAAATCCAAACACCCCCTTCTTACACGATAAACAAAACTGAGAACATAAAGAAACAAATAAAAGAAAGTACCTACTAGCAGGCATGTTTGAGACATTAAGGGCACCCGCACCAACATCCTGTGGCATTACGAACACATCCACTTGATCAGCATCCGTAAAGAAGTTAATCATGCGTTTAAGGTCTTTATCTTTAGATATCATAATAAGCGTCTTCTTATTTCCAGGTAAAAAGTATTTAATCAACATATTGTCAACACTATATCCAAACGTCTCAGCCAAATCCTGTTTAAAATCAATCACTTTCGTTTCGGTATTAAGATCAACAGCGTACGCCTCCCCACCGTTATATGACATTGAACCATCTTTTTCGGTCTGAAACTCACCACCCGATTGACAAATAGCTATAATCTTCTTTGTTGACATCTCAATATGCAACAGCTCAACTCAATAAACCTAATATACAAGTTTTCAGCTTTTAATACAGCAAATCAAAATACAAATTAAGGATATGAGATACTACTTATGTAATAGAAATTTCAAAAATACCAATTTCAGTTTGTAACAGATTAACAGAAGGTTTTATACACCCGTAATCTGTATATAATCGAGTTTGTCTCCTTCATTGTCCCTACTCATAGTACATACAGACATATGTATGTATAGTATACAAAGTGAAGCAACATTGTTGGATATGAAAGTGGCCAAATTTGAAAATTAAGAAACTTTAAGAGGTCAAAACAAATATTTGAAAACAAAAGAGGGCAAATTAGAAAACAAAACGTATAAAGGGGGAAACTTATGAGCCAATACACACAAGGTTTTGAACTTTGTGAGGGGGATTTAACATAATTACAAAAACATAGCAAAGGTGCTCAGTCTATAACTAAACCTACCCACATGATATAAAGGAAACTGAGATTAGGTACTGGGTACATAATTATAATTATGATAATCGAATAAAGAAAAAAGTGAAATTACCTAGGGTTCTTGAAGAATAATTTAGGGTTGAAATTGTATTCGATTGAATATTAAAATTGAGTTGATTGATTTTTACTTGTGGCAAGAAAGTAAAAAGATATGAATAAGATGAGAGGCGATTGATTCTGTTTCAGTTGCTCAACTCGAACAACTTGCACCTCCCCAGATAATTTGTTCTTTTTTGCATCTTGACACCCAACTTTTTCTTTTTATGTTTTTGCCCATAATACTTTATTTTTCTTCCGGGCCAATCCAAGTATGGCTGGGCTATGATGGGCTTTTCTGGACTGTGAGGGCTATGCTGGGCTTTCGACTAAAACGGGTTTTATTGTGCTATGTAGTCTTTCGCGAAGCAGTTGACAAGTTAAAATAGAATCCATGTAGGAACCGAAAGTGGAATGGAGATATCGTTAACATGTAAACAATGATTTTTAACTTTCTCCGTCTATAAAGTGGTCATATAACAAGTTTTCATTGATTTGTGTCAAAACGTGTATATATGGCAGGGACACGCTAACCCTGTGTGCCGTAGCACCCACCAATCCCACCCCGAAAGAGACCTGTGCCGGAAAAGTACCTCCTCCCAGTACCCACAGTGGCGGCAAGAGCAATTTTTACCCCAGCTAGCTAGACCCCCGAAAACACTTCACAAATTCCCCCCGGAGGAGAAATAATTCCATGCGGAGCGCCCAGACTGAGAATCGAACTTGCGCCTTCCTTGTGTCAAAGCTTCCCCCACTGTGGGCCCAGCGATCAAAGGCGTCGGGTACCACTGGGTAATATTAACATTCATAAAAGTAAAAATAAAGAATATGAAGGTCCTTATTACACTGATTATTGATTATAGGGTTATTAATCAAAATGCCTAATTTTAGCGAATTATAATAATACGCCATCAAATAATGTAATAGCGAATTTCAATAAAAAGTAACATTTTTACCCCAATTTCCTATTTTAGGTAATCTATCTTTACTTTGACGTTTAAAGATTTGTTATATCAAATGTTAATAAAAAAGAGAGAGGAGTATCGTTACTTTTAAGTTTGGACTCCGTTAAAAAATTAAAGATACTCCATTTTTAGTAAATCATATGCAAGCATAATCATTGGTATTTACCTAAGGATAAGAAGCCTGATAATTGGCACATACGTGTGCAGTTAATCTTCTCAATCATATTACGAACATAACGAAAATTAAGTAAATATCAAGTACGTAAGAATCATCATTCACGAGGTCTTTCATATCCTAAGGTAAGTGTCAATGAGCGGGTTTGCATATGATTTACTTAAAAACTAGAAAATAGAGTATCATTAAATTTTTAACGGAGTTCTAACTTAAAAGTAACGATACTCCTCTTTTTGATTAACATTTGATAAAACAATCCTTTAAACGTCAAATTAAACATAGATTACCTAAAATAGAAAATTGAGGATAAAAGTTTACATTTTAATGGAATTTGCCCAAAATATAATTACAAAAATGTTCTCGCAAATCGCAAGACATACTTGCAAACCTTGTGTATACATGATTTTGGTCATGAACAAATCTTCCGATTGAGACCGCAAAATTTTAGGTTGAGGCCGAAAATTTTCCGAACATGATCGGTATTGTTTAGGTTTGCAAGTTTCCGTATTAGGCCAAAACCGGATAAGCAAGGTCGCAAGGCTTCCTTGCGAATGCTAAAACCGGATACGAAAGGTTGCAATGGACTCTTACAAACGACCCGAAATTTCAATTGAACTCTAAACTTTAGGTCCAAAATGTGTATATTTGGCAGGGACACCGCGACCCTGTGTTTTCTTTGAAAACCCACCAGACGCACCTCGAAAGAGTCGGATGTCAGAAAATTACCTCTATCGGGTCCCCACACATGTGACAGGAGCAATCATCATCTCACTACCAAAAGAGTTGTAAATTCTTGCCGCGAGTGGGGATTGAACATGCGCTTGTTTTAGGTCCAAGCTTTCACATGGTGGGTTTCAGCTTCAAAGGTACCGGATACCACTGAGCTATTGTTAAACTTTGAAACGTCAATCATTTATTTTTTAGCTCGGATTTAGTAACTGTTATTTTTGAATCGTGTATTGATGTGTGTTTTCTACACCTAATATTCTTGAAGTAAACTAGATCAAATTAACACACAAATTAGGCAACTACTCTTGATCAATGCAGTAAAGATATAGCAAGCACAAGGTTCGTTCCACACGGAGCAAGTATGATTAAGAATTTTGAACCAATAATTATTTTTAAATAAAATTGGGAAATTTTGATTTTAAACTAAGAAACGCAAAGTAAATAACAAGAATTCAGGAGAATTAAGGGCATTCATTAGACTCAATTAGATCTGTAACGACCCAACCCGTTATCCAACCGAATACGCAAATTTTTTTTTTATACAGTTAGGGTGCGCGGCGCACAACCCTCTCTGTGCGCGGCGCGCACAAAGCCTGATAAGTTATGTCCGGAT
This sequence comes from Rutidosis leptorrhynchoides, assembly GCF_046630445.1. Taxonomy (NCBI): domain Eukaryota; kingdom Viridiplantae; phylum Streptophyta; class Magnoliopsida; order Asterales; family Asteraceae; genus Rutidosis; species Rutidosis leptorrhynchoides. The sequence goes on along the minus strand of NC_092337.1, from coordinate 79,142,661 downwards.
TTTCCATTTTTCGTTTAATGATCTACCACTTCCCGACACTTTTAGACGAAACGGTTTTCACAAAACATTATAATAAGTAAAACCCACACGTTTTCATGATAAAACAAGTTTTACAACACCGGGCCCACATCGGCCGTTTTACGACTTTCGTACAAAATACAAGTTTTCGACCACATGATTTTAACACAAAATAAAGACCGAGCATGGTGATTGGGGATACGCTACTCAATCATAATCAATCCAAAAGCACGTCTTCTAAAGCAACTACGCGAGTCCACTAGTTCCCACGCTTACCCGAGCCACCGCATCCATGCAAATCTATAAAAATGTAAACAACGAGAGTGTAAGCTAACGCTTAGTGAGTGAGAATATACTACATACATACATATGCATAAAATGGACAAGCCACACAATAATAATCAAATAACATATACCGGAGCATCCAAGTATAAGGCAAGCTAATCTAAGCATACCGTACGAGCGCTATACTACAAGCTAAGAAGTCAACAAAGTAAGTTCACCAGCGACGATGTGAACAACACCAACAAGCTACACCCGGAGGGTTAGCTACATCACAACGATACAACGATATATAACAATAAAGCGTACAACGCCCAAGGTTAACCCCTTAACCCAATACCAAAAGTCAATTACCGCAATGAAGATTGGCCGAACTACACGGGCCATAGTAAATCCGCATTCACACGATACTACTATCTTCATTACCACAACAACATCGAGGTTAGCCGAACTACACGAGCCTTAGTGAATTCGAACTACACGAGACCACTACCTCAATAAGATGACCGAACTACACGAGTCATCGTGAATCCGCATCCACACGTGATCCACTTCTCCAATCACAACTCAATACCAACCCTTCGCCATTGAGGTTGTATAATCCACATCACAAGCATATGTGATAACGTACACACAAAGTGTGCACCTCGCCAAACGTGGTCAACCAAAACGCACAACCGTGCCAATTGGACCTATTACACAAGTCCATCAAATCCACCTATATGTGAAATGAGCTCTATAATCGAGAACCACTTCACCCGATCCGCACCCATCCTACACATACATATGCACATAGGATATTAACACTCACCTTGTCGGCTTGATGAATGTTTCCGAATAATCCGCAACATGTCAATGGAAAGTACCTATTCCATTATCACAAAACAAGCAACACAATTAGGGTGGATTTACAAACCAACCCAATTCGACACTTAGTGCAATTTCGACCAATTGCACTTCCAAGCATAAACCGCGCCCAAACTAACCAATAATCACTAACACAAGTGAAAATGGTCCTAATACGCCAATTAAACCCATAAACCCTAGTTTTGACTCATTTCAAAATTAGTCTTTCAAATACACTAAAATGGGTTCCAACACTTCCATAATCACTAACCCTAGTGATTAAACTCAATTCCAAGTCCTAAATCATGGCCAAGTCGGTTTCCAACCCAAAACCCACCAACAACAACAATAAACCCGATTACTAGCATCAATGAACTCACTTCAAGAATTTAAATGAGTTTCTCTACAATTCAATTTCAAACCCTAACTTTGAATATCAAATCAAACATTGAAATTCGGAGTTAGAACTTACCACAACAACCAAAACGTAGCTAGGAACGAGGTGAACAACTTTAAACCCCGAGCTTTTGATCAAATCCAAAACTCCAATTCTCTCTCTAAGATAGCTGAGAGTGTTTGTGGATGTGAAAATGATCGAAAGTTGGATCTAAACCAGCTGATATGGCTTCAGATCCGTCCCCAAGTGAAAAGACCAAAAAGCCCCTCATTTAATTCTAATTGGAAAAAGGCAGAAAACTGTCACTGGAAAGGTGCGCGGCGCGCTCACCTAATGGTGCGCGGCACGCACAACGGTTTGAGCAGTATTTGAGCTTTTTAATTTACGCCAAGCTTCATGCGCTTTATGTACGCCATTTATACTCTTATGTACAATAAATATTTGAGTCTTACAACTCTCCCCCACTTAGAATCGATCACGTCCTCGTGATCCTCGTCACTTAACCAACCGAACCCACACTCAATGGTCCTTAAACATACGTTCCAAACCGACTTCTTTCACAATTATCATAAACTCAAAGATTATTCCTACATACCCAAGACACACTTGCACGCATTCCGAGACATGTAAAGCACACATCATTCAAAATCTACCACGATCGCTTCACACACGAAAATCATCAAGTTCTCTTCCAACTTCTCTAGGCAATTCTTCTCAATGAATCGCCTTTAACACTAAATCGTCATTCGCGATTTATCAAATCCTCAAATTCGAGCACTAAAACTTGCTCAATCTCTCACATCGGAAAAACTCAACCAATCTCTTACCGAGATGTCAACCCTTAGCGTACCCCTGCTAAGTACAATGCTAAAAGCAACCAAGTTCCAACCTAAGGTCAACAACCAAAACGATGAAGACCGAACAAAAGCGAATCCTTACGGATAACACTTATCACTAAACATCCCTTGTAGTGCGCAATACGACCAATATGCAACTATCGTAACATCATGAGCAAACGGCTAAAACCGATAGCGCCCCAAAACGACTATGGCAACGCTAATCCCAAGGTGTACAAAATCGACTATTGTCACACCCGTAACAACACGTGAGCGAAACACGGCTATCGCATCACTACGAAAATGATGTGGTATCGTCAACAACGAACTTTAAACCCACACATGAGGTATCGCCCAACATCAAACTTTAAACCCTCATCACGCATCACTATCCACACAACATGGTCCTCACGACCCCACCATTGACATATAAAACAACCAATAGTTCACAACACGAACCACATGAAGGCTGGCTGAAACTACACGCGCCTTAGTGAATCCGCATCACACGCGACTTACTACCTTTACCGCAATAACGATCGGGATTGGCTGAACTACACGCGCCTTAGTGAATCCGAACTACACGAGTTTCACTATCCCAATAGAATGACCGCATCCACACGTGTCATTGTGAATCCGAACTACACGAGACTCACTTCCTCAACATAATGACCGCATCCACACGTGTCATTGTGAATTCGAACTACACGAGACTCACTTCCTCAACATAATGACCGCATCCACACGTGTCATTGTGAATCCGAACTACATGAGACTCACTTCCACAATAAGATGACCGAACTACACGCGTCATCGTGAATCCATAACCACACGTGATTCACCTCCCAAATCTCAACACAGGAAGGGTACTCCCATTCCGATAACGTTATACCATACCGATATAACACTACTCCCATGGTGAAGTTAGCGGACCACGTCAACGGCCATAACCCACCAATCACACACGCTCTTTTGGCCTCATACAACGAGTAGTGTAACATCGCGCACTGCTACACTATAGTGAATCCTAACGGAATACACTAACCATCAACACACGCTCTTTTGGCCTCAATTACAACAAGTAGTGTAACATCGCGCACTGCTACACCATAGTGAATCCTAACGTAATACACTAACCATCAACACACGCTCTTTTGGCCTCAATCACAACGAGTAGTGTAACATCGCGCACTGCTACACCATAGTGAATCCTAACGGATTACACTAGCCATCCAACCCAAACAAATATCCATCACACACATACGCGCATCATACGTACGCGTACACAACGCCAACACAAACGAGCAAGAACCACCTATATCACACATAGGCATAGAACACTAATTCTCTATAAGAGAATCCGCCACACACATCCCTTAATCGAGGGATCTCACCTTGCTCGTCAAACACGTCCATTATCTCTAATTGAGATTCGCCACATTACCACCTCGGTGATAATTTAAATCCAAAACCATAAGTACAATTTATTCCAAATCGTACTTTTACCACAATCGACCAACGTAGGTCTCAACGCTAGCTCCGAATCCATACGAGCATCGTCCCATATCAATACACTAGAACATCTTCGTGCGAGAGTTCAAACTCCCCCACTTAGAACTCCGTTCCATAACCACATCACAATACCTTGCTCCAACCTTGAGCACACGAATGATTTTAACCTATCCTTAAATACTTCGAACGAAGAGTTCACCCCAGTTACACAAACTTTAAGTCTTGCAATCTTCCGATTGCTCTAACTTGTCTAATTTCCACCTTTGTACCTAAGGGTTTCTCTCCGGTACCCTAAGTACAATGTAATCGCAACACCATCGGAGTCGAATACCACGCTAGTAGGTATGAAGAAGGCACCTAACATCGCATCACGTAGACTCCATTACCAACACACATCGAGATCAAACACTCGATCTTTAGGGTTCTATCCCCCCGTCGAACCTCATGGTTCATCAATTTCAACCCAAAAGCGAACACGTGCATAACGACCGAACACCAAAGCCCACACCCATGGCTTGGTAGAAACATTTCCCAACACTAAGAAATGCTTGGTTGTACCAAGTCTTACGCCCTTCGCCCATTAATCAAAACGTCACCGTAGGGTAATTCCATTAGGAATGTCACCCATAACAATACTATGCACAACACAAGGCATTTAACAAACCCGAACTCAATCGGCACATAATAAATAATCAAAGGACATATTTATTAAAACGAAAAGTATCTTAACGTATTCTCGCCACACCCGTCCCCGCTAACTCGGGACACTCCGACTTACGATGTCCTTCTTCTTGGAAATTGAAGCACACCATGCCATCACTCTTTGGCACCGAACATTCCCAAGACTTGTGACACCTCACGCCACAATTGTAACATCTAGACGCACTAGAATCCAATATACTCGTCCGTGTACCGCCCATGCTCACACTTGCACCCTTAGTTCTCTTACTTGGAGCACCATACGAAACAACCCTTCTCTCACTTGAAGGTTCACCAATCTTTGATCGCGAATACGACTCGAAACCTCTAGCCACGGCGAATAATTCCGCAAACGATTTCGCGTGACCTCTGCTAATTTTGTTCTTCAAGTCATCATTCAAGGTTCGATAGAAATCTTCCATGAACATACGATCATTTCCCATATACTCCGGGCAAAAACGAGCCTTTGCCATAAAGGTCGTCTTGAGAGTATTCAAGTCCATAGATCCTTGTCGCAAATTTCGCAACTCATCATGCAATTTCACCAAATCGGCTTGCGTCCGGAACTCCTCAAAGAATTCCTTCTTAAACTCGTCCCACGATAACGCCATAAACGGTTCACCACCGACAAGATCAATCTTACCATCCAACCAATCCTTCGCCCTACCCCGCAATAAGCTAGTAGCGAGTCTTGCCTTTTCTCGAGAGGGCAATCAATAGTACGAAAACACCCTTCGAAGTCCGAAATCCAAGTTGTGCTTACCAAAGGATCCGGTTTTCCGTCATACATCGGGGGTTTAGTCCTCATGAAACTCTTGAGACAACGCTCCATTTCACTACTACTCCGAAATTCGGAATACTTCCTATCCATTTCTTCTCGAAACGCACCCATTTGCTCCGCAACGGCGGCCGTAACTATAGCGTTAAACTCCTCGTCATTCGTCTCGATCTCGTTTCGCGTCGTCATTCTAAAGAATGCAAAACTATTAGTCCACGAACGTACATCACTTGTTAGACGGGATTTGCACCCGTAATAAGGTTTGCAGGTCCTTATTACGCACACACACCGTATCAACTTGTTAGTACAACGACCGCCTTGCTCGATGATATAAACAACACAACCAAATATTCAACATGACAAGAACACACGCAAGAATAATGTCACAACACAAGCCAATACCCTAGTTAGTTCACCTACAAGCTAAGGCACAAACCAAGTTCCCATTCCGACCCGTTCACCTACAAGTCCAGCAACAAATAGGCACACACAAAAGTCTAAGTCTAGGCGCCTATCTCAAGTCACCTAAATCCCTTAGACCATGCTCTGATACCACTTGTAACGACCCAACCCTTTATCCAACCGAATACGCAATATATATATATATATATATATATATATATATATATATATATATATATATATATATATATATATATATATATATATATATATATATATATATTTTATACAGTTAGGGTGCGCGGCGCGCAACCCTCTCTGTGCCCGGCGCGCACAGAGCCTGATCAGTTCTGTCCAGATTTTCCATTTTTCGTTTAATGATCTACCACTTCTCGACACTTTTAGACGAAACGGTTTTCACAACACATTATAATAAGTAAAACTCACACGTTTTCATAATAAAACAAGTTTTACGACACCGGGCCCACATCGGCCGTTTTACGACTTTCGTACAAAATACAAGTTTTTGACCACATGATTTTAACACAAAATAAAGACCGAGCATGGTGATTGGGGATACGCTACCTAATCATAATCAATCCAAAAGCACGTCATCTAAAGCAACTACGCGAGTCCACTAGTTCCCACGCTTACCCGAGCCATCGCATCCATGCAAATCTATAAAAATGTAAACAACGAGAGGGTAAGCTAACGCTTAGTGAGTGAGAATATACTACATACATACATATGCATAAAATGGACACGCCACACAATAATAATCAAATAACACATACCGGAGCATCCAAGTATAAGGCAAGCTAATCTAAGCATACCGTACGAGCGCTATACTACAAGCTAAGAAGTCAACAAAGTAAGTTCACCAACAACGATGTGAACAACACCAACAAGCTACACCCGGAGGGTTAGCAACATCACAACGATACAATGATATATAACAATAAAGCGTACAACGCCCAAGGTTAACCCCTTAACCAAATACCAAAGTCAATTACCGCAATGAAGATTGGCCGAACTACACGGGCCATAGTAAATCCGCATTCACACGAGACTACTATATTCATTACCACAACAACATCGAGGTTAGCCAAACTACACGAGCCTTAGTGAATCCGAACTACACGAGACCACTACCTCAATAAGATGACCGAACTACACGAGTCATCGTGAATCCGCATCCACACGTGATCCACTTCTCCAATCACAACTTAATACCAACCCTTCGCCATTGAGGTTGTATAATCCACATCACAAGCATATGTGATAACGTACACACAAAGTATGCACCTCGCCAGAGGTGGTCAACCAAAACGTTCAACCATTCCAATTGGACCTATTACACAAGTCCATCAAATCCACCTATATGTGAAGTGAGCTCTATAACCGAGAACCACTTCACCCGACCCGCACTCATCCTACACATACATATGCACATAGGATATTAACACTCACCTTGTCGGCTTGATAAATGTTTCTGAAAAATCCGCAACACGTCAATGGAAAGTACCTATTCCATTATCACAAAACAAGCAACACAATTAGGGTGGATTTACAAACCAACCCAATTCAACACTTAGTGCAATTTCGACCAATTGCACTTCCAAGCACAAACCGCGCCCAAACTAACCAATAATCACTAACACAAGTGATAATGCTAAAAACGAACATATATTTCATAGTATTATCTCTCAAGAAAGACAAGCTTTTAGTTGCAATTGTTCTATTTACAAGTGATATTCGTTTAAATAATAAAAGGTGAAGACAAAAGACAGATTCGACGAATTGAAGACGCAAACGACCAAAAAGCTAAAAAGTACAAAGTACAATCAAAGTGGTTCAAATTATTGATGAGAAACATCTCGAAATTACAAGAGTACAAGACGCAAAATGCAAAGTACAAGATATTAAATTGTACGCAAGGACGTTCGAAAATTCAGAACCGGGACCAGAGTCAACTCTCAACGCTCGACGCAACGGACTAAAAATTACAAGTCAACTATGCACATAAATATAATATAATATTTAAATAATTCTTAAAATTATTTATATATTATATATATTTAATTAAACTGTCAGCAAACAAGAAAACAAGCAATCCTGAGCTGGAATCTCAGGCCATGCGATCGCATGGCCTGGAAGTGTAATCTTCATGTGGTCGCATGACCCAAAAAGTCAGGCCGCATCCCTATAAAAAGCCGTTTGTTGAGCGAACTAAAACACATCTTTTTCTCTTCATCTATCAACGTATATATATATATATATATATATATATATATATATATATATATATATATTATAATTTTAATTTTAATTTTAATTTTAATTCTAATAATAAGGGTATGTTAGCGAATGTTGTAAGGGTGTAAGTCGAAATTCTGTCCGTGTAACGCTACGCTATTTTTAATCATTGTAAGTTATGTTCATCCTTTTTAAATTAATGTCTCGTAGCTAAGTTATTATTATGCTTATTTAATGCCGAAGTAATCGTGATGTTGGGCTAAATATTAAAATTGGGTAATTGGGCTTTGTACCGTAATTGGGGTTTGGACAAAAGAACGACACTTGTGGAAATTAGACTATGGGCTATTAATGGGCTTTATATTTGTTTAATTAAATGATAGTTTGTTAATTTAATATAAAGATTTACAATTGAACGTACCTATAAATAACCATATACACTCGATCGGACACGATGGGCGGGATATTTATAAGTACTAATAATTGTTCATTTAACCGAACACGGGAATGGATTAATAGTTATTGGGCTTATTAAAACAGGGGTGAATTATGTACAAGGACACTTGGCGTAATTGTTAACAAAGTATTAAAACCTTGGGTTACACGCAGTCGATATCCTGGTGTAATTATTAAACAAAGTATTAAGACCTTGTTACAGTTTAAATCCCCAATTAGTTGGAATATTTGACTTTGGATATAAGGATAATTTGACGAGGACACTCACACTTTATATTTATGACTGATGTACTGTTATGGACAAAAACCAGACGGACATATTGAATAATCCAGGACAAAGGACAATTAACCCATGGGAATAAACTAAAATTAACACGTCAAACATCATGATTACGGAAGTTTAAATAAGCATAATTTTATATTTCATATTTAATTGCACTTTTAATTATCGCACTTTTATTTACTGTCATTATATTTAATTGCACTTTTAATTATCGTACTTTTTAATTATCGCACTTTATTTATTGTCATTTTATTTTATCGCAATTTCATTATCGTTATATAATTTCCGCTTTAAATTAAGTTATATTTATTTTTAATATTTTACATTAGGTTTTAACTGCGACTAAAGTTTTAAAATCGACAAACCGGTAAAATTGTAATAATAATATTACTTATATATATATATTTGTATTTTTACAATTATAAGTTAAAACTAATATAGCGTTGAACTAGTTTATTAGATCCCTGTGGAACGAACCGGACTTACTAAAAACTACACTACTGTACGATTAGATACACTGCCTATAAGTGTTGTAGCAAGGTTTAGGTATATCCACTCTATAAATAAATAAATAACTTGTGTAAAATTGTATCGTATTTAATAGTATTTTCCTTGTAAAATATAAACTATTTTATATACACATCGCAAAAACATCAAGTATTTTTGGCGCCGCTGCCGGGGAAACTGCTTAAACGCCGAAAGCGAAACGCTATATATATATAAAAAAGATTTTTAGTTTACTTTTGTAAAAATACTTTTTTGTAAAAATACGTTTTAAATATTGAAAATATAAAAATATAAAAAGAAAAGAAAAACAAAATCTATATATTTGTTATTAAGAGTTGTTAAATATATATAAAGTTAAAAAGTATTTTTATTTTAGTTTTTAAAATTAAATTTTTATTTAAGCTATATTTATATTTTATAATCTAAAAACAGAAGAAAAAAATATATAATAAACTGAATTCGGGCCAGGTACTGTAGCAGCCCAATTTCTGGCCCGAAACTCTACTCCATTCGACCGCATGGATTTATAACGCGAAGACCATGCGATCGCATGGCTTGATTTGACCCGCCTGAAACCTCAGCCGACCAGTTTAGGGTTTAAATTATTAATAATTATTATTATTAAACCCTAATTAGGGTTATATTTAATAATAATTTATTTTAGTTTTTAATTAATTTGTATTATTTAGTTTAATTAGTTTTATTAATATATAAAAATTAATACTTTTATAAATAAATAATATAAAAGTAATATTTTTATAAAAATTATACTTTTTACAACTTTAAGTTTATTTTTATATTTTGTATCTTTTTATTTGTTTTAGCGTGATTTTTGTATTTTTCGTTCGTATTTAGTTTTAAGTCATAGTTTTTGCCGTAGTTATTTTTATTTCTAGATTTTTAGGCTTTGCCGTAAAATCCCTTAAGTACTTTTTCTTTAGACTAAGATTTAGGTGCTTTAGAATTTTGCGACGCCGTTTTTATAAATTTTAGTACTTTTTAAGTTTATACTGTTTTGGATATAGAATTTCTTTTAAGCTTTAATACATTTAGACGCAACTTTTAATTCTTAGTTTTTAGACTTTTAAGTTTCGACGCGCTACGTTCTTTTTATTATTTTTCGACCTTTTATTTTTCGACGTTTTTCGACGCGCTCTTTTTCTTTCTTATTTCTCGACACTCTAGTTTTTAGGACATAGAATTTTCTATTTTTTCTCTAAAATTTCTTTAAATTTCAACAAAAAATTATTTTAAGTGATTAAATTGATAGACAACTAAAATTTTCTGATTCGTAGTAATAGTTGGATTTGTTAGTGGCGAGTTGTGGGCTTCCGATTTAAAGGGTCCTGGCTACCTGCTGCATCTATTGGCTATTCGAAACGTGGGCAAAATCAGAAAAGTCTATTAATTTGATAACTTATATAATTTTTATATTTTATAACTAATAGGATATTCAGTGATTGCACCGAGCAAAACGTTCACCACCTTTTATACGTTCACCACCTGTAACTCGATCAAGACATCTAGCCAATATTGTCGCCGTTGATTTTTCTTTAGAATCATCATCCAGTCAACCAAGTACTCCAATTCAAATTTCCGATAATCCATTTTTTCAACCCGACCTCACAATTGAGAATCCGGAGGATATTCAGGGATAATTCAGAGATCCTGAACCATTAATCTTTCCTCCGAAACCACCAATCATTCAAACAGAGATTGTCGAGGAACAACCCATTAAATCAGAATCCTCTAGTGATTCAGATTCAACAAATTCAATCATGAAAAATCTGGAACCTCTAAGTATGGAAGACCGAATGTGAGCTAAACGCACTGGCCAAGGTCACGCAATTACTCAAGCAGACATTAATGCGCCATATTATGAAATTAAAGGACAAATCCTACACATGGTAACAAATCAATGCCAATTTAGTGGTGCACCGAAGGAAGATCCAAATGAACATCTTCGTACATTTAATAGGATCTGTACTTTATTTAAAATCCGAGAAGTTGAGGATGAACAGATCTATCTCATGTTATTTCTCTGGACTTTAAAGGGAGAAGCCAAAGATTGGTTAGAATCGTTACCTGAAGGGGCGATTGATACATGGGACGTTTTAGTTGAAAATTTTCTTAAACAATTCTTTCCAGCATCTAGAGCCGTGAGACTTCAAGGAGAAATTGTTACGTTCACACAAAAGCCAAATGAAATTCTATATGAAGCGTGGACAAGATTTGGAAAGTTATTAAGAGGATGTCTGCAACATGGTTTAGATACCTGTCAAATAGTACAAATATTCTACCAAGGATGTGACATCACTACACGAAAAGACATCGATATAGCAGCTGGTGGTTCCATTATGAAGAAAACTGCAACTGACGCTTACAAAATTATTGATAACACTGCTTCCCACTCACATGAGTGGCATCAAGAAAAAGATATCGTTAGATCATCTAAAGCAGCTAGAGCCGATTCTAGCCATGACTTAGATTCCATTTCTGCAAAGATAGATGTTGTCGAGAGACGAATGGAAAATATGACTAAAGATATTTACTCAATACGAATTAGTTGTGAGCAGTGTGGAGGACCACATTTGACAAAAGATTGTCTCAGTATTAAACTAACAATGGAACAAAGAGAGAATGTTTCATATCTAAACCAAAGGCCTAGAAATAATTATCAGAATAATTATCAACCGCCAAGACCAATCTACAATAAAAATCAGAACTATAACCGAAATGTTCCATACAACAACCAACAAGGTCCTAATAATTAACAAGTATCCAATAATACTTACAATCAGCAAAGACCTATTTTTCAAAACAAACCACCACAAACCGATGATAAAAAGCCAAATTTAGAAGATATGATGTCGAAGCTAGTTGAATCTCAAACTCAATTTTTCACATCTCAGAAACAAACCAATGAACAAAATGCTCAAGCATTTAGAAATCAACAAGCTTCTATTCAAAATTTGGAACAAGAAGTAAGCAACCTAGCAAGGTTGATAGGTGAAAGAAAACTGGGAAGTCTACCTAGTGATACAAATACTAACCCAAGGAATGAAACAGCTAAAGCCATTACCACAAGAAGTGGTATTACACTTAAACCACCTGAAATGCCTGTAATTTCTGAGGACGCTATTCCTACTCCAAAAGAACCACAACCTGAACAAGATATGGAAAAAGAATCGATAGTTGAAAAGGTTAATGAAGATAACACAGTTAAGGCTAAACCTTATGTTAAACCATACCAACCACCACTTCCTTACCCAAGTAAAATGAGAAAAGAGAAACTTGAAGCCGAGCAATCCAAATTCTTGGATATGCTTAAACAGATAAATGTTAATCTTCCTTTCATTGATGTAATTTCAGGAATGCCTAGATATGCTAAATTCTTGAAAGATCTAATCACAAATAGAAAGAAAATGGAAGAACTCTCGGCTGTTACAATGAATGCTAATTGCTCTGCAGTGCTGTTGAATAAGATACCAGAAAAATTATCAGATCCAGGAAGTTTCACAATTCCATGTTTTCTGGGTAGTCTTAGTTCAATAGAAGCATTGGCAGACTTAGGTGCTAGTATAAATTTAATGCCGTATTCACTATACACTAAACTAGACCTTGGAGAATTGAAACCAATACGAATAAGCATACAACTAGCCGATCGATCAGTAAAATATCCAAGAGGGATAATGGAAAACATGCTAGTTAAAGTTGATACTTTAGTATTTCCAGTAGATTTTGTTATTCTGGACATGGAAGAAGATTCTAGAGTTCCTCTAATATTAGGAAGACCATTCTTAAACACAGCTAAAGCAATAATAGACGTGTTTGGTAAGAAACTGACCCTAAGTATAGAGGACGAGTGTGTTACCTTTTCAGTGGATAGAGCCATGCAGCAACCGCAATCTGCAGATGATACATGTTATTATATTCAAATTATAAATTCACATACAGAATTGTTCGAAGAATTTCCAGAATTACAAGGAACAGGAGAATGTTCTTTAGGAGAAGGAACTGAACCAATTGATGAAACTGAAATGTTAGCCGCACTCATGGCTAATGGATATGAACCAACAAAAGAAGAAATTCAAATGCTAAAAGAAGAAGACAGATATCGATATAAATCATCGATAGAAGAACCACCGACATTAGAGTTAAATCCACTTCCAAACCATTTGGAATACGCTTATTTACATGGTGAATCTGAATTACCTGTAATAATATCATCTTCTCTTACCGAAAATGAAAAATCTCAACTCATTTCTGTGTTAAAAGCTCATAAACCAGCTATTGCATGGAAGATTCATGACATTAAAGGAATAAGTCCTTCGTATTGTACACATAAAATCTTTATGGAAGAAGGTCATAAAACGTATGTGCAACGCCAACGAAGACTAAATCCTAATATGCAAGATGTTGTTAAGAAAGAAATTATTAAACTGCTAGATGCAGGTTTAATTTATCCAATCTCTGATAGTCCATGGGTAAGCCCAGTTCAATGCGTACCTAAGAAGGGTGGCATGACTGTCATCACAAATGAAAAAAATGAGCTTATTCCTACTAGGACTGTAACAGGATGGCGTGTTTGTATTGATTATAGAAAATTAAATGACGCCACCAGAAAAGATCACTTTCCCTTACCTTTCATTGATCAAATGTTGGAAAGATTAGCCTGAAATAGTTACTATTGTTTTCTTGATGGTTTTTCCGGATATTTTTAAATTCCAATAGCACCCGAGGACCAAGAGAAAACCACATTCACGTCCCTTATGGTACTTTTGCTTACAAACGCATACCATTTGGACTTTGCAATGCCCCTGCAACCTTTCAAAGGTGCATGATGGCGATTTTTCACGACATGATTGAAGAATGCATGGAAGTTTTCATGGATGACTTTTCAGTCTTCGGTGATACATTTGAAACATATCTAGTTAATCTTGAACGAATGCTTATTAGATGCGAACAATCAAATCTAGTACTTAATTGGGAGAAATGCCATTTCATGGTTAAAGAAGGCATCGTTCTTGGTCATAAAATTTCAAAGGAAGGAATTGAAGTGGATAGAGCTAAAGTAGATGTAATTGCTAAACTTCCACATCCCACCAATGTTAGAGGAGTTAGGAGTTTTCTAGGGCATGCCGTTTTTTACCGACGTTTCATAAAAGATTTTTCTAAAATTGCCACTCCTATGAATAAACTCCTAGAAAAGGATGCTCCATTCATCTTTTCGGATGAATGCATCAAATCTTTTAATATTCTTAAAGAAAAACTCACTAATGCGCCGATCATGATAACTCCAAATTGGAATCTACCATTTGAACTAATGTGCGATGCAAGTGATTTTGCAATGGGAGCCGTTTTAGGACAAAGGACTGAAAAACGATTTCAACCTATTTATTACGCTAGTAAGACGTTACAAGGAGCACAAACGAATTACACAACTACTAAAAAAGAACTCCTAGCTATTGTCTTTGCTTTTGACAAATTTCGTTCATATCTCGTTCTAGCGAAAACGGTGGTCTATACCGACCATTCTGCTCTTAGATACCTATGTTCGAAACAAGATGCTAAACCAAGATTAATCCGTTGAATCTTACTCTTACAAGAGTTTGATATAGAAATTCGAGACAAAAAGGGAGCAGAAAATCTCGCAGCTGATCATCTTTCTCGTCTTAAAAATCCTGAATTAGAAGTTCTCAATGAATCAGCCATACAAGATAACTTTCCTGATGAATGTCTATTGAAGATAGATTATAATGAAATTCCATGGTTTGCAGACTATGCAAACTACTTAGTATGTGGATTCCTTGAAAAAGGATTGTCGTACCAAAAACGAAAGAAATTCTTTAGTAATATAAAACACTATTTCTGGGAAGATCCACATTTATTTAAAAGTTGTCCCGATGGAATAATACGCCGATGTGTATTCGGAGATGAAGCTAGTCAAATCTTAAACCATTGTCACACATGACCAACAGGAGGGCATTATTAGCCTCAGCTCACAGCAAGAAAAGTTTACGATGCTGGATTCTATTGGCCTACAATTTTCAAAGACGCACACCTTCTTTGCAAATCCTGTGATGCTTGTTAAAGGGCCTGAAAAATAAGTCAACGTGATGAAATGCCACAAAATGTCATTCAAGTATGTGAAGTATTTGACATTTGGGGTATTGACTTTATGGGTCCATTTCCAAAATCTCATAATAATCTTTACATTCTCGTTGCCATTGATTATGTATCTAAATGGGCGGAAGCACAGGATCTCCCAACTAATGATGCACGAGTTGTAGTCAACTTTTTAAAACGTCTTTTTGCAAAGTTTGGAACACCAAAAGCTTTAATAAGTGATCGGGGTACTCATTTTTGTAATAATCAACTTGAGAAAGTTCTCAAAAGATATGGAGTAACTCATAAAATCTCCACTGCTTATCATCCACAGACAAGTGGACAAGTTGAAAATACCAACCGAGCTTTAAAACGTATTCTAGAGAAAACTGTAGGATCAAATCCGAAGGAATGGTCCATGAAATTAGAGGATGCACTTTGGGCTTTTAGAACAGCCTACAAAACTCCAATAGGAACCAATAGGAACCACACCTTTTAGACTCGTTTACGGAAAAGCATGTCATCTTCCAGTAGAAATTGAACATAAAGTATTTTGTGCTTTGAAGACATGTAATCTTGATTTACATGAAGCCGGACGTCTACGGTTAAGTCAATTAAACGAATTAGAAGAATTAAGACATGAAGCATACGAAAATTCGTTCATCTATAAAGAAAGAACGAAGAAATGGCATGATAAAAGAATTAAAAGTTCAAAAGAATTTAAAGAAGGAGACAGAGTTCTTCTTTTCAATTCACGATTCAAGCTATTTTCTAGAAAATTGAAATAAAGATGGTCTGGACCATTCATAGTCAAAATAGTTTTTCCATACGGAATAATAGAATTAATAAATTCAAATGGGATTGAATTTAAAGTTAATGGTCACAGAGTTAAACATTACATACATGGTCCGATGGAAGTTGACAATGAAGTCAATCATAATTTCACCACCCAAGAAAACCTTCAAAATGAAAACATAAATATGTTATCAACAACATATGAAAGATCAAAATTGGAAAATAGGGAGGATTCAAATTGGAGTGATGAAGAAGAATTCTTATACAAACCTCCCATTCCAAGAAACGAAGAAAAATGTGAACAAGAAGTTCAAATAGAAGTGAAAGAACCAAGAAAAGAACACCCGAAAAAGGTTTACAAACCAACTCGACTTACTAAAGTAGGAGACCCGGGCGAATTTATCATTTCTTGCTTGCTTAATGATGGTGCTATATATAATGGACTCGCAGATTTAGGAGCAAGTGCAAATATTATACCTCTTTCCTTATACAAAAGATTAGGTATGGGTAAATTAAAACCAACTAAAATAGGTGTTCAATCATTTGACCTAACCATTAAACACCCGGTTGGAATAGCAAATAATTTACTTGTTAACGTGGGAAGTTTGACCTTTGTTGCAAACTTCATAGTTATTAATATGGAGGAAAACCTTGATATTCCTCTAATTTTAGGTCGCCCATTTTTAGCAACCACCGAGGCATTCATTGATGTAAGAGAAGGTAGAATGACACTTAGGGATGGTGATAAATCGATCACCTTTGTGAACCGAAAGTTTAGATCTCCACCAACCAAAACTATTAAACCAATAAAAATACATAAGTGTGGGGAAGATGAAGAAACACTTAATGATGATTCGATCACAAAGAACCCCGTTGATGATACGAAATTAGATGAACCCGTTTTTAACAGTTCAACGAAGAAACTTTATAAACGGATTCACGATGCTAGGATTAAGGGAAACTTTAAGTTATGTAACCGATTAGTATCCAATTTATCGCCAAAAGAAAAGGCAATGTTAGTTAAATTTGTGAAAGTTACAGAGGAAATCAACAATTGGCTTGAAGTAAAAGTCAAAGATATACAAGTTGTTGATAGTCCAATTGAAAATGAAGTTAATCACAATTTCGACACCACAGCTAACTAAGTGTGGGAAGGTTCGAATCTTTTTAGGGTAATATGTATTTCTGTTAGAGTTAGATATTCTGTTTTCGTGTAGTTCTCGAGAATGGAATCCGAATGGTCTTTCCCTAGCAGACCCTAAAGAACCAGTTGTAGTGACCCGAACTTTTCCATGTTTAAATATATTAATTGAGATTGATATTTACATGAATAAATGTTTTCAACGTGTTAAGCAATCAAACTTGTTAAGACTTGATTAAATGAAATAAGTTTCATATAGACAATTGATCACCCAAGTTGACCGGCGATTCACGAACGTTACAAAATTGTAAAAACTACATGTTGTGGTATATATAGACATATATATATGGTTGACATGAGATTATGATGAGTAAGTATCTCACTAAATATATTAACAATGTGTGATATACATAAGAAATGAGATTACTAAGTTAAGAAACGCGAAATGATATATATAACGATTATCGTTCTGATAACGTCTACTAAATACATATGTATCATATTAAGATATTGATACACTATATTTAACATGATAAAATGATATTTAAATATATCATTAAGTGTGTTAATAATGAACTACATATGTAAAAACAAGACTACTAACTCAAGAATTACGAAACGAGACTTATATGTAACGATTATCGTTGTAACGATATTTTAATGTATATATCATATTAAGAGATATTCATACATCATAATATCATGATAACATAATAATTTAACATCTCATTTGATATAATAAACATTGGGTTAACAACATTAATTGAGATCGTTAACTTAAAGGTTTCAAAACAACACTTACATGTAACGACTAATGAAGACTTAACGACTCCATTAGTATGTATATACATGTTGTGTTTTGATATGTATTCTTACACTTTTGAAAGACTTCAAGACACATATCAAAGTACTTCTACTTAACAAAAATGCTTACAATTACATCCTCGTTCAGTTTCATCAACAATTCTACTTGTATGCACCCGTATTTGTACTCGTACACTACACAGATTTTAGATGTATGTACTATTGGTATATACACTCCAATAATCATCTCTTAGTAGCCCATGTAAGTTACCTAACACATGTGGGAACCATCATTTGGCAACTAGCATGAAATATCTCATAAAATTACAAAAATATTAGTAATCATTCATGACTTATTTACATGAAAACAAAATTACATATCCTTTATATCTAATCCATATACCAACGACCAAAAACACCTACAAACACTTTCATTCTTCAATTTTCTTCATCTAATTGATCTCTCTCAAGTTCTATCTTCAAGTTCTAAGTGTTCTTCATAAATTTCATAAGTATAGTTTCATAAAAATCAAGAATACTTCCAAGTTTGCAAGTCTACTTCCAAGCTTTCTAATCCATTCCAAGTAATCATCTAAGATCAAGGAACCGTTGTTATTTACAGTAGGTTATCTTTCTAATTCAAGGTAATATTCATATTCAAACTTTGATTCAATTTCTACAACTATAACAATCTTATTTCGAGTGAAAATCTTACTTGAACTGTTTTCGTGTCATGATTCTGCTTCAAGAACTTTAAAGCCATCCAAGGATCCTTTGAAGCTAGATCCATTTTTCTCATTTCCAGTGGTTTTATCCAGAAAACTTGAGGTAGTAATGATGTTCATAACATCATTCGATTCATACATATAAAGCTATCTTATTCGAAGGTTTAAACTTGTAATCACTAGAACATAGTTTAGTTAATTCTAAACTTGTTTGCAAAAAAAAGTTAATCCTTCTAACTTGACTTTTAAAATCAACTAAACACATGTTCTATATTTATATGATATGCTAACTTAATGATTTAAAACCTGAAAACACGATGAACACCATAAAATCGGATATACGCCGTCGTAGTGAAACCGGGGGCTGTTTTGGTTTGGATAATTAAAAACTATGATAAACTTTGATTTAAAATTTGTTCTTCTGGGAAAATGATTTTTCATATGAACATGAAACTATATCCAAAAATCTTGGTTAAACTCAAAGTGAAAGTATGTTTTTCAAAATGGTCATCAAGATGTCGTTCTTTCGACGAAAATGACTACCTCTTTAGTAATTGACATGTAACTTAAATTTCCGACTATAAACCTATACTTTTTCTATTTGGATTCTTAAATTAGAGTTCAATATGAAACCATAGCAATTTGATTCACTCAAAACGGATTTAAAATGAAGAAGTTATGGGTAAAACAAGATTGGATATTTTTGATCTTTTTAGCTACGTGAAATGTTTAACAAATCTATACAAATCATATCCTAGCTAACTTACATTGTATTATACATGTATTCTAATATATTATGTAATCTTGGGATACCATAGACACATATTCAAATATTTTGACATATCATATCGACCCATGTATATATATTATTTGGAACAACCATAGACACTCTATATGCAGTAATGTTGGAGTTAGCTATACAGGGTTGAGGTTGATTCCAAAAATATATATACTTTGAGTTGTGATCTAGCCTGAGACGTGTATACACTGGGTCGTGGATTGATTCAAGATAATATATATCGATTTATTTCTGTACATCTAACTGTGGACAACTAGTTGTAGGTTACTAACGAGGACAGCTGACTTAATACACTCAAATCTTTAAAACATAATAAAAATAGTTGTAATTATATTTTGATCATACTTTGATATATATGTACATATTTGTATAGGTTCGTGAATCGATCCGTGGCCAAGTCTTATTTCCGAGGAAGGAAATATCTGTGAAAGTGAGTTATAGTCCCACTTTTAAAATCTAATATTTTTAGGATGAGAATACATGCAGGTTTTATAAATGATTTACAAAATAGACACAAGTACGTGAAACTACATTCTATGGTTGAATTATCGAAATCGAATATGCCCCTTTTTATTAAGTCTGGTAATCTAAGAATTAGGGAACAGACACCCTAATTGACGCTAATCCTAAAGATAGATCTATTGGGCCTAACAAACCCCATCCAAAGTACCGGATGCTTTAGTACTTCGAAATTTATATCATATTCGAAGGGTGTCCCGGATTGATGGGGATATTCTTATATATGCATCGTGTTAATGTTGGTTACCAGGTGTTCACCATATGAATGATTTTTTATCTCTATGTATGGGATGTGTATTGAAATATTAAATCTTGTGGTCTATTGTTACGATTTGATATATATAGGTTAAACCTATAACTCACCAACATTTTTGTTGACGTTTAAAGCATGTTTATTCTCAGGTGAATACTAAGAGCTTTCGTTGTTGCATACTAAAATAAGGACAAGATTTAGAGTCCATGTTTGTATGATATTGTGTAAAAACTGCATTCAAGAAACATATGTCGATGTAATATATTTCTATTGTAAACCATTATGTAATGGTCATGTGTAAACAGTATATTTTAGATTATCATTATTTGATAATCTACGTAATGCTTTTAAAACCTTTATTTATAAAATAAAGGTTATGGTTGTTTTAAAAATGAATGCAGTCTTTGAAAAACATCTCATATAGAGGTCAAAACCTCGCAACGAAATCAATTAATATGGAACGTTTATAATCAATATGAACGGGACATTTCAGTTGGTATCCGAGCGTCGGTCTTATAGAACCAGAAAATTTGCATTAGTGTGTCTTATCGAGTTTGTTAGGATGCATTAGTGAGTCTGGACTTCGACCATGTTTTCTTTAAAAATGATTGCTTAACATTTTTGTTGGAAACTATATATTATTAACATGTAAGTATTATGTGATATATTAATCTCTTAACATGTTTGATATTGTGTGATAGATGTCTACCTCTAGCACAAATTCCATTGACTCACCTAATAATAACGAAGAGTCGAATATATATTGGCAAGATTCACAAGTTCCCGAAGAACCGGAAGAAGAGGAAACGGAACCGGAAGAAGAAGAACCGGAAGAAGAGGAACCAGAAGAAGAGGAACCGGAAGAAGAAGAGGTTCCGGAGGGGGGAATAGTAGGAACCACAGAAAACCGGTCAAATAAAAGAAAATCCTCAACCAATGGACCAAAGTTAATAATGGTCAATGGTGTTTCCGCTAAGGAAGCAAAATATTGGGGAAATTACCAATTTTTCGATGAATCGGATCCTGATGAGGATTCCGATGATGTTATAGAAATTACCCCGACCCAATTTAATGAGGCAAAAGAAAATAATAAGGGAAAAGGCATCAAAATAGAGAAATCTGATTCCGACCCCGATGAACTTTATATGTACCGTCAACACCCGTATTTTCAATATCGTGACAATAACCCGGGAACCTCTAAACCACCAGGTTTTTCTAAACCAATGTGGAAAACGACAACTCGTATTAGAGGAACATCATATATCCCTAGAAGATTAGGAAAAAGAACCAAGTCCGAAGAAGAAGAAACCAGTGATTCAGATTAGAGGGGTGTGAGCATGTTGTGTAATAAATGTATTGTAGTGTGCTTGTACTTTTATGTTCTATGTAAAAATTGCTTGTATTGTTTGTTATTACTAATCTAATCCTTGTCTATTTTACAGTATAAAAGCAAAATGGACGTTAAGGGTAGACAACCGAATATTTTAGAAGACCTACCAGAGGATATGATTGAGAAAATCTTGTCTAGAGTCGGTCAGAATTCATCAGCACATTTAGTTATGGCGAAATTAACTTGTCAAACATTTGAAAGACTTTCTAGAAATGCCTTAGTTTATAAAAGGCTTTCCTTTGATAGGTGGGGTATATCACATTGGGGAGACTTTAAGTTACGCCGTGTTTTCTTTAAAGCGTTAAATGCGGGGAACCCAAATGCAATTTTACGCTACGGGTTAAGAACCTCTTTTGACTCAACATATCCCAACATAGGATTTCGTGAATTAGAAAGAGCTTCTAACATGCAACATAAAGAAGCATGTTATGCTTTTGGGTTAGTGATGTTCGCTTATTACCAAAGTGAGAAAAAGAACATCGGATTGCAGCTTTTAAATAAAACTTTTCCACAAGTGACGGATTCAGTAGTTGGGGTGAGAAACAAGGTTTTTAGATTATTATGGGGCTGTTGGACATTACGAAACCCTCGTCCTTTTGACGACATTACAACATGCTGCCTAGCCAATGGTCATAACGGTTATTTTCCACAAGACCAAGGATGGGAAGTCGTCTTAGTAAAACCATAATGCATGACTTGTTTCTGGACTTATGAATTACGTGTCTTTATTTCCTTTGCTGAACAACTTGCGTATTAACTAGATTTATCTTCAAAACTGTCCTGTATCATAGTGTACTATATTTCATGTTATATGTAATATAGCGAAGTTGTAAGTTTGAAGAATATTTGTATGTGATATATTATTATAATCAGTTTTTCATATGGAATTGTAGTAGTTGAATTGTATATTAGCTACTAAGTATGAACTTAACGGGTAGGTAGTACCCGAATTTAAACTTATAAAACGCTAATATGAAGAAAAAGCTTTTATAAATGAGTTCACATTATGCTACGAGATACTATTGACTACTCTTAATATTCTGTATGATTAACTTGTTTCATTTGACTATTTTGAAGGAAATGGCACCGACTACTCGACACACCTTGAATATGAGCGAAGAGGAATTTCGTGCCTTTCTTGCTTCAAACATAGCCGCAGTACAGGCCGCTCTACATACCAACAATAACTCTGAATCTAGCAATACAGCTAACGGTGCAAGAAATCGTGTAGGATGCTCCTACAAGGAATTCACTGCCTGCAAACCTTCAGAATTTGATGGGACCGAAGGACCAATCGGATTGAAACGGTGGACCAAGAAAGTTGAATCGGTGTTTGCCATAAGTAAGTGTGCTGAAGGAGACAAAGTGAAGTACGCTACGCATACCTTCACAGGTATTGCGTTAACAAGGTGGAATACCTATCTAGAGCAAGTGGGACAAGATGCTGCTTACGCGCTACCGTGGTCAGCATTCAAGCACTTGATGAACGAGAAGTACCGTCCCAGAACCGAGGTCAATAAGCTCAAGTCAGAACTTAGAGGGTTACGAACACAGGGATTCGATATTACTTCGTACGAAAGGCGATTCACAGAATTGTGCCTATTGTGTCCAAGAGCGTTCGAAGATGAGGAAGAGAAGATCGACGCGTTTGTGAAAGGGTTACCAGAGAGAATCCAAGAAGATATAAGTTCACACGATCCTGCCTCCATACAAAAGGCATGTAGAATGGCTCACAAACTAGTGAACCAGATTGAGGGAAGAATTAAAGAACAGGCGGCCGAAGAGGCCAACGTGAAGTTAGTCAAAAGAAAGTGGGAGGAAAACGGTGATAAGAGTCACCAAAATAACAACAACTATCCCAACAATCGCAACATCAATCGCAACAACAACAAACGGCACAACAACAATAACAACAACTACAA
Source organism: Rutidosis leptorrhynchoides (assembly GCF_046630445.1). Classification (NCBI taxonomy): domain Eukaryota; kingdom Viridiplantae; phylum Streptophyta; class Magnoliopsida; order Asterales; family Asteraceae; genus Rutidosis; species Rutidosis leptorrhynchoides. The sequence continues at coordinate 79,118,933 of NC_092337.1, read as the reverse complement.
CAATCATCCCAACAACAATAACAACCGCAACAACAACAACAATCAGAAGCAGCTATGCCAAAGGTGTGAAAAGTATCACTCGGGGTTCTGCACCAAATTTTGCAACAAGTGTAAAAGAAATGGTCATAGCGCGGCTAAGTGTGAGGTCTACGGACCAGGGGTTAACAGAACGAAAGGAACAAATGGTGTCGAACGAGTAATGGAGGAGCAAGTAGTGTCGGAGTAAGTTATGCCAATGTAGTTTGTTATAAATGTGGAAAACTGGGCCACATTATTAGAAATTGCCCGAACCAGGAGAACACGAATGGATAAGGCCACGGAAGAGTTTTCAATATTAATGCGGCAGAGGCACAGGAAGACCCGGAGCTTGTTACGGGTACGTTTCTTATTGACAATAAATCTGCTTACGTTTTATTTGATTCGGGTGCGGATAGAAGCTATATGAGTAGAGATTTTTGTGCTAAATTAAGTTGTCCATTGACGTCGTTGGATAGTAAATTTTTAATCGAATTAGCAAACGGTAAATTAATTTCAGCAGATTATATATGCCGGAATCGAGAAATTAAACTGGGTAGCGAAATATTTAAGATTGATTTGATACCAGTAGAGTTAGGGAGTTTTGATGTAATAGTTGGCATGGACTGGCTGAAGGAGATGAAAGCAGAGATCGTATGTTACCAAAATGTAATTCGCATTGTACGAGAAGAAGGAGAACCCTTAATGGTGTACGGAGAAAAGGGCAACACGAAGCTACATCTTATTAGTAATTTGAAGGCACAAAAACTAATAAGAAAAGGTTGCTATGCTGTTCTAGCACACGTCGAGAAAGTACAAACTGAAGAAAAGAGCATCAATGATGTTCCCATCTCAAAAGAATTTCCCGATGTATTTCTGAAAGAATTACCGGGACTACCTCCACATCGATCTGTTGAATTTCAAATAGATCTTGTAGCAGGAGCTGCACCAATAGCTCGTGCTCCTTACAGACTGATAATGCTAAAAACGAACATATATTTCATAGCATTATTCCTCAAGAAAGACAAGCTTTTAGTTGCAATTGTTCTATTTACAAGTGATATTCGTTTAAATAATAAAAGGTGAAGACAAAAGACAGATTCGACGAATTGAAGACGCAAACGACCAAAAAGCTCCAAAGTACAAAAGACAATCAAAGAGGTTCCAATTATTGATAAGAAACGTCTCGAAATTACAAGAGTACAAGATTTAAAACGCAAAGTACAAAATATAAAATTGTACGCAAGGACGTTCGAAAATTCGGAACCGGGACCAGAGTCAACTCTCAACGCTCGACGCAACGGACTAAAAATTACAAGTCAACTATGCACATAAATATAATATAATATTTAAATAATTCTTATAATTATTTATATATTATAATAAATAATAAAAACCGTCGGCAAGAAAGACTCCAAAGGGACTGAGCTGTAATTTCATTCTCCGCGACTCGCGGAGTTTGAAGGGTATTTCACCGCGAGTCGCGGAGCCCCAAATTCAGAAACTCCCTATAAAGCTCGCGCATTCTGATCGTAAAATATCATCTTTTTCTTCTTCTCCTCATACGTAAAATATATATATATATATTTATAATTTATATTTTAATTATAATTCTAATAATAAGGGTATGTTAGCTAATGTTGTAAGGGTGTAAGTCAAAATTCTGTCCGTGTAACGCTACGCTATTTTTAATCATTGTAAGTTATGTTCAACCTTTTTATATTAATGTCTCGTAGCTAAGTTATTATTATGCTTATTTAAAACGAAGTAATCATGATATTGGGCTAATTACTAAAATTGGGTAATTGGGCTTTGTACCATAATTGGGGTTTGGACAAAAGAACGACACTTGTGGAAATTAGACTATGAGCTATTAATGGGCTTTATATTTGTTTAACTAAATGATAGTTTGTTAATGTTAATATAAAGATTTACAATTGGGCATCCCTATAAATTACCATATACACTCAATCGAACACGATGGGCGGGGTATTTATATGTACGAATAATCGTTCATTTAACCGGACACGGGAATGGATTAATAGCCACTAGAATAATTAAAATAGTGGTGAAATTATGTACAAAGGACACTTGGTATAATTGATAACAAAATATTAAAACCTTGGGTTACACTCAGTCGACATCCTGGTGTAATTATTAAACAAAGTATTAAAATCTTGTTACAGTTTAAGTCCCCAATTAGTTGGAATATTTAACTTCGGGTATAAGGATAATTTGACGAGGACACTCGCACTTTATATTTATGACTGATGGACTGTTATGGACAAAAACTAGACGGACATATTAAATAATCCAGGACAAAGGACAATTAACCCATGGGCATAAAACTAAAATCAACACGTCAAACATCATGATTACGGAAGTTTAAATAAGCATAATTCTTTTATTTCATATTTAATTTCCTTTATTTTATATTTAATTGCACTTCTAATTATCGCATTTTTATTGTTATTGTATTTAATCGCACTTTTAATTATCGTACTTTTTAATTATCGCAAGTTTATTTTATCGCACTTTTATTATTCGCAATTTCATTTATCGTTATTTACTTCATGCTTTAATTTAAGTCTTGTATTTATTTTTAATATTTTACATTTGGTTTTAACTGCGACTAAAGTTTTAAAATCGACAAACCGGTCATTAAACGGTAAAAACCCCCCTTTATAATAATAATATTACTTATATATATATTTGTATTTTTATAAAAGTAAACTAATATAGTGTTGAGCTTTTTTAAAAAAGATTCCCTGTGGAACGAACCGGACTTACTAAAAACTACACTACTGTACGATTAGGTACACTGCCTATAAGTGTTGTAGCAAGGTTTAAGTATATCCATTCTATAAATAAATAAATATCTTGTGTAAAATTGTATCGTATTTAATAGTGTTTCGTTGTAAAATTTAATAGTATTATATACCACTCCGCTACTACATCAAGTATTTTTGGCGCCGCTGCCGGGGAACTCTCTTAAAAGCCGGAAGCGCAACGCTAATATAAAAAAAAAAAGATTTTTAGTTTACTTTTATTAAAATCCGTTTTTGTAAAAAAAAAAACGTTTTAAATATTCGAAAATATAAAAAGAAAAACAAAAATATAAATATTTTTAGGAGTTTGATAAATATTTAAGTTTTATAAAGTTTCTTTGTTTTTATTTTATAAAAACATAAGTTTTATTTAAGTATTTTGTTTTTATTTAAAAACATATAAATATAAAAAAAATATATATATATAAATCTAGTTTTAAGATTTTTATTTATAAAATTATAAAGTGATTCTATTTTTATTTAAGTTTTAAATATAAAGTTTTATTAATACACATATTTAAAAACAGAAAATAAAATAAATAAATAAATAAAGAAAAACGCGTTGAAATTAAACCTGTCAGTTGAAATACTGAACCCCGCGATTCGCGGGGTTTGATGCATTAAATACCGCAACTCGCGGAGGTATTCTGACACGCGACAGAAGCCCTAATCAGGCATTAATTACGGAGTTATTATTATAATTATTTATTAATTAAAACCCTAATTATGTTTTTAGTTTTTAATTAGTTTTTAGTTTTTATTATTATTTTGTATATTTTGTTTAAATTAGTTTAATTAATTTGTAAAATTAGTAGTTTTATTAAATAAATAATATAAAAATAATACTTTTATAAAAATTGTAATTTTTACAACTTTTTGTATATTTTTATATTTTGTCCCTTTTTAATCGCTTTAGCGTAACTTTTGTATTTTTAGCTCATATTTAGTTTTAAACTTAGTTTTTGCCATAGTTATTTTTACTCCTAGATTTTTAGGCTTTGCCGTAGAATTCCTTAAGTGCTTTTTCTTTAGACTAAGATTTAGGTGCTTTAGAATTTTGCGACGCCTTTTTAAGTTTTAGTTTCTTTTTAAGTTATTTCCATTTGGGATTTAGTTTTTCTTGTAAGCTTTAATATTTTTAGACGACTTTTTACCTATGTATCAATTATCATTCCAATTAGTAATTTCAATTTGCGATTATAATTTTAAGTTAGTTGTAGTAATAAGGTTAGGTTAGTCAAGTATTTTTAAGTTTTATAAGTTTCTTTTATTTTTCCGTCACCTTTTATTTTTTCAACCATTTTTCTTTTTCGACCTTTTTCGACGAACTCTTTTTCTTTCTTATTTCTCGCTATTCTAGTTTTAGGACATAGATTTTTATTCTACTTCTTATCTAAATTTCTTAAAATTACGAAAATTTATTTTAAGTGGTTAAATTAATAAACATCAAAATTTTCTGGTTCGTAGTAATAGTTGGATTTGTACGTGGACCGGGTTATTGGAGCCAAACAGTCCTCAATTATATTGAGACCAAACGAATCCTGCCCCTCTGCTGCATCTTTTGGCTATTCGAAACGTGGGCAAAATCAGAAAAGTCTATTAATTGGATAACTTATTATAATTTTTCTTTCCTTTTTAAAACTAATAGGATATTCAGTGAATGCACTGAGCAAGACGTTCACCACCTTTTGTACGTTCACCACCTGTAACTAGATCAAGACATTTAGCAAATATAACCGCCGTTGATTTTTCTTTAGAATCGTCATCCAGTCGACCAAGTACTTCAGTTCAAATTTCCGATAATCCATTTTTTGAACCCGACATCACAATTGAGAATCCGGAGAATATTCAGGAACGGTTCGTAGATCCTGAACCACTAAACTTTTCTCCGGAGCCACCAATCATTCAAACAGAGATTGTTGAGGAACGAACCATTAAATCAGAATCATCTAGTGATACCGATTCAACAAATTCAATTATGGAGAATCTGGAACCTTTAAGTATGGAAGACCGAATGAGAGCTAAACGCACTGGCCAAGGTCACGCAATTACTCATCCAGACATTAATGCGCCAGATTATGAAATCAAAAGACAAATTCTACACATGGTGACTAATCAATGTCAATTTAGTGGTGCGCCGAAGGAAGATCCAAATGAACATCTACGTACCTTTAATAGGATCTGCACACTATTTAAAATCCGAGAAGTGGAGGATGAACAGATATATCTCATGTTATTTCCCTGGACTTTAAAGGGAGAAGCCAAAGATTGGTTGGAATCGTTACCTGAAGGGGCGATTGATACATGGGATGTTTTAGTTGACAAATTTCTTAAACAATTCTTTCCTGCATCTAAAGCCGTAAAACTTCAAGCAGAAATTGTTACGTTCACACAGAAACCGAATGAAACTCTATATGAGGCATGGACAAGATATGGAAAGTTGTTAAGAGGATGTCCGCAACATGGTGTAGACACCTGTCAAATAGTACAAATATTCTACCAAGGATGCGACATCACTACAAGAAAAGACATAGATATAGCAGCTGGTGGTTCTATTATGAAGAAAACCGAAACTGATGCTTACAAAATTATTGATAACACTGCTTCCCACTCACATGAGTGGCACCAAGAAAAAGATATCATTAGATCATCTAAAGCAGCTAGAGCCGATTCTAGCCATGACTTAGATTCCATTTCCGCAAAGATAGATGCTGTGGAGAGACGAATGGAAAAGATGACTAAGGATATTCACTCAATACGAATTAGTTGTGAGCAGTGTGGAGGACCACATTTGACAAAAGATTGTCTCAGTATTGAATTAACAATAGAACAAAGAGAGAATATTTCATACATAAACTAAAGGCCTGGAAATAATTATCAGAATAATTATCAACCGCCAAGACCGATTTACAATCAAAACCAGAATTATAACCGAAATATTCCATACAACAACCAACAAGGTCCTAGCAATCAACAAGTATCCAATAATACTTACAATCAGCAAAGACCGAATTTTCAAAACAAACCACCACAACAAACCGATGATAAAAAGCCGAATTTAGAAGATATGATGACAAAGCTAGTTGAAACTCAAACACAGTTTTTCACATCTCAGAAACAAACCAATGAACAAAATGCTCAAGCATTTAGAAATCAACAAGCTTCTATTCAAAATCTGGAACAAGAAGTAAGTAACCTAGCAAGGTTAATAGGTGAAAGAAAACCGGGAAGTCTACCTAGTGATACAAATGCTAACCCCCGGAATGAAACAGCTAAAGCCAGTACCACAAGAAGTGGTACAACACTTAAACCACCTGAAATACCTGTAACTTCTGATGAAGCCATTCCTACTCCACAAGAACCACAACCTGATCAAGATAAGGAAAAAGAACCGGTAGTTGAAAAGATTAATGAAGATAACACAGCTAAGGCTAAACCTTATGTTAAACCATATCAACCACCACTTCCTTATCCGAGTAAAATGAAGAAAGAAAAACTTGAAGCCGAGCAATCCAAATTCTTGGATATGTTTAAACAGATAAATGTAAATCTTCCTTTCATTGATGTGATTTCAGGAATGCCTAGATATGCTAAATTCTTGAAAGATCTAATCTCAAATAGAAAGAAAATGGAAGAACTCTCGGCTGTTACTATGAATGCTAATTGTTCAGCAGTGCTGTTGAATAAGATACCAGAAAAACTATCTGATCCAGGAAGTTTCACAATTCCATGTTTTCTGGGTAGTCTTAATTCAATAGAAGCATTAGCAGACTTAGGTGCTAGTATAAATTTAATGCCGTATTCACTATACGCTAAACTAGACCTTGGAGAATTGAAACCAACCAGAATAAGCATACAACTAGCCGATAGATCAATAAAATATCCTAGAGGGATAATGGAGAACATGCTAGTTAAAGTTGGTACTTTAGTATTTCCAGTAGATTTTGTTGTTCTGGACATGGAAGAAGATTCTCAAGTTCCTCTCATATTAGGAAGACCATTCTTAAACACGGCTAAAGCAATGATAGACGTGTTCGGTAAGAAACTGACCCTAAGTATAGAGGATGAGAGTGTTACCTTTTCAGTTGATAGAGCAATGCAACAACCACAATCTGCAGATGATACATGTTATTATATTCAAACTATAGATGCACATGCAGAATTATTAGAAGAATTTCCAGAATTACAAGGAACGGGAGAATGCTCTTTAGGAGAAGGTAATGAACCAATTGATGAAGCTGAAATGTTAGCTACACTTATAGCTAATGGATATGAACCAACAACAGAAGAAATTCAAATGCTAAAAGAAGAAGACAGATATCGATATAAATCATCGATAGAAGAACCTCCGAAATTAGAGTTAAAGCCACTTCCAAACCATTTGGAATACACTTATTTACATGGTGAATCTGAATTACCTGTAATAATATCGTCTTCTCTTACTGAAAATGAGAAATCACAACTCATTTCTGTGTTGAAAGCTCATAAACAAGCCATTGCATGGAAGATTCATGATATTAAAGGAATAAGTCCTTCGTATTGCACACATAAAATCCTTATGGAAGAAGGTCATAAAACGTATGTGCAACGCCAACGAAGACTAAATCCTAATATGCAAGATGTAGTTAAGAAAGAGATTATTAAACTGCTAGATGCAGGTTTAATTTATCCAATCTCTGATAGTCCATGGGTAAGCCCAGTTCAATGCGTGCCTAAGAAGGGTGGCATGACTGTCATTACAAATGAGAAAAATGAGCTTATTCCTACTAGAACTGTAACAGGATGGTGTGTGTGTATTGATTATAGAAAATTAAATGACGCAACCAGAAAAGATCACTTTCCCTTACCTTTCATAGATCAAATGTTGGAAAGATTAGTCGGAAATAGTTACTATTGTTTTCTAGATGGATTTTCCGGATATTTTCAAATTCCAATAGCACCCGAGGACCAAGAGAAAACCACATTCACGTGCCCTTATGGTACTTTTGCTTACAAACGCATGCCATTTGGACTTTGCAACGCCCCTGCAACCTTTCAAAGGTGCATGATGGCAATTTTTCACGACATGATAGAAGAATGCATGGAAGTTTTCATGGATGACTTTTCAGTCTTCGGTGATACATTTGAATCATGTCTAGCTAATCTTGAATGAATGCTTCTTAGATGCGAACAATCAAATCTAGTACTTAATTGGGAGAAATGCCATTTCATGGTTAAAGAAGGCATCGTTCTTGGACATAAAATTTCAAAAGAAGGAATTGAGGTGGATAGAGCTAAAGTAGATGTAATTGCTAAACTTCCACATCCCACCAATGTTAGAGGAGTTAGGAGTTTTCTAGGGCATGCCGGTTTTTACCGACGTTTCATAAAAGATTTTTCTAAAATTGCCACTCCTATGAATAAACTCCTAGAAAAGGATGCTCCATTCATCTTTTCAGATGAGTGTATCAAATCTTTTAATATTCTTAAAGAGAAACTCACTAATGCACCGATCATGATAACACCAAATTGGAATCTACCATTTGAACTAATGTGCGATGCAAGTGATTTTGCAATGGGAGCCGTTTTAGGACAAAGGATTGAAAAACGATTTCAACCTATATATTATGCTAGTAAGACGTTACAAGGAGCACAAACGAACTATACAACTACTGAAAAAGAACTCCTTGCTATTGTCTTTGCTTTTGACAAATTTCGATCATATCTCGTTCTAGCAAAAACAATAGTCTATACCGATCATTCTGCTCTTAGATACCTATTTTCGAAACAAGATGCCAAACCACGATTAATTCGTTGGATCTTACTCTTACAAGAGTTTGATATTGAAATCCGAGATAAAAGAGGAGCAGAAAATCTCGCCGCTGACCATCTTTCTCGTCTTGAAAATCCCGAATTAGAAGTTCTAAATGAATCAGCCATACAAGACAACTTTCCTGATGAATATCTATTGAAGATAGATTATAAAGAAATCCCATGGTTTGCAGACTATGCAAACTACTTGGTTTGTGGATTCCTTGAAAAAGGATTATCGTACCAAAGACGAAAGAAATTCTTCAGTGATATAAAACACTATTTTTGGGAAGATCCACATCTGTTTAAAAGTTGTCCCGATGGAATAATACGCCGATGTGTATTTGGAGATGAAGCTAGTAAAATATTAAACCATTGTCACACAGGACCAACAGGAGGGCATTATGGGCCTCAACTAACAGCAAGAAAAGTTTATGAAGCTGGATTCTATTGGCCTACAATTTACAAAGACGCACACCTTCTTTGCAAATCCTGTGATGCATGTCAAAGGGCCGGAAAAATAAGTCAACGTGATGAAATGCCACAAAATGTCATCCAAGTATGTGAAGTATTTGACATTTGGGGTATTGACTTTATGGGTCCATTTCCAAAATCTCATAATAATCTATATATACTCGTAGCCATTGATTATGTATCTAAATGGGCGGAAGCACAAGCTCTCCCAACTAACGATGCACGAGTTGTAGTCAACTTTTTAAAACGTCTTTTTGCAAGGTTTGGAACACCGAAAGCTTTAATAAGTGATCGGGGTACTCATTTCTGTAATAATCAACTTGAGAAAGTTCTTAAAAGATATGGAGTAACTCATAAAATCTCCACCGCATATCATCCACAAACAAGTGGACAAGTTGAAAATACCAACCGAGCCTTAAAACGTATTCTAGAGAAAACCGTAGGATCAAATCCGAAGGAATGGTCCATTAAATTAGAGGATGCACTCTGGGCTTTTAGAACAGCCTACAAAACTCCAGTTGGAACCACACCTTTTAGACTTGTTTATGGAAAAGCATGTCATCTTCCGTAGAAATTGAACACAAAGCATTTTGGGCTTTGAAGACATGTAATCTTGATTTACATGAAGCCGGACGTCTATGATTAAGTCAACTAAACGAATTAGAAGAATTAAGACATGAAGCATACGATAATTCGTTAATCTATAAAGAAAGAACGAAGAAATGGCATGATAAAAGAATCAGAAGTTCAAAAGAATTTAAAGAAGGAGACAGAGTTCTTCTTTTCAATTCACGATTCAAGCTATTTCCTGGAAAATTGAAATCAAGATGGTCTGGACCATTCATAGTCAAAAGAGTTTTCCCATACGGAACGATAGAATTAATAAATTCAAATGGGATTGAATTTAAAGTTAATGGTCACAGAGTTAAACATTACATACATGGTCCGATGGAAGTCGACAACGAAGTTAATCACAATTTCGACACCACAGCTAAATAAGTGTGGGGAGAATCAAGTCTTTAAAGGATAATATGTATTTCTGTTAGAGTTAGATTGTCTGTTTTCGTGTAGTTCTCGAAAATGGAACCCGAATGGTCTTTCCCTAGCAGACCTTAAAGAACTAGTCTTCTCCCCCCATTCTGAATTTTTATTTTTTTTAGGTTTTTACAAAATGAAGACTGCCTGTGAACTAAACCATGGTCTAATGCTACACGCTTTGATCACTAAAAGAAATAATGACATACTACCAAGTGAAATAGTATCAGTAATCAGAGAAAGAATGGACGGAGTTAGAAAAGAATCCAGATGCGAAGATAATAAGTTACAATTTGGTAAAGGAAAATCAAAATCCGCAGCGAAAAGAAGAGCACGACACCTAGAACGATGTCACAAATGCGGAAAATGGTCACATGGAGGTAAATGTTCAAATAATCAAACCTATTCAAATACCGAATTTGTTACTTTATGCAGAGACGGACCGTTCATATGTTTAGAAGAAAAGACACTGAATGCTCGAGGTTACGCCTATGTAGCCATGGAAAACCAATTAAACCGACTATCTTATGAATGGGATAGATCATATAACTAAGAAATGTATTTCACAGGTATGTCTGTACAGTTTTTATTTTTATTTTTAACCTTTTGATAATAAACGCTAATTTGTTCGCTAAAAAGTATTAAATTGGTATTGAATAAAATTAGGTTTGGCGACCGAAATTATTGATATCATTCAAAAATTTATTACATCACTGCGAAATTTAACGTTTATTCTTAAGGTATAAATATCTTTAATCAATCAACCCAAAATATTTCAAAAATTCGTCATGAGTTAAACTAGGTCTTGGAACCGAAATTACTTTACCAAAAAGAGGGGCGCATATTTTTGATAATATTTGATTGATTAAAGTGGGATAAAAAGACAAAAAGATTTTTAATTTTATTTTTACCATGTTTTTAAAATTAATATTTAAATCTTAAATTAATATTGTAACTTTGTAAAAACAATATTTTTAAAATTGTAAATATTTGAAAAATTAATATAAGTTTGGTGTGAATTTATAATATGAATTTTTAAATTAAGTTTGGTGTGAATTTATAATATGAATTTTTAAATTAAGTTTGGTGTGAATTTTTAATTATTAAAATATGAATTTTTAATGTTATGCATTTTAAATTGTAAGTTCGGTGTGAATTTTTAATATTAATTTTGAATTTTATATTTAAATTGTGTGAATTTAAAAACAAAAATTTACTTTATCTCATTAAGTTAAAAATATGATTTTTAAAATTCGTCGTAAGTTGAAGACTGGGTCTTTGAACCGAAATTGCTTTACCCGAGGGAGGGACGAGAACTTTTATTATCATTGTTTTTAATCTTATTGAATTAAAGTATGCCAAAAACATTGAAAAAACCCAAAAATCTTAGCTTTTAAAACAATCGCTACAAAAAGACAAATTTTAAAATTTTGTCGAGGGACGGACTAGGACATCAATCCGAAACGACCTCGTCCTAAATAACAAGGGAAACAAAATTTTAAAATTAAATACTTAATTGTTTTATAAGTTAATGATTATAAAAAAAAATAATAATAAATATATCAAACTCCGCGACTCGCGGAGTTTGAAGGGTAATTCACCGCGAGTCGCGGGAGGATCGGATTACAGAAAAAAATAAGAGCTGAAACAGCTCAGTCCACACAACCCACAACACAAAACACTGCGAACAAAAACCCCAAAAACTCGAAAAATACACCCCAAATTCACAATTTTTAACCGTTAATCACCAAATCTTTTACTAAAATCATGTTAAGAAGGATGCTATCTAGGAATTACTCAAGAAGAACGGTAAATTTCTACACCTAAACACCATTTAATCCGAAATTTGGTGTTCTTGAGAAATTTTTTCTCCAATTTGATTTTGATGCTTTTTAGTGTAATTATGCTTAAATTGTTTATGTATTATGCTTGTATAACCTAGATTGATGCTATTTAACATGATTAGAAGCCTTAAACTTCAAATTTTGAGTAATCTAGGGTTTGTGTTCTTGAGCAATTTGGGGCTTTTTGATATAAACAGGTTATGGCCGATTTTTGTCATGAATTGTTGCTAAATTAAGTAGTGTAACATGTTTAGGTAGTTAAATGATCCAAACTTTGAGCCTAAACATGATTTTGAGAATTAAAGTGGACTTTTTCAAGTCTAAAATTCATGAACTTGATTTTTGAGAGATAATGCCATTTGAAACTTGTTTAATTGCTAGTAATGATTATTTTGACATGTTATTTGAATTGAATGCTTATGAACTTGGCAAACATTTTCGTATATGCTTATTTGAAAAAGTGTAGATTTGATGAAAATATGAAAATGAGCTTAAGTTTGATATAAATTGATCATGTCATTGTAATTATTTTGATTGATGATTTTGCTGACACTAATGCATATTTGGATGCACAAAAATTGTGTTTGATGTGTTTTGCAGACTGAAAGGGGAGAATCTTCATCCCAAGCCCGCAATGCTCCTGCTGAGAATGTGGAACAACAGGAGGTGGATAACTACTACAAGCAGGATATACCTCATCCAGTCATGACCTTTTCTGATATGCACTTGGAAGAGTTGCACCCGAACCTGAGATTTGACAGACTTTGGATAGATTATCCAAAATATCAAAAGGGTTTGCATACTCTTCATTCTAAGGTTGTTGAGGTACCGAGGGTCATAGAATGGGGACCCTTAGAAGCTGTAGAATTGGCTGGGCCAATTAGGGAATTACTTGTACAGAGGTATGGTAATTCTTCTTTTAATGACTGGGTACGTTTATTCACCATGCGTAGACCTGTATATAAAGTATGGTGTGAAGAATTTTTGTGTAGTATAGAGTTGAATGATCGGGTAGCTAGTTTAACCGATCGTTCTTTTATTAGATTTTTGTTAGGCGGTTCGATGCGCCACATGTCTTTACTAGACATGGCTCAGGCTTTACGTATATATACGCCTGAGGAGTTAGCATCTGCCGATTGTAGAGGGTTGATACTAAACGGTAGAAAGATAGATGAAAATTTTGATACACACGGTGTGTGGAGTCAAATGACAAGCCATCACCGTTTCAAAGGGGGAAATTACTCTTATTTGGATATAGATAGAGCCGAATTAAGAGTGATTCATAGGTTTTTAGCTAATTCGATTACACAAAGGGGTAAAAACAAGGAAAAGGTAAATGAACAAGATTTGTTTTACCATATGTGTATTCGTGACCCACAAAGCGCTGTAAGTATACCATATTGTGTGGGTTATTATTTATCAGCTATGGTTTGGGGGATGCGACCGCATAGCATAATAGGAGGTGGTATTTTTATTACTTTGATTGGTGAATATCTCGGTGTGGATATAAGTCGGGGGGGGGGGATTATTAGTAGAAGAACCGGAACCCCGCGATACTATAGGTTTAAATGTATACCATGGTGTGAAAGTTTTGAAGAGGCGAAATAACGCCGCAGTACAATACCATGGTAGACATCCACAGGTGGAGAGAAACCAACAGCAAGGTAATGTAGGAGGGGGGAATGAGATGCAAGAAATGCAAAGGTTTATAGCTTCTCAGGAATACGAAAATGCCAGACAGAGAGCATTTGAAGATTGGCAAGTTCATCAGAACCAAATCATAGCTCATTGCCAACATATAGGTAGAAACTATATTCCTACACCGAAACCCATCTTCCCTCCTTGGTCTATAGAGATGCAGCCACCATATCCTACGTATAACCCTGCTGAAGCATTCTATAGCACCTATGGTTATGCCTGGAACCCCTATTGGTACCAGTATCATCCCTAGTATACTTAGTTTTATTTTTTTTTGTAATTTGTAATTATTGATGCGTTTAATGCTTTTGTTAATATTGTAATCATTTTTATAATTATCTAACTTTTATTCTTAGATTTTAATAATTTTTGAATGTGGGGTAATATACCAAACTTCAAAAATATGTATATATGTTTGCAGTTTATCTTATGTACACAACAGGGTAAAACAACGCATTTTCAAAGACTGGCATTAAGTTCAGCAAAAGCAACTAATTTTGACGACAAGATGCAAAATATATGTGAAATAACAACAAGACGGAATGAACAAATGATGTGCACCATTTATCATTCAGCAAACAAACGCCAATATATTTGGAAACTTTGGTAAAAATTTAATCATTTTCACACAAATCACCCTCAATAATTTAAATTGTTACTGATTTCTTGCAAATGAGGGCATTGCAAGATCTTAAGTGTGGGAAGGGGTTAAATTCTTTCGGATTTTAAAATTTTTATCTTAAACACTTGGTTACCATTAAAAATACTAGTAAAGCAGTAGTTGTATTAGAACCTAGTGCTCTCTGATAATAAAGAATAGCCCTAGTCTTATATACTGACTACCCAATTCTAGTAAAATTTTTCAAAATTTTCAATTAAATGAATTCAAAATCATGTTTATACATATTTATGAACGATAAAACTAGGTTTTAACACCGAAATTATTGTTACCTCGGAAAGGACATAAATTGAGAAACAAACTAAAATGTTAAAATTCATTTAAAATGGAATAGAGGACGATAAAAAGGAAAATAAAAGCCAAGTGTGGGAAAATTTACCAAGTTATCTTAAACATATGTCACATATATCTGTAACAAATAACTGAAAATACTTTTGCTTTGGACTAAACTAAACTGTTTTACCAAATGAAAGAAAAGAAAAGATGGATCTACACGATGAATTAATTCCATCATTAAAAGGAAGTAAAGTCTTCCGAAAAAGAAACGCGCTTCTTGATCTAGGTCATGAATATGTCGTCCAGGCCAGCTGTAGGTTGACGAAAAATCCAGAAAAGTCATCACTAAAATCAGCAGGAAATCCACGGACCTCAGCATCAAACAGGGTCGCCAAGTGGTCAGATTTATCCTAACCATGAGAAGGATTTATCTCGTACAATGGGGGGGCACCATGCAAATTAGCTGGATAAGACTAATGAATCAGATCCCCAGAAAGGATAATCTCCTTAAAGATTAAAAATCAGCTTTTAAGACTGATATTACTCAATCCTAGAGATTGACCTTAAAGATTGAGAATTCAAACTCATGGAATTCAATGATATCTAAACTCGAGCTTGAACGAGAAAATATTTTGATCAAAATTATAAACCGATTTGTTTTCTAAAAACCCATTTTCAATGCGTTCATTACCATTGAACGTAAAATCCTAGGAATTCACCTGGAATTCATTAGGTCACCTGAACTAAATCGGGTGTCAACCGTAAGAACGGTGGTTGCATAGTGGTCAAAGACAGGACCTTGTGCCATACCGAAAAATCATAAGGGTGAACTTTACTATTGCTCCTACCAAGGATAGTAATTGCGTCCGACACGTTATAGACCATAATTAAAAGCATGTCAGGGGACATTGCCTTAACAGTTGCTTGTTCAACGCTTTCCTTTACAACCGGACGGTAGTTTACCGAAAGGTAATATACGGGACAAGTAAACTGGACGTGTTGCTTTCCAAATACAAGGTTAGCAAGTGGGTGACACAAAACCGCAAGTTTTGAGCTAAAATTTTCAAATCTGAAACCCACCAAACCCACAAAAATATTTTGCAAACACCGGTAAAGGGTTATTTCGGAAAACTTATCTAGGGTAAAAACTAGATTTAATTTTCAAAAGATCAAATGTTTTCATAAAGATCCAATTTCCTTAATGGATAAAATAGTCATGTGGGACTTTAAACCATATCGTTACTACCATTGTTTATACCGCCATATAGAAATCACTGATATACAAAGTGTGAAGAATAAAAGAAGTGATTCTAGTATTTCAAGACGATATTGCTTGAGGACAAGCAACGCTCAAGTGTGGGAATATTTGATAATGCTAAAAACGAACATATATTTCATAGCATTATTCCTCAAGAAAGACAAGCTTTTAGTTGCAATTGTTCTATTTACAAGTGATATTCGTTTAAATAATAAAAGGTGAAGACAAAAGACAGATTCGACGAATTGAAGACGCAAACGACCAAAAAGCTCAAAAGTACAAAAGACAATCAAAGAGGTTCCAATTATTGATAAGAAACGTCTCGAAATTACAAGAGTACAAGATTTAAAACGCAAAGTACAAAATATAAAATTGTACGCAAGGACGTTCGAAAATTCGGAACCGGGACCAGAGTCAACTCTCAACGCTCGACGCAACGGACTAAAAATTACAAGTCAACTATGCACATAAATATAATATAATATTTAAATAATTCTTATAATTATTTATATATTATAATAAATAATAAAAACCGTCGGCAAGAAAGACTCCAAAGGGACTGAGCTGTAATTTCATTCTCCGCGACTCGCGGAGTTTGAAGGGTATTTCACCGCGAGTCGCGGAGCCCCAAATTCAGAAACCCCCTATAAAGCTCGCGCATTCTGATCGTAAAATATCATCTTTTTCTTCTTCTCCTCATACGTAAAATATATATATATATTTATAATTTATATTTTAATTATAATTCTAATAATAAGGGTATGTTAGCTAATGTTGTAAGGGTGTAAGTCGAAATTCTGTCCGTGTAACGCTACGCTATTTTTAATCATTGTAAGTTATGTTCAACCTTTTTATATTAATGTCTCGTAGCTAAGTTATTATTATGCTTATTTAAAACGAAGTAATCATGATGTTGGGCTAATTACTAAAATTGGGTAATTGGGCTTTGTACCATAATTGGGGTTTGGACAAAAGAACGACACTTGTGGAAATTAGACTATGAGCTATTAATGGGCTTTATATTTGTTTAACTAAATGATAGTTTGTTAATGTTAATATAAAGATTTACAATTAGGCGTCCCTATAAATTACCATATACACTCAATCGGACACGATGGGCGGGGTATTTATATGTACGAATAATCGTTCATTTAACCGGACACGGGAATGGATTAATAGCCACTAGAATAATTAAAACAGGGGTGAAATTATGTACAAAGGACACTTGGTATAATTGATAACAAAATATTAAAACCTTGGGTTACACTCAGTCGACATCCTGGTGTAATTATTAAACAAAGTATTAAAATCTTGTTACAGTTTAAGTCCCCAATTAGTTGGAATATTTAACTTCGGGTATAAGGATAATTTGACGAGGACACTCGCACTTTATA
The DNA here is from genome assembly GCF_046630445.1 of Rutidosis leptorrhynchoides. NCBI lineage: Eukaryota > Viridiplantae > Streptophyta > Magnoliopsida > Asterales > Asteraceae > Rutidosis > Rutidosis leptorrhynchoides. The sequence continues at coordinate 79,101,642 of NC_092337.1, read as the reverse complement.
TTTATGACTGATGGACTGTTATGGACAAAAACCAGACGGATATATTAAATAATCCAGGACAAAGGACAATTAACCCATGGGCATAAAACTAAAATCAACACGTCAAACATCATGATTAAGGAAGTTTAAATAAGCATAATTCTTTTATTTCATATTTAATTTCCTTTATTTTATATTTAATTGCACTTCTAATTATCGCATTTTTATTGTTATTGTATTTAATCGCACTTTTAATTATCGTACTTTTTAATTATCGCAAGTTTATTTTATCGCACTTTTATTATTCGCAATTTCATTTATCGTTATTTACTTCATGCTTTAATTTAAGTCTTGTATTTATTTTTAATATTTTACATTTGGTTTTAACTGCGACTAAAGTTTTAAAATCAACAAACCGGTCATTAAACGGTAAAAACCCCCCTTTATAATAATAATATTACTTATATATATATTTGTATTTTTATAAAAGTAAACTAATATAGTGTTGAGCTTTGTTTAAAAAAGATTCCCTGTGGAACGAACCGGACTTACTAAAAACTACACTACTGTACGATTAGGTACACTGCCTATAAGTGTTGTAGCAAGGTTTAAGTATATTCATTCTATAAATAAATAAATATCTTGTGTAAAATTGTATCGTATTTAATAGTGTTTCGTTGTAAAATTTAATAGTATTATATACCACTCCGCTACTACATCACAGACTCGCACCCAGCGATATGAAACAACTGCAAAGCCAACTGCAAGAACTATTAGAATGTGGTTTCATTCGACCAAGCACATCACCATGGGGAGCTCCTGTTTTGTTTGTCAAGAAGAAGGATGGTACATTTAGGTTGTGTATTGACTACAGAAAGTTGAATAAACTTACCATCAAAAACCGTTATCCACTGCCGAGAATTGACGACTTATTTGATCAACTACAAGGCTCATCGGTTTATTCGAAAATCGATTGACGTTCTGGATATCACCAAATGCGAGTAAAGGAGGATGATATTCCAAAAACTGCTTTTAGGACGCGTTATGGTCATTACGAGTTTATGGTTATGCCGTTTGGATTGACTAACGCACCAGCTGTGTTCATGGATGTTATGAACCGAGTGTGTGGGCCATATCTTGACAAGTTTGTCATTGTTTTCATCGATGACATACTAATTTACTCAAAGAATGATCAAGAGCACGAAGAACATTTGAGAAAAGTGCTAGAAGTATTGAGGAAAGAAAAACTGTACGCTAAGTTTTCAAAGTGTGCATTTTGGTTGGAAGAAGTTCAATTCCTCGGTCACATAGTGAACAAAGAAGGTATCCAGGTAGACCCGGCAAAGATCGAAACCATTGAAAAGTGGGAAACCCCAAAAACTCCGAAGCATATACGTCAATTTTTAGGATTGGCTGGTTACTACAGAAGATTCATCCAAGATTTCTCCAAAATAGCAAAACCCTTGACTGCATTAACGCATAAAGGGAATAAATTTGAATGGAAGGATGAACAAGAGAAGGCATTTCAGTTATTGAAGAAAAAGCTAACTACGGCACCTATATTGTCATTGCCTGAAGGGAATGATGATTTTGTGATTTATTGTGACGCATCAAAGCAAGGTCTCGGTTGTGTATTAATGCAACGAACGAAGGTGATTGCTTATGCATCTAGACAATTGAAGATTCACGAGCAAAATTATACAACTCACGATTTGGAATTGGGTGCTGTTGTTTTTGCATTAAAGACTTGGAGGCATTATTTATATGGAGTCAAAAGTATTATATATACCGACCATAAAAGTCTCCAACATATATTTAATCAGAAGCAACTGAATATGAGACAACACAGGTGGATTGAACTGTTGAATGATTACGACTTTGAGATTCATTACCACCCAGGGAAGGCAAATGTGGTAGCCGACGCCTTGAGCAGAAAGGACAGAGAACCCATTCGAGTAAAAGCTATGAATATAACGATTCACACTAACCTTACTACTCAAATAAAGGAGGCGCAACAAGGAGTTTTAAAAGAGGGAAATTTAAAGGATGAAATACCCAAAGGATCAGAGAAGCATCTTAATATTCGGGAAGACGGAACCCGGTATAGGGCTTAAAGAATTTGGGTACCAAAATTTGGAGATATGAGAGAAATGGTACTTAGAGAAGCTCATAAAACCAGATACTCAATACATCTTGGAACGGGGAAAATGTACAAGGATCTCAAGAAACATTTTTGGTGGCCAGGTATGAAAGCCGATGTTGCTAAATACGTAGGGGAATGTTTGACGTGTTCTAAGGTCAAAGCGGAGCATCAGAAACCATCAGGTCTACTTCAACAACCCGAAATCCAGGAATGGAAATGGGAAAACATTACCATGGATTTCATCACTAAATTGCCAAGGACTGCAAGTGGTTTTGATACTATTTGGGTAATAGTTGATCGTCTCACTAAATCAGCACACTTCCTGCCAATGAGAGAAGATGACAAAATGGAGAAGTTGGCGCGATTGTATTTGAAGGAGGTTGTCTCCAGACATGGAATACCCGTCTCTGTTATCTCTGATAGGGATGGTAGATTTGTTTCAAGGTTCTGGCAGACGTTGCAACAAGCATTGGGGACTCGTCTAGACATGAGTACTACCTATCATCCACAAACTGATGGGCAGAGCTAAAGGACGATACAAACGCTTGAAGACATGCTACGAGCATGTGTTATTGATTTCAGAAACATTTGGGATCGACACCTACCGTTAGCAGAATTGTCCTACAACAACAGTTATCATTCTAGTATTGAGATGGCGCTGTTTGAGGCACTTTATGGTAGAAAGTGCAGGTCTCCGATTTGTTGGAATGAAGTGGGGGATAGACAGATTACGGGTCCGGAGATAATACAAGAAACTACCAAGAAAATTATCCAAATTCAACAACAATTAAAAACCGCCCAGAGTCGACAAAAGAGCTACGCGGACAGTAAAAGAAAAGATATAGAGTTTGAAATTGGAGAAATGGTCATGCTTAAGGTTTCACCTTGGAAAGGCGTTGTTCGATTTGGTAAACGGGGGAAACTAAATCCAAGGTACATTGGACCATTCAAGATTATAGATCGTGTCTTACCAGTAGCTTACCAATTTGAGCTACCTCAACAAATCGCGGCTGTACATAACACTTTCCACATTTCAAATTTGAAGAAATCTTTTGCTAAAGAAGATCTCACTATTTCGTTGGACGAAATCCAAATCAATGAAAAACTTCAATTCATTGAAGAACCCGTCGAAATAATGGATCGTGAGGTTAAGAGACTTAAGCAAAACAAGATACCGATTGTAAAGGTTCGATGGAATGCTCGTAGAGGACCCGAGTTCACCTGGGAGCATGAAGATCAGATGAAGAAGAAATACCCGCATCTATTTCCAGAAGATTCGTCAACACCTTCAACAGCTTAAAATTTCGGGACGAAATTTATTTAACGGGTAGGTACTGTAGTGACCCGAACTTTTCCATGTTTATATATATTAATTGAGATTGATATTTACATGACTAAATGTTTCCAACGTGTTAAGCAATCAAACTTGTTAAGACTTGATTAAATGAAATAAGTTTTATATAGACAATTGATCACCCAAGTTGACCGGCGATTCACGAACGTTACAAAATTGTAAAAACTACATGTTGTGGTATATATAGACATATATATATGGTTGACATGAGATTATGATGAGTAAGTATCTCACTAAATATATAAACAATGTGTGATATACGTAAGAAATGAGATTACTAAGTTAAGAAATTCGAAATGATATATATAACGATTATCGTTATGATAACGTCTACTAAATACATATGTATCATATTAAGATATTGATACACTATATTTAACATGACAAAATGATATTTAAATATATCATTAAGTGTGTTAACAATGAACTACATATGTAAAAACAAGACTACTAACTCAAGAATTACTAAACGAGACTTATATGTAACGATTATCGTTGTAACGATATTTTAATGTATATATCATATTAAGAGATATTCATACATCATAATATCATGATAACATAATAATTTAACATCTCATTTGATATAATAAAAATTAGGTTAACAACATTAATTGAGATCGTTAACTTAAAGGTTTCAAAACAACACTTACATGTAACGACTAACGAAGACTTAACGACTCCATTAGTATGTATATACATGTTGTGTTTTGATATGTATTCTTACACTTTTGAAAGACTTCAAGACACATATCAAAGTACTTCTACTTAACAAAAATGCTTACAATTACATCCTCGTTCAGTTTCATCAACAATTCTACTCGTATGCACCCGTATTCGTACTCGTACAATACACAGCTTTTAGATGTATGTACTATTGGTATATACACTCCAATGATCAAATTTTAGTAGCCCATGTGAGTTACCTAACACATGTGAGAACCATCATTTGGCAACTAGCATGAAATATCTCATAAAATTACAAATATATTAGTAATCATTCATGACTTATTTACATGAAAACAAAATTACATATCCTTTATATCTAATCCATATACCAATGACCAAAAACACCTACAAACACTTTAATTCTTCAATTTTTTTCATCTAATTGATCTCTCTCAAGTTCCATCTTCAAGTTCTAAGTGTTCTTCATAAAAATCAAGAATACTTCCAAGTTTGCAAGTCTACTTTCAAGCTTTCTAATCCATTCCAAGTAATCATCTAAGATCAAGGAACCTTTGTTATTTACAGTAGGTTATCTTTCTAATTCAAGGTAATATTCATATTCAAACTTTGATTCAATTTCTACAACTATAACAATCTAATTTCGAGTGAAAATCTTACTTGAACTGTTTTCGTGTCATGATTCTGCTTCAAGAACTTTCAAGCCATCCAAGGATCCTTTGAAGCTAGATCCATTTTTCTCATTTCCAGTGGTTTTATCCAGAAAACTTGAGGTAGTAATGATGTTCATAACATCATTCGATTCATACATACAAAGCTATCTTATTCGAAGGTTTAAACTTGTAATCACTAGAACATAGTTTAGTTAATTCTAAACTTGTTCGCAAACAAAAGTTAATCCTTCTAACTTGACTTTTAAAATCAACTAAACACATTTTCTATATCTATATGATATGCTAACTTAATGATTTAAAACCTGGAAACACGATGAACACCATAAAATCGGATATACGCCGTCGTAGTGAAACCGGGGGCTGTTTTGGTTTGGATAATTAAAAACTATGATAAACTTTGATTTAAAAGTTGTTCTTCTGGAAAAATGATTTTTCATATGAACATGAAACTATATCCAAAAATCTTGGTTAAACTCAAAGTGAAAGTATGTTTTTCAAAATGGTCATCAAGATGTCATTTTTTCGACGGAAATGACTACCTCTTTAGTAATTGACATGTAACTTAAATTTCCGACAATAAACCTATACTTTTTATATTTGGATTCTTAAATTAGAGTTCAATATAAAACCATAGCAATTTGATTCACTCAAAACGGATTTAAAATGAAGAAGTTATGGGTAAAACAAGATTGGATATTTTTGATTTTTTTAACTACGGGAAATATTTAACAAATCTATACAAATCATATCCTAGCTAAATTATATTGTATTATACATGTATTCTAATATATTATGTAATCTTGGGATACCATAGACACGTATGCAAATGTTTTGACATATCATATCGACTCATGTATATATATTATTTGGAACAACCATGGTTGAGGTTGATTCCAAAAATATATATACTTTGAGTTGTGATATAGCCTGAGACGTGTATACACTGGGTCGTGGATTGTTTCAAGATAATATATATCGATTTATTTCTGTACATCTAACTGTGGACAACTAGTTGTAGGTTACTAACGAGGACAGCTGACTTAATACACTCAAATCTTTAAAACATAATAAAAATGGTTGTAATTATATTTTGATCATACTTTGATATATATGTACATATCTGTATAGGTTCGTGAATTGATCCGTGGCCAAGTCTTATTTCCGAGGAAGGAAATATCTGTGAAAGTGAGTTATAGTCCCACTTTTAAAATCTAATATTTTTGGGATGAGAATACATGCAGGTTTTATAAATGATTTACAAAATAGACACAAGTACGTGAAACTACATTCTATGGTTGAATTATCGAAATCGAATATGCCCCTTTTTATTAAGTCTGGTAATCTAAGAATTAGGGAACAGACACCCTAATTGACGCGAATCCTAAAGATAGATCTATTGGGCCTAACAAACCCCATCCAAAGTACCGGATGCTTTAGTACTTCGAAATTTATATCATATCCAAAGGGTGTCCCGGAATGATGGGGATATTCTTATATATGCATCTTGTTAATGTCGGTTACCAGGTGTTCACTATACGAATGATTTTTATCTCTATGTATGGGATGTGTATTGAAATATGAAATCTTGTGGTCTATTGTTATGATTTGATATATATATAGGTTAAACCTATAACTCACCAACATTTTTGTTGACGTTTAAAGCATGTTTATTCTCAGGTGAATACTAAGAGCTTCCGCTGTTGCATACTAAAATAAGGACAAGATTTAGAGTCCATGTTTGTATGATATTGTGTAAAAACTGCATTCAAGAAATATATGTCGATGTAATATATTTCTATTGTAAACCATTATGTAATGGTCATGTGTAAACAGTATTGATAATGCTAAAAACGAACATATATTTCATAGCATTATTCCTCAAGAAAGACAAGCTTTTAGTTGCAATTGTTCTATTTACAAGTGATATTCGTTTAAATAATAAAAGGTGAAGACAAAAGACAGATTCGACGAATTGAAGACGCAAACGACCAAAAAGCTCAAAAGTACAAAAGACAATCAAAGAGGTTCCAATTATTGATAAGAAATGTCTCGAAATTACAAGAGTACGAGATTCAAAACGCAAAGTACAAGATATTAAATTGTACGCAAGGACGTTCGAAAATCCGGAACCGGGACCAGAGTCAACTCTCAACGCTCGACGCAACGGACTAAAAATTACAAGTCAACTATGCACATAAATATAATATAATATTTAAATAATTCTGATAATTATTTATATATTATATAAATAATAATAATCCGTCGGCAAGAAAGACTCCAAAGTTGGTGAGCTGTATTTTCAAACTCTGCGACTCGCGGAGTTTGAAGGCAAAAAGGGCCACGAGTCGCGGAGCCCCAAATTCTAAAACTCCCTATAAAAGCAAACGAATTCTGATCGCAAAAAAACATATATATCCATCCTCTCTATATCTATACGTAAATATTTATATTTATATTTTAATTTTAATTTTAATTTTAATTTTAATCCTAATAATAAGGGTATGTTAGCGAATATTGTAAGGGTGTAAGTCGAAATTCTGTCCGTGTAACGCTACGCTATTTTTAATCATTGTAAGTTATGTTCAACCTTTTTAATTTAATGTCTCGTAGCTAAGTTATTATTATGCTTATTTAATCCGAAGTAATCATGATGTTGGGCTAATTACTAAAATTGGGTAATTGGGCTTTGTACCATAATTGAGGTTTGGACAAAAGAACGACACTTGTGGAAATTAGACTATGGGCTATTAATGGGCTTTATATTTGTTTAACTAAATGATAGTTTGTTAATGTTAATATAAAGATTTACAATTGGGCGTCCCTATAAATTGCCATATACACTCGATCGGATACGATGGGCGGGGTATTTATATGTACGAATAATCGTTCATTTAACCGGACACGGGAATGGATTAATAGCCACTAGAATAATTAAAACAGGGGTGAAATTATGTACAAGGACACTTGGTATAATTGATAACAAAATATTAAAACCTTGGGTTACACTCAGTCGACATCCTGGTGTAATTATTAAACAAAGTATTAAAATCTTGTTAAAGTTTAAGTCCCCAATTAGTTGGAATATTTAACTTCGGGTATAAGGATAATTTGACGAGGACACTCGCACTTTATATTTATGACTGATGGACTGTTATGGACAAAAACCAGACGGACATATTAAATAATCCAGGACAAAGGACAATTAACCCATGGGCATAAAACTAAAATCAATACGTCAAACATCATGATTACGGAAGTTTAAATAAGCATAATTCTTTTATTTCATATTTAATTTCCTTTATTTTATATTTAATTGCACTTCTAATTATAGCACTTTTATTTATTGTTATTATATTTAATTGCACTTTTAATTATCTTACTTTTTAATTATCGCAAGTTTATTTTATCGTACTTTTATTATTCGCAATTTCATTATCGTTATTTACTTTACGCTTTAAATTAAGTCTTGTATTTATTTATTATTTTACATTTGGTTTTAACTGCGACTAAAGTTTTAAAATCGACAAACCGGTCATTAAACGGTAAAAACCCCCCTTTATAATAATAATATTACTTATATATATATTTGTATTTTTATAAAAGTAAACTAATATAGCGTTAAGCTTTGTTTAAAGATTTTCCCTGTGGAACGAACCGGACTTACTAAAAACTACACTACTGTACGATTAGGTACACTGCCTATAAGTGTTGTAGCAAGGTTTAAGTATATCCATTCTATAAATAAATAAATATCTTGTGTAAAATTGTATCGTATTTATTAGTATTTTCTTGTAAAATATAAAGCTATTTTATATACCACTCTGCTCAAACATCAAGTATTTTTGGCGCCGCTGCCGGGGAATCGCTTAAAAGCCGGAAGCGCAACGCTAATATATATATAAAAAAAAAATTTAGTTTACTTTTATTAAAATTCGTTTTTATAAAAATACGTTTTAAATATTCAAAAATATAAAAAGAAAACAAAAATATAAGTATTTTTAAGATTTTGTTAAATATTTAAGTTTTATAAAGTTTCTTTATTTTTATATAAGTTTTATTTAAGTATTTTGTTTTTATTTAAAACATAAAAAAAAAACACGTCGAATTAAAAACTGTACTTGAGTTGAATTCTGGAACCCCGCGACTCGCGGAGTTTGCTGCCTCGACTACCGCAACTTGCGGAGCCACTCTGACACCGACAGAACCCTAATTTAGCATTTATTACGGGTAATTATTAATTATTATTATTATTAACCCTAATTAATTATTATTATTATAATTAGTTTTACTTTTTATTTAATTTATATTTTAGTTAAATTAGTTTAATTAAATTATAAAATTAATAGTTTTAATAAATAAATAATATAAAAATAATATTTTTATAAAAATTGTACTTTTTACAACTTTTTGTATATTTTTATATTTTGTCCCTTTTTAATAGTTTTAGCGTAATTTTTGTATTTTTCGCTCGTATTTATTTTTAACTCTTAGTTTTTGCCATAGTTATTTTTACTTCTAGATTTTTAGGCTTTGCCGTAGAATTCTTTAAGTGCTTTTTCTTTAGACTAAGATTTAAGTGCTTTAAAATTTTGCGACGTCTTTTTAAGTTTTAGTTTCTTTTTAAGTTATTTCCATTTGGGATTTAGTTTTTCCTGTAAGCTTTAATATTTTTAGACGACTTTTTTTCCTATGTATCAATTATCATTTCAATTAGTAATTTCAATTTGCGATTATAATTTTAAGTTAGTTGTAGTAATAAGGTTAGGTTAGTCAAGTGTTTTTAAGTTTTATAAGTTTCTTTTATTTTTCCGTCACCTTTTATTTTTCTTTCTTATTTTTCTTTTTCAACCTTTTTCGACGAACTCTTTTTCTTTCTTATTTCTCGCTATTCTAGTTTTAGGACATAGATTTTTATTCTACTTCTTGTCTAAATTTCTTAAAATTACGAAAATTTATTTTAAGTGGTTAAATTGATAGACATCAAAATTTTCTAGTTCGTAGTAATAGTTGGATTTGTACGTGGACCGGGTTATTGGAGCCAAACAGTCCTCAATTATATTGAGACCAAACGAATCATGCCCCTCTGCTGCATCTTTTGGCTATTCGAAACGTGGGCAAAATCAGAAAAGTCTATTGATTGGATAACTTATTATAATTTTTCTTTCCTTTTAAAAACTAATAGGATATTCAGTGAATGCACCGAGCAAGACGTTCACCACCTTTTGTACGTTCACCACCTGTAACTAGATCAAGACATTTAGCAAATATTACCACCGTTGATTTTTCTTTAGAATCGTCATCCAGTCGACCAAGTACTCCAGTTCAAATTTCCGATAATCCATTTTTTGAACCCGACCTCACAATTGAGAATCCGGAGAATATTCAGGAACGATTCGTAGATCCTGAACCATTAAATTTTCCTCCGGAACCACCAATCATTCAAACAGAGATTGTTGAGGAACGAACCATTAAATCAGAATCCTCTAGTGATTCCGATTCAACAAATTCAATTATGGAGAATCTGGAACCTTTAAGTATGGAAGACCGAATGAGAGCTAAACGCACTGGCCAAGGTCACGCAATTACTCATCCAGACATTAATGCGCCAGATTATGAAATCAAAGGACAAATTCTACACATGGTGACTAATCAATGCCAATTTAGTGGTGCGCCGAAGGAAGATCCAAATGAACATCTACGTACCTTTAATAGAATCTGCACACTATTTAAAATCCGAGAAGTGGAGGATGAACAGATATATCTCATGTTATTTCCCTGGACTTTAAAGGGAGAAGACAAAGATTGGTTGGAATCGTTACCTGAAGGGGCGATTGATACATGGGATGTTTTAGTTGAAAAATTTCTTAAACAATTCTTTCCGGCATCTAAAGCCGTAAGACTTCAAGGAGAAATTGTTACGTTCACACAGAAGCCAAATGAAACTCTATATGAGGCGTGGACAAGATTTGGAAAGTTATTAAGAGGATGTCCGCAACATGGTTTAGACACCTGTCAAATAGTACAAATATTCTACCAAGGATGCGACATCACTACAAGGAAAGACATAGATATAGCAGCTGGTGGTTCTATTATGAAGAAAACCGAAACTGATGCTTACAAAATTATTGATAACACTGCTTCCCACTCACATGAGTGGCACCAAGAAAAAGATATTGTTAGATCATCTAAAGCAGCTAGAGCCGATTCTAGCCATGACTTAGATTCCATTTCCGCAAAGATAGATGCTGTGGAGAGACGAATGGAAAAGATGACTAAAGATATTCACTCAATACGAATTAGTTGTGAGCAGTGTGGAGGACCACATTTGACAAAAGATTGTCTCAGTATTAAATTAACAATAGAACAAAGAGAGAATATTTCATACATAAACCAAAGACCTGGAAATAATTATCAGAATAATTATCAACCGCCAAGACCGATTTACAATCAAAACCAGAATTATAACAGAAATATTCCATACAACAACCAACAAGGTCCTAGCAATCAACAAGTATCCAATAATACTTACAATCAGCAAAGACCTAATTTTCAAAACAAACCACCACAACAAACCGATGATAAAAAGCCGAATTTAGAAGATATGATGACGAAGCTAGTTGAAACTCAAACGCAGTTTTTCACATCTCAGAAACAAACTAATGAACAAAATGCTCAAGCATTTAGAAATCAACAAGCTTCTATTCAAAATCTGGAACAAGAAGTAAGTAACCTAGCAAGGTTAATAGGTGAAAGAAAACCGGGAAGTCTACCTAGTGATACAAATGCTAACCCCCGGAATGAAACAGCTAAAGTCATTACCACAAGAAATGGTACAACACTTAAACCACCTGAAATACCTGTAACTTCTGATGAAGCTATTCCTACTCCACAAGAACCACAACCTGATCAAGATAAGGAAAAAGAACTGGTAGTTGAAAAGGTTAATGAAGATAACATAGCTAAGGATAAACCTTATGTTAAACCATACCAACTACCACTTCCTTACCCGAGTAAAATGAAGAAAGAGAAACTTGAAGCCGAGCAATCCAAATTCTTGGATATGTTTAAACAGATAAATGTAAATCTTCCTTTCATTGATGTGATTTCAGGAATGCCTAGATATGCTAAATTCTTGAAAGATCTAATCTCAAATAGAAAGAAAATGGAAGAACTCTCGGCTGTTACCATGAATGCTAATTGTTCAGCAGTACTATTGAATAAGATACCAGAAAAACTATCTGATCCAGGAAGTTTCACAATTCTATGTTTTCTGGGTAGTCTTAGTTCAATAGAAGCATTGGCAGATTTAGGTGCTAGTATAAATCGAATGTCGTATTCACTATACGCTAAACTAGACCTTGGAGAATTGAAACCAACCAGAATAAGCATACAACTAGCCGATAGATCAATAAAATATCCTAGAGGGATAATGGAGAACATGCTAGTTAAAGTTGGTACTTTAGTATTTCCAGTAGATTTTGTTGTTCTGGACATGGAAGAAGATTCTCAAGTTCCTCTCATATTAGGAAGACCATTCTTAAACACAGCTAAAGCAATGATAGACGTGTTCGGTAAGAAATTGACCCTAAGTATAGAGGATGAGAGTGTTACCATTTCAGTTGATAGAGCAATGCAACAACCACAATCTGCAGATGATACATGTTATTATATTTAAACTATAGATGCACATGCAGAATTATTAGAAGAATTTCCAGAATTACAAGGAACAGGAGAATGTTCTTTAGGAGAAGGTAATGAACCAATTGATGAAGCTGAAATGTTAGCTACACTTATAGCTAATGGATATGAACCAACAACAGAAGAAATTCAAATGCTAAAAGAAGAAGACATATATCGATACAAATCATCGATAGAAGAACCTCCGAAATTAGAGTTAAAGCCACTTCCAAACCATTTGGAATACGCTTATTTACATGGTGAATCTGAATTACCTGTAATAATATCGTCTTCTCTTACTGAAAATGAGAAATCACAACTCATTTCTGTGTTGAAAGCTCATAAACCAGCCATTGCATGGAAGATTCATGATATTAAAGGAATAAGTCCTTCGTATTGCACACATAAAATCCTTATGGAAGAAGGTCATAAAACGTATGTGCAACGCCAACGAAGACTAAATCCTAATATGCAAGATGTAGTTAAGAAAGAGATTATTAAACTGCTAGATGCAGGTTTAATTTATCCAATTTCTGATAGTCCATGGGTAAGCCCAGTTCAATGCGTGCCTAAGAAGGGTGGCATGACTGTCATTACAAATGAGAAAAATGAGCTTATTCCTACTAGGACTGTAACAGGATGGCGTGTGTGTATTGATTATAGAAAATTAAATGATGCCACCAGAAAAGATCACTTTCCCTTACCTTTCATTGATCAAATGTTGGAAAGATTAGCCGGAAATAGTTACTATTGTTTTCTAGATGGATTTTTCGGATATTTTCAAATTCCAATAGCACCCGAGGACCAAGAGAAAACCACATTCACGTGCCCTTATGGTACTTTTGCTTACAAACGCATGCCATTTGGACTTTGTAACGCCCCTGCAACCTTTCAAAGGTGTATGATGGCGATTTTTCATGACATGATAGAAGAATGCATGGAAGTTTTCATGGATGACTTTTCAGTCTTCGGTGATACATTTGAATCATGTCTAGTTAATCTTGAACGAATGCTTATTAGATGCGAACAATCAAATCTAGTACTTAATTGGGAGAAATGCCATTTCATGGTTAAAGAAGGCATCGTTCTTGGTCATAAAATTTCAAAAGAAGGAATTGAAGTGGATAGAGCTAAAGTAGATGTAATTGCTAAACTTCCACATCCCACCAATGTTAGAGGAGTTAGGAGTTTTATAGGGCATGCCGATTTTTACCGACGTTTCATAAAAGATTTTTCTAAAATTGCCACTCCTATGAATAAACTCCTAGAAAAGGATGCTCCATTCATCTTTTTAGATGAATGTATCAAATCTTTTAATATTCTTAAAGAGAAACTCACTAATGCGCCGATCATGATAACACCAAATTGGAATCTACCATTTGAACTAATGTGCGATGCAAGTGATTTTGCAATGGGAGCCGTTTTAGGACAAAGGATTGAAAAACTATTTCAACCTATATATTATGCTAGTAAGACGTTACAAGGAGCACAAAGGAACTATACAACTACTGAAAAAGAACTCCTTGCTATTGTCTTTGCTTTTGACAAATTTCGATCATATCTCATTCTAGCAAAAACGGTGGTCTATACCGACCATTCTGCTCTTAGATACCTATTTTCGAAACAAGATGCTAAACCAAGATTAATCCGTTGGATCTTACTCTTACAAGAGTTTGATATTGAAATCCGAGATAAAAGAGGAGCAGAAAATCTCGCCGCTGATCATCTTTCTCGTCTTGAAAATCCCGAATTAGAAGTTCTAAATGAATCGGCCATACAAGACAACTTTCCTGATGAATATCTATTGAAGATAGATTATAAAGAAATTCCATGGTTTGCAGACTATGCAAACTACTTAGTTTGTGGATTCCTTGAAAAAGGATTATCGTACCAAAGACGAAAGAAATTCTTCAGTGATATAAAACACTATTTTTGGGAAGATCCACATCTGTTTAAAAGTTGTCCCGATGGAATAATACGCCAATGTGTATTTGGAGATGAAGCTAGTAAAATTTTAAACCATTGTCACACTGGACCAACAGGAGGGCATTATGGGCCTCAACTAACAGCAAGAAAAGTTTATGATGCTGGATTCTATTGGCCTACAATTTACAAAGACTCACACCTTCTTTGCAAATCCTGTGATGCTTGTCAAAGGGCCGGAAAAATAAGTCAACGTGATGAAATGCCACAAAATGTCATACAAGTATGTGAAGTATTTGACATTTGGGGTATTGACTTTATGGGTCCATTTCCAAAATCTCAAAATAATCTATATATACTCGTAGCCATTGATTATGTATCTAAATGGGTGGAAGCACAAGCTCTCCCAACTAACGATGCACGAGTTATAGTCAACTTTTTAAAACGTCTTTTTGCAAGGTTTGGAACACCGAAAGCTTTAATAAGTGATCGGGGTACTCATTTCTGTAATAATCAACTTGAGAAAGTTCTTAAAAGATATTGAGTAACTCATAAAATCTCCACCGCATATCATCCACAAACAAGGGGACAAGTTGAAAATACCAACCGAGCTTTAAAACGTATTCTAGAGAAAACCGTAGGATCAAATCCGAAGGAATGGTCCATTAAATTAGAGGATGCACTCTGGGCTTTTAGAACAGCCTACAAAACTCCAATTGGAACCACACCTTTTAGACTTGTTTATGGAAAAGCATGTCATCTTCCAGTAGAAATTGAACACAAAGCATTTTGGGCTTTGAAGACATGTAATCTTGATTTACATGAAGCCGGACGTCTACGATTAAGTCAACTAAATGAATTAGAAGAATTAAGACATGAAGCATACGATAATTCGTTAATCTATAAAGAAAGAACGAAGAAATGGCATGATAAAAGAATCAGAAGTTCAAAAGAATTTAAAGAAGGAGACAAAGTTCTTCTTTTCAATTCACGATTCAAGCTATTTCCTGGAAAATTGAAATCAAGATGGTCTGGACCATTCATAGTCAAAAGAGTTTTCCCATACGGAACAGTAGAATTGATAAATTCAAATGGGATTGAATTTAAAGTTAATGGTCACAGAGTTAAACACTACATAGATAGTCCGATGGAAGTCGACAACGAAGTTAATCACAATTTTGACACCACAGCTAACTAAGTGTGGGGAGAATCAAGTCTTTAAAGGATAATATGTATTTCTGTTAGAGTTAGATTGTCTGTTTTAAAAGCCCAGAGTGCATCCTCTAATTTAATGGACCATTCCTTCGGATTTGATCCTACGGTTTTCTCTAGAATACGTTTTAAAGCTCGGTTGGTATTTTCAACTTGTCCACTTGTTTGTGGATGATATGCGGTGGAGATTTTATGAGTTACTCCATATCTTTTAAGAACTTTCTCAAGTTGATTATTACAGAAATGAGTACCCCGATCACTTATTAAAGCTTTCGGTGTTCCAAACCTTGCAAAAAGACGTTTTAAAAAGTTGACTACAACTCGTGCATCGTTAGTTGGGAGAGCTTGTGCTTCCGCCCATTTAGATACATAATCAATGGCTACGAGTATATATAGATTATTATGAGATTTTGGAAATGGACCCATAAAGTCAATACCCCAAATGTCAAATACTTCACATACTTGTATGATATTTTGTGGCATTTCATCACGTTGACTTATTTTTCCGGCACTCTGACAAGCATCACAGGATTTGCAAAGAAGGTGTGAGTCTTTGTAAATTGTAGGCCAATAGAATCCAGCATCATAAACTTTTCTTGCTGTTAGTTGAGGCCCATAATGCCCTCCTGTTGGTCCTGTGTGACAATGGTTTAAAATTTTACTAGCTTCATCTCCAAATACACATCGGCGTATTATTCCATCGGGACAACTTTTAAACAGATGTGGATCTTCCCAAAAATAGTGTTTTATATCACTGAAGAATTTCTTTCGTCTTTGGTACGATAATCCTTTTTCAAGGAATCCACAAACTAAGTAGTTTGCATAGTCTGCAAACCATGGAATTTCTTTATAATCTATCTTCAATAGATATTCATCAGGAAAGTTGTCTTGTATGGCCGATTCATTTAGAACTTCTAATTCAGGATTTTCAAGACGAGAAAGATGATCAGAGGCGAGATTTTCTGCTCCTCTTTTATCTCGGATTTCAATATCAAACTCTTGTAAGAGTAAGATCCAACGGATTAATCTTGGTTTAGCATCTTGTTTCGAAAATAGGTATCTAAGAGCAGAATGGTCGGTATAGACCACCGTTTTTGCTAGAAGGAGATATGATCTAAATTTGTCAAAAGCAAAGACAATAGCAAGGAGTTCTTTTTCAGTAGTTGTATAGTTCGTTTGTGCTCCTTGTAACGTCTTACTAGCATAATATATAGGTTGAAATCGTTTTTCAATCCTTTGTCCTAAAACGGCTCCCATTGCAAAATCACTTGCATCGCACATTAGTTCAAATGGTAGATTCCCTAGCAGACCCTAAAGAACTAGTCTTCTCCCCCCATTCTGAATTTTTATTTTTTTAGGAAATGAAGACTGCCTGTGAACTAAACCATGGTCTAATGCTACACGCTTTGATCACTAAACGTAATAATGACACACTTCTGAGTGAAATAGTATCAGTAATCAGAGAAAGATTGGACGGAGTTAGAAAAGAATCTAGATGCGAAGATAATAAGTTACAATTTGGTAAAGGAAAATCAAAATCCTCAGCAAAAAGAAGAGCACGACACCTAGAAAGATGTCACAAATGCGGAAAATGGTCACATGGAGGTAAATGTTCAAATAATCAAACCTATTCAAACACCGAATTTGTTACTTTATGCAGAGACGGACCATTCATATGTTTAGAAGAAAAGACACTGAATGCTCGAGGTTACGCCTATGTAGCCATGGAAAACCAATTAAACCGACTATCTTATGAATGGGATAGATCATATAACTAAGAATACTATCTCACAGGTGAAATGTCCCGTTCTTATTGATTAAAAACGTTCCATATTAATTGATTTCGTTGCGAGGTTTTGACCTCTATATGAGACGTTTTTCAAAGACTGCATTCATTTTAAAACAAACCATAACCTTTATTTCATCAATAAAGGTTTAAAAAGGTTTACGTATATTATCAAATAATGATAATCTAAAATATCCTGTTTACACACGACCATTACATAATGGTTTACAATACAAATATGTTACAACAAAATAAGTTTCTTGAATGCAGTTTTTACACAATATCATACAAGCATGGACTCCAAATCTCGTCCTTATTTAAGTATGCGACAGCGGAAGCTCTTAATAATCACCTGAGAATAAACATGCTTAAAACATGAACAAAAATGTTGGTGAGTTATAGGTTTAACCTATATATATCAAATCATAATAATAGACCACAAGATTTCATATTTCAATACACATCCCATACATAGAGATAAAAATCATTCATATGGTGAACACCTGGTAACCGACATTAACAAGATGCATATATATAAGAATATCCCCATCATTCCGGGACACCCTTCGGATATGATATAAATTTCGAAGTACTAAAGCATCCGGTACTTTGGATGGAGTTTGTTAGGCCCAATAGATCTATCTTTAGGATTCGCGTCAATTAGGGTGTCTGTTCCCTAATTCTTAGATTACCAGACTTAATAAAAAGGGGCATATTCGATTTCGATAATTCAACCATAGAATGTAGTTTCACGTACTTGTGTCTATTTTGTAAATCATTTATAAAACCTGCATGTATTCTCATCCCAAAAATATTAGATTTTAAAAGTGGGACTATAACTCACTTTCACAGATTTTTACTTCGTCGGGAAGTAAGACTTGGCCACTGGTTGATTCACGAACCTATAACAATATATACATATATATCAAAGTATGTTCAAAATATATTTACAACACTTTTAATATATTTTGATGTTTTAAGTTTATTAAGTCAGCTGTCCTCGTTAGTAACCTACAACTAGTTGTCCACAGTTAGATGTACAGAAATAAATCGATAAATATTATCTTGAATCAATCCATGACCCAGTGCATACGTATCTCAGTATTGATCACAACTCAAACTATATATATTTTGGAATCAACCTCAACCCTGTATAGCTAACTCCAACATTCACATATAGAGTGTCTATGGTTGTTCCGAAATATATATAGATGTGTCGACATGATAGGTCGAAACATTGTATACGTGTCTATGGTATCTCAAGATTACATAATATACAATACAAGTTGATTAAGTTATAGTTGGAATAGATTTGTTACCAATTTTCACGTAGCTAAAATGAGAAAAATTATCCAATCTTGTTTTACCCATAACTTCTTCATTTTAAATCCGTTTCGAGTGAATCAAATTGCTATGGTTTCATATTGAACTCTATTTTATGAATCTAAACAAAAAAAGTATAGGTTTATAGTCGGAAAAATAAGTTACAAGTCATTTTTGTAAAGGTAGTCATTTCAGTCGAAAGAACGACGTCTAGATGACCATTTTAGAAAACATACTTCCACTTTGAGTTTAACCATAATTATTGGATATAGTTTCATGTTCATAATAAAAATCATTTTCTCAGAATAACAACTTTTAAATCAAAGTTTATCATAGTTTTTAATTAACTAACCCAAAATAGCCCGCGGTGTTACTACGACGGCGTAAATCCGGTTTTACTGTGTTTTTCGTGTTTCCAGGTTTTAAATCATTAAGTTAGCATATAATATAGATATAGAACATGTGTTTAGTTGATTTTAAAAGTCAAGTTAGAAGGATTAACTTTTGTTTGCGAACAAGTTTAGAATTAACTAAACTATGTTCTAGTGATTACAAGTTTAAACCTTCGAATAAGATAGCTTTATATGTATGAATCGAATGATGTTATGAACATCATTACTACCTTAAGTTCCTTGGATAAACCTACTGGAAAAGAGAAAAATGGATCTAGCTTCAACGGATCCTTGGATGGCTCGAAGTTCTTGAAGCAGAATCATGACACGAAAACAAGTTCAAGTAAGATCATCACTTGAAATAAGATTGTTATAGTTATAGAATTTGAACCAAAGTTTGAATATGATTATTACCTTGTATTAGAATGATAACCTACTGTAAGAAACAAAGATTTCTTGAGGTTGGATGATCACCTTACAAGATTGGAAGTGAGCTAGCAAACTTGAAAGTATTCTTGATTTTATGTAACTAGAACTTGTAGAATATATGAAGAACACTTAGAACTTGAAGATAGAACTTGAGAGAGATCAATTAGATGAAGAAAATTGAAGAATGAAAGTGTTTGTAGGTGTTTTTGGTCGTTGGTGTATGGATTAGATATAAAGGATATGTAATTTTGTTTTCATGTAAATAAGTCATGAATGATTACTCATATTTTTGTAATTTTATGAGATATTTCATGCTAGTTGCCAAATGATGGTTCCCACATGTGTTAGGTGACTCACATGGGCTGCTAAGAGCTGATCATTGGAGTGTATATACCAATAGTACGTACATCTAAAAGCTGTGTATTGTACGAGTACGAATATGGGTGCATACGAGTAGAATTGTTGATGAAACTGAACGAGGATGTAATTGTAAGCATTTTTGTTAAGTAGAAGTATTTTGATAAGTGTATTGAAGTCTTTCAAAAGTTTATAAATACATATTAAAACACTACATGTATATACATTTTAACTGAGTCGTTAAGTCATCGTTAGTCGTTACATGTAAGTGTTGTTTTGAAACCTTTAGGTTAACGATCTTGTTAAATGTTGTTAACCCAATGTTATAATATCAAATGAGATTTTAAATTATTATATTATCATGATATTATCATGTATGAATATCTCTTAATATGATATATATACATTAAATGTCTTTACAACGATAATCGTTACACATATGTCTCGTTTAAAAATCATTAAGTTAGTAGTCTTGTTTTTACATATGTAGTTCATTGTTAATATACTTAATGATATGTTTACTTATCATAGTATCATGTTAACTATATATATATATCCATATATATGTCATCATATAGTTTTTACAAGTTTTAACGTTCGTGAATCACCGGTCAACTTGGATGGTCAATTGTCTATATGAAACATATTTCAATTAATCAAGTCTTAACAAGTTTGATTGCTTAACATGTTGGAAACATTTAATCATGTAAATATCAATCTCAATTAATATATATAAACATGGAAAAGTTCGGGTCACTACAGTACCTACCCGTTAAATAAATTTCGTCCCGAAATTTTAAGCTGTTGAAGGTGTTGACGAATCTTCTGGAAATAGATGCGGGTATTTCTTCTTCATCTGATCTTCATGCTCCCAGGTGAACTCGGGTCCTCTACGAGCATTCCATCGAACCTTAACAATTGGTATCTTGTTTTGCTTAAGTCTTTTAACCTCACGATCCATTATTTCGACGGGTTCTTCGATGAATTGAAGGTTTTCGTTGATTTGGATTTCATCTAACGGAATAGTGAGATCTTCTTTAGCAAAACATTTCTTCAAATTCGAGACGTGGAAAGTGTTATGTACAGCCGCGAGTTGTTGAGGTAACTTAAGTCGGTAAGCTACTGGTCCGACACGATCAATAATCTTGAATGGTCCAATATACCTTGGATTTAATTTCCCTCGTTTACCAAATCGAACAACGCCTTTCCAAGGTGCAACTTTAAGCATGACCATCTCTCCAATTTCAAATTCTATATCTTTTCTTTTAATGTCAGCGTAGCTCTTTTGTCGACTTTGGGCGGTTTTCAACCGTTGTTGAATTTGGATGATCTTCTCGGTAGTTTCTTGTATAATCTCCGGACCCGTAATCTGTCTATCCCCCACTTCACTCCAACAAATCGGAGACCTGCACTTTCTACCATAAAGTGCTTCAAACGGCGCCATCTCAATGCTTGAATGGTAGCTGTTGTTGTAGGAAAATTCTGCTAACGGTAGATGTCGATCCCAACTGTTTCCGAAATCAATAACACATGCTCGTAGCATGTCTTCAAGCGTTTGTATCGTCCTTTCGCTCTGCCCATCAGTTTGTGGATGATAGGCAGTACTCATATCTAGACGAGTTCCTAATGCTTGCTGTAATGTCTGCCAGAATCTTGAAATAAATCTGCCATCCCTATCAGAGATAATAGAGATTGGTATTCCATGTCTGGAGACGACTTCCTTCAAATACAGTCGTGCTAACTTCTCCATCTTGTCATCTTCTCTTATTGGCAGGAAGTGTGCTGATTTAGTGAGACGATCAACTATTACCCAAATAGTATCAAAACCACTTGCAGTCCTTGGCAATTTAGTGATGAAATCCATGGTAATGTTTTCCCATTTCCATTCCGGGATTTCGGGTTGTTGAAGTAGACCTGATGGTTTCTGATGCTCAGCTTTGACCTTAGAACACGTCAAACATTCTCCTACATATTTAGCAACATCGGCTTTCATACCCGGCCACCAAAAATATTTCTTGTGATCCTTGTACATCTTCCCCGTTCCAGGATGTATTGAGTATCTGGTTTTATGAGCTTCTCTAAGTACCATTTCTCTCATATCTCCAAATTTTGGTACCCAAATCCTTTCAGCTCTATACCGGGTTCCGTCTTCCCGAATATTAAGATGCTTCTCCGATCCCTTGGGTATTTCATCCTTTAAATTTCCCTCTTTTAAAACTCCTTGTTGCGCCTCCTTTATTTGAGTAGTAAGGTTATTATGAATCATTATATTCATAGATTTTACTCGAATGGGTTCTCTGTCCTTCCTGCTCTAGGCATCGGCTACCACATTTGCCTTTCCCGGGTGGTAACGAATCTCAAAGTCGTAATCATTCAACAATTCAATCCACCTACGCTGCCTCATATTCAGTTGTTTCTGATTAAATATGTGTTGAAGACTTTTGTGGTCGGTATATATAATACTTTTGACCCCATATAAGTAGTGCCTCCAAGTCTTTAATGCAAAAACAACCGCGCCTAATTCCAAATCATGCGTCGTATAATTTTGTTCGTGAATCTTCAATTGTCTAGACGCATAAGCAATCACCTTCGTTCGTTGCATTAATACACAACTGAGACCTTGCTTTGATGTGTCACAATAAATCACAAAATCATCATTCCCTTCAGGCAATGACAATATAGGTGCCGTAGTTAGCTTTTTCTTCAATAACTGAAACGCTTTCTCTTGTTCATCATTCCATTCAAATTTCTTCCCTTTATGCGTTAATGCAGTCAAGGGTTTTGCTATTCTGTAGAAGTCTTGGATGAACCTTCTGTAGTAACCAGCTAGTCCTAAATACTGGCGTATGTGTTTCGGAGTTTTCGGGGTTTCCCACTTTTCAACAGTTTCTATCTTTGCCAGATCCACCTTAATACCTTCTTTGTTCACTATGTGACCGAGGAATTGAACTTCTTCCAACCAAAATGCACACTTTGAAAACTTAGTGTACAATTCTTCCTTCCTCAATACTTATAACACCTTTCTCAAATGTTCACCGTGTTCTTGGTCATTCTTTGAGTAAATAAGTATGTCATCAATGAAAACAATGACAAACTTGTCAAGGTATGGTCCACACACTCGGTTCATAAGATCCATGAACACAGCTGGTGCATTAGTTAAACCAAACGGCATGACCATAAACTCATAATGACCGTAACGTGTTCTGAAAGCAGTCTTTGGAATATCATCTTCTTTCACCCGCATTTGATGATACCCGGAACGTAAGTCAATCTTTGAATAAACAGACGAGCCTTGTAGTTGATCAAATAAGTCGTCGATTCTCGGTAGTGGGTAGCAGTTCTTGATGGTAAGTTTGTTCAACTCTCGGTAGTCGATACACAACCTGAATGTACCATCTTTCTTCTTGACAAATAAAACAGGAGCTCCCCACGGTGATGTGCTTGGTCGAATGAAACCACGCTCTAAAAGTTCTTGTAATTAGCTTTGCAGTTCTTTCATTTCGCTGGGTGCGAGTCTGTAAGGAGCACGAGCTATTGGTGCAGCTCCTGGTACAAGATCTATTTGAAATTCAACGGATCGATGTGGGGGTAATCCAGGTAATTCTTTCAGAAATACATCGAGAAATTCTTTTGCAATGGGAACATCATTGATGCTCTTTTCTTTAGTTTGTACTTTCTCGACGTGTGCTAGAATAGCATAGCAACCTTTTCTTATTAGTTTTTGTGCCTTCAAATTACTAATAAGATGTAGCTTCGTGTTGCCCTTTTCTCCGTACACCATTAAGGGTTTTCCTTTTTCTCGTATAATGAGAATTGCATTTTTGTAACAAACGATCTCTGCTTTCACTTCTTTCAACCAGTCCATACCGATTATCACATCAAAACTCCCTAACTCTACTGGTATCAAATCAATCTTAAATGTTTCGCTAACCAGTTTAATTTCTCGATTCCGACATATATTATCTGCTGAAATTAATTTACCATTTGCTAATTCGAGTAAAAATTTACTATCCAAAAGCGTCAATGGACAACTTAATTTAGCACAAAAATCTCTACTCATATAGCTTCTATCCGTACCCGAATCAAATAAAACGTAAGCAGATTTATTGTCAATAAGAAACGTACCCGTAACAAGCTCCGGGTCTTCCTGTGCCTCTGCCGCATTAATATTGAAAACTCTTCCGCGGCCTTGTCCATTCGTGTTCTCCTGGTTCGGGCAATTTCTAATAATGTGGCCCGGTTTTCCACATTTATAACAAACTACATTGGCATAACTTGCTCCGACACTACTTGCTCCGCCATTACTCGTTCCGACACCATTTGTTCCTTTCGTTCTATTAACCCCTGGTCCGTAGACCTCACACTTCGCCGCGCTATGACCATTTCTTTTACACTTGTTGCAAAATTTGGTGCAGAACCCCGAGTGATACTTTTCACACCTTTGGCATAGCTGCTTCTGATTGTTGTTGTTGTTGCGGTTATTATTGTTGTTAGGATGATTGTTGTAGTTGCTGTTGTTGTTGTTGTTGTTGTTGGGCCGTTTGTTGTAGTTGCGATTGATGTTGCGATTGTTGGGATAATTGTTGCGATTATTGTTGTAATTGCTGTTGTTGTTGTATTGGTGATTCTTATCACCGTTTTCCTCCCACTTTCTTTTGACTTGCTTCACATTGGCCTCTTCAGCAGTCTGTTCTTTAATTCTTTCTTCAATCTGGTTCACTAGTTTGTGAGCCATTCTACATGCCTGTTGTATGGAGGCGGGCTCGTGTGAACTTATATCTTCTTGGATTCTTTCTGGTAATCCTTTCACAAACGCGTCGATCTTCTCTTCCTCATCTTCGAATGCTCCCGGACACAATAAGCACAATTCTGTGAATCGTCTTTCGTACGTGGTAATATCAAATCATTGGGTTCGTAACCCTCTAAGTTCTGTCTTGAGCTTATTGACCTCGGTTCTGGGACGGTACTTCTCGTTCATCAAGTGCTTGAATGCTGACCACGGTAGTGCGTACGCATCGTCTTGTCCCAGTTGCTCTAGATAGGTATTCCACCATGTTAACGCAGAACCTGTGAAGGTATGCGTAGCGTACTTTACTTTGTCCTCTTCAGTACACTTACTTATGGAAAACACCGATTCGACCTTCTCGGTCCACCGTTTCAATCCGATCGGTCCTTCGGTTCCATCAAATTCCAAAGGTTTGCAGGCAGTGAATTCTTTGTAGGTGCATCCTACACGATTTCCTGTACTGCTAGATCCAAGTTTATTGTTGGTATGTAGCGCAGCCTGTACTGCGGCTATGTTTGAAGCTAGAAAAGTACGGAATTCCTCTTCATTCATATTCACGGTGTGTCGAGTAGTCGGTGCCATTTCCTTCAAAATAGTCAAATGGAACAAGTTAATCATACAGAATATTAAGAGTAGTTAATAGTATTTCGTAGCATAATATGAACTCATTTATAAAAGCTTTTTCTTCATATTAGCGTTTTATAAGTTTAAATTCGGGTAGTACCTACCCGTTAAGTTCATACTTAGTAGCTAATATACAATTCAACTACTACAATTCTATATGAAAAACTGATTATAATAATATTTCGCGTTCAAACTTTTATACAATATTTTACAAACTTACAATACCGCTTATTTTACATAAAGCATGAAATATAGCACACAATAACTTTGATACAAGATAGTTGTGAAGATAATTCTAGCTAGTACACAAGTCGTTCAGCAAAGGCAATAAAGACACGTAATTCATAAGTCCAGAAACAAGTCATGCATTCTGGTTTTACTAGGACTACTTCCCATCCTTGGTCTTGTGGAACATAACCGTTATGGCCGTTGATAAGACAGCGTGTTGTAACGTCGTTAAATGGATGAGGGTTACGTAATGTCCAACAGTCCCGTAACAATCTAAAAACCTCATTTCTTACCCCAATTACCGACTCCGTCACTTGTGGGAACGTTTTGTTTAATAGTTGTAGGCCGATGTTCTTGTTCTCACTTTGGTGAGAAGCGAACATTACTAATCCGTAAGCATAACATGCTTCTTTATGTTGCATGTTAGCCGCTTTTTCTAAATCACGAAGTCCAATATTCGGATATATTGAGTCAAAATAATTTCTTAACCCATTGCGTAAAATAGCATTTGGGTTCCCCGCAATATATGCGTCAAAGTAAACACATCGTAACTTATGGATTTCCCAATGTGATATCCCCCATCTTTCGAACGAAAGCCTTTTATAAACCAAGGCATTCTTGGAACGTTCTTCGAATGTCTTACAAACTGATCTCGCCTTAAATAGTTGTGCCGAAGAATTCTGACCGACTCTAGACAAGATTTCATCAATCATGTCTCCGGGTAGGTCTCTTAAAATATTGGGTTGTCTATCCATTTTGTGTTTTTATACTGTAAAATAGACAAGAGTTAGATTTATAAAAAAAAATACTTATTAATACAAGCAATTTTTACATATATCATAAAGCATAAACACACTATATTACATATATTACACCACACGAATACAACTATCTTATTCCGACTCGCTTGTTTCTTCTTCTTCGATTTTGGTTCGTTTTGCCAAGTTTCTAGGGATATATGATGTTCCCCTAATACGAGCCGTCGTTGTCCACATTGGTTTAGAAAAACCTGGTGGTTTAGAGGTTCCCGGGTCATTGTTACAACTTAAGGACTTCGGGGGTTGACGATACATATAAAGTTCATCGGGGTTGGAATTAGATTTCTCTATTTTTATGCCCTTTCCCTTATTATTTTCTTTTGCCTTTTTAAATTCAGTTGGGGTAATTTCTATAACATCATCGGAATTCTCGTCGGAATCTGATTCATCGGAGAATTGGTAATCCTCCCAATATTTTGCTTCCTTGGCGGAAACACCATTGACCATAATTAACCTTGGTCGGTTGGTTGAGGATTCTCTTTTACTTAACCGTTTTATTATTTCCCCCACCGGTTCTATTTCTTCTTCCGGTTCCGATTCTTCTTCCGGTTCCGATTCTTCTTCCGGTTCCGACTCTTCTTCCGGTTCCTCTTCGGGAACTTGTGAATCAGTCCACGAATCATTCCAATTTACATTTGACTCTTCATTATTATTAGGTGAGTCAATGGGACTTGTTCTAGAGGTAGACATCTATCACATAATATCAAATGCGTTAAGAGATTAATATATCACATAATATTCACATGTTAAAAATATATAGTTTCCAACAAAATTTGTTAACCAATCATTTTTCAAGTAAACACGGTCGAAGTCCAGACTCACTAATGCATCCTAACAAACTCGATAAGACACACTAATGTAAAATTCTGGTTCTCTAAGACCAACGCTCGGATACCAACTGAAATGTCCCGTTCTTATTGATTAAAAACGTTCCATATTAATTGATTTCGTTGCGAGGTTTTGACCTCTATATGAGACGTTTTTCAAAGACTGCATTCATTTTAAAACAAACCATAACCTTTATTTCATCAATAAAGGTTTAAAAAGCTTTACGTAGATTATCAAATAATGATAATCTAAAATATCCTGTTTACACACGACCATTACATAATGGTTTACAATACAAATATGTTACAACAAAATAAGTTTCTTGAATACAGTTTTTACACAATATCATACAAGCATGGACTCCAAATCTCGTCCTTATTTAAGTATGCGACAGCGGAAGCTCTTAATAATCACCTGAGAATAAACATGCTTAAAACGTCAACAAAAATGTTGTTGAGTTATAGGTTTAACCTGTATATATCAAATCATAATAATAGACCACAAGATTTCATATTTCAATACACATCCCATACATAGAGATAAAAATCATTCATATGGTGAACACCTGGTAACCGACATTAACAAGATGCATATATATAAGAATATCCCCATCATTCCGGGACACCCTTCGGATATGATATAAATTTCGAAGTACTAAAGCATCCGGTACTTTGGATGGGGTTTGTTAGGCCCAATAGATCTATCTTTAGGATTCGCGTCAATTAGGGTGTCTGTTCCCTAATTCTTAGATTACCAGACTTAATAAAAAGGGGCATATTCGATTTCGATAATTCAACCATAGAATGTAGTTTCACGTACTTGTGTCTATTTTGTAAATCATTTATAAAACCTGCATGTATTCTCATCCCAAAAATATTAGATTTTAAAAGTGGGACTATAACTCACTTTCACAGATTTTTACTTCGTCGGGAAGTAAGACTTGGCCACTGGTTGATTCACGAACCTATAACAATATATACATATATATCAAAGTATGTTCAAAATATATTTACAACACTTTTAATATATTTTGATGTTTTAAGTTTATTAAGTCATCTGTCCTCGTTAGTAACCTACAACTAGTTGTCCACAGTTAGATGTACAGAAATAAATCGATAAATATTATCTTGAATCAATCCACGACCCAGTGTATACGTATCTCAGTATTGATCACAACTTAAACTATATATATTTTGGAATCAACCTCAACCCTGTATAGCTAACTCCAACATTCACATATAGAGTGTCTATGGTTGTTCCGAAATATATATAGATGTGTCGACATGATAGGTCGAAACATTGTATACGTGTCTATGGTATCTCAAGATTACATAATATACAATACAAGTTGATTAAGTTATAGTTGGAATAGATTTGTTACCAATTTTCACGTAGCTAAAATGAGAAAAATTATCCAATCTTGTTTTACCCATAACTTCTTCATTTTAAATCCGTTTCGAGTGAATGAAATTGCTATGGTTTCATATTGAACTCTATTTTATGAATCTAAACAAAAAAAGTATAGGTTTATAGTCGGAAAAATAAGTTACAAGTCGTTTTTGTAAAAGTAGTCATTTCAGTCGAAAGAACGACGTCTAGATGACCATTTTAGAAAACATACTTCCACTTTGAGTTTAACCATAATTTTTGGATATAGTTTCATGTTCATAATAAAAATCATTTTCTCAGAATAACAACTTTTAAATCAAAGTTTATCATAGTTTTTAATTAACTAACCCAAAATAGCCCGCGGTGTTACTACGACGGCGTAAATCCGGTTTTACTGTGTTTTTCGTGTTTCCAGGTTTTAAATCATTAAGTTAGCATATAATATAGATATAGAACATGTGTTTAGTTGATTTTAAAAGTCAAGTTAGAAGGATTAACTTTTGTTTGCGAACAAGTTTAGAATTAACTAAACTATGTTCTAGTGATTACAAGTTTAAACCTTCGAATAAGATAGCTTTATATGTATGAATCGAATGATGTTATGAACATCATTACTACCTTAAGTTCCTTGGATAAACCTACTGGAAAAGAGAAAAATGGATCTAGCTTCAACGGATCCTTGGATGGCTCGAAGTTCTTGAAGCAGAATCATGACACGAAAACAAGTTCAAGTAAGATCATCACTTGAAATAAGATTGTTATAGTTATAGAATTTGAACCAAAGTTTGAATATGATTATTACCTTGTATTATAATGATAACCTACTATAAGAAACAAAGATTTCTTGAGGTTGGATGATCACCTTACAAGATTGGAAGTGAGCTAGCAAACTTGAAAGTATTCTTGATTTTATGTAACTAGAACTTGTAGAATATATGAAGAACACTTAGAACTTGAAGATAGAATTTGAGAGAGATCAATTAGATGAAGAAAATTGAAGAATGAAAGTGTTTGTAGGTGTTTTTGATCGTTGGTGTATGGATTAGATATAAAGGATATGTAATTTTGTTTTCATGTAAATAAGTCATGAATGATTACTCATATTTTTGTAATTTTATGAGATATTTCATGCTAGTTGCCAAATGATGGTTCCCACATATGTTAGGTGACTCACATGGGCTGCTAAGAGCTGATCATTGGAGTGTATATACCAATAGTACATACATCTAAAAGCTGTGTATTGTACGAGTACGAATACGGGTGCATACGAGTAGAATTGTTGATGAAACTGAACGAGGATGTAATTGTAAGCATTTTTGTTAAGTAGAAGTATTTTGATAAGTGTATTGAAGTCTTTCAAAAGTGTATAAATACATATTAAAACACTACATGTATATACATTTTAACTGAGTCGTTAAGTCATCGTTAGTCGTTACATGTAAGTGTTGTTTTGAAACCTTTAGGT
This sequence comes from Rutidosis leptorrhynchoides, assembly GCF_046630445.1. Classification (NCBI taxonomy): domain Eukaryota; kingdom Viridiplantae; phylum Streptophyta; class Magnoliopsida; order Asterales; family Asteraceae; genus Rutidosis; species Rutidosis leptorrhynchoides. Next base: position 79,071,568 of record NC_092337.1, on the reverse strand, counting down.
TAACGATCTTGTTAAATGTTGTTAACCCAATGTTTATAATATCAAATGAGATTTTAAATTATTATATTATCATGATATTATCATGTATGAATATCTCTTAATATGATATATATACATTAAATGTCTTTACAACGATAATCGTTACATATATGTCTCGTTTAAAAATCATTAAGTTAGTAGTCTTGTTTTTACATATGTAGTTCATTGGTAATATACTTAATGATATGTTTACATATCATATTATCATGTTAACTATATATATATCTATATATATGTCATCATATAGTTTTTACAAGTTTTAACGTTCGTGAATCACCGGTCAACTTGGATGGTCAATTGTCTATATGAAACATATTTCAATTAATCAAGTCTTAACAAGTTTGATTGCTTAACATGTTGGAAACATTTAATCATGTAAATATCAATCTCAATTAATATATATAAACATGGAAAAGTTCGGGTCACTACAACAGGTATGTCTGTACAGTTTTTATTTTTTTATTTTTATTTTTAACCTTTTGATAATAAACGCTAATTTGTTCGCTATAAAGTATTAAATTGGTATTGAATAAAATTAGGTTTGGCGACCGAAATTATTGATATCATTCAAAAATTTATTACATCACTGCGAAATTTAACGTTTATTCTTAAGGTATAAATATCTTTAATCAATCAACCCAAAATATTTCAAAAATTCGTCATGAGTTAAATTAGGTCTTGGAACCGAAATTACTTTACCGAAAAGAGGGGCGCATATTTTTGATAATATTTGATTGATTAAAGTGGGATAAAAAGCCAAAAAGATTTTTAATTTTATTTTTACCATGTTTTTTAAAATTAATATATAAATCTTAAATTAATATTGTAAACTTTATAAAAACAATATATTTAAAATTGTAAATATTTGAAAAATTAATATAAGTATGGTGTGAAGAATTGTTGTGTAGTATAGAATTAAATGATCGGGTAGCTAGTTTAACCGATCGATCTTTTATTAGATTTTTGTTAGGAGGTTCGATGCGCCACATGTCTTTACTAGACATGGCTCAGGCTTTACGTATATATACGCCTGAGGAGTTAGCATCTGCCGATTGTAGAGGGTTGATACTAAATGGTAGAAAGATAGATGAAAATTTTGATACACATGGTGTATGGAGTCAAATGACAAGCCATCACCGATTCAAAGGGGGAAATTACTCTTATTTGGATATAGATAGAGCTGAATTAAGAGTGATTCATAGGTTTTTAGCTAATTCGATTACACAAAGAGGTAAGAACAAGGAAAAGGTAAATGAACAGGATTTATTTTACCATATGTGTATTCGAGACCCACAAAGTGCTGTAAGTATACCTTATTGTGTGGGTTATTATTTATCAGCTATGGTTAGGGGGATGAGACCGCATAGCATAATAGGAGGTGGTATTTTTTATTACTTTGATTGCTGAATATCTCGGTGTGGATATAAGTCGGGGGGATTATTAGTAGAAGAACCAGAACCCCGCGATACAATAGGTTTAAATGTATACCATGGTGCGAAAGTTTTGAAGAGGCGAAATAATGCCGCAGTACAATACCATGGTAGACATCCACAAGTTGAGAGAAACCAACAGCAAGGTAATGTAGGAGGGGGAAATGAAATGCAAAGGTTTATAGCTTCACAGGAGTACGAAAATGCTAGACAGAGAGCATTTGAAGATTGGCAAGTTCATCAAAACCAAATCATAGCTCATTGCCAACATATAGGTAGAAACTATATTCCTACTCCAAAACCCATATTCCCTCCCTGGTCTATAGAGATGCAACCACCGTATCCTACGTATAACCCAGCCGAAGCATTCTATAGCACCTATGGTTATGCATGGAACCCCTATTGGTATTAGTATCATCCCTAGTCTACTTAGTTTTATTTTGTAATTTGTAATGTTGATACATTTAATACTTATGTTAATATTGTAATAGTTTTTATAATTTTCTAACTTTTATTCTTAGATTTTAATAATTTTTGAATGTGGGGTAATATACCAAACTTCAAAAATATGTATATATGTTTGCAGTTTATCTTATGTACACAACAGGGTAAAACAACGCATTTTCAAAGACTGGCATTAAGTTCAGCAAAAGCAACTAATTTTGACGACAAGATGCAAAATATATGTGAAATAACAACAAGACGGAATGAACAAATGATGTGCACCATTTATCATTCAGCAAACAAACGCCAATATATTTGGAAACTTTGGTAAAATTTAATCATTTTCACACAAATCACCCTCAATAATTTAAATTGTTACCGATTTCTTGCAAATGAGGGCATTGCAAGATCTTAAGTGTGGGAAGGGGTTAAATTCTTTCGGATTTTAAAATTTTTATCTTAAACACTGGGTTACCATTAAAAATACTAGTAAAGCAGTAGTTGTATTAGAATCTAGTGCTCTCTGATAATAAAGAACAGCCCTAGTCTTATATACTGACTACCCAATTCTAGTAAAATTTTTCAAAATTTTCAATTAAATGAACTCAAAATCATGTTTATACATATTTATGAACGATAAAACTAGGTTTTAACACCGAAATTATTGTAACCTCGGAAAGGACATAAATTGAGAAACAAACCAAAATGTTAAAATTCATTTAAAATGGAATAGAGGACAATAAAAAGGAAAATAAAAGCCAAGTGTGGGAAAATTCTCCAAGTTATTCAAAACATATATCACATATTTTTGTACAAATAATTGAAAATACTTTTGCTTTGGACTAAACTAAAAAGTTTTACCTGATTTACTGTAAGAAAGATGGATCTACACGATGAATCAATTCCATCATTAAAAGGAAGTAAAGTCTTCCGAAAAAGACACGCGCTTCTTGATTTAGGTCAAGAAGTTGTCGTCCAGACCAGCTGTAGGTTGACGAAAAATCTAGAAAAGTCATCACTAAAATCAGCAGGAAATCCACGGACCTCAGCATTAAACAGGGTCGCCAAGTGGTCAGATTTATCCTAACCATGAGAAGGATTTATCTCGTAAAATGGGGGGCACCATGCAAATTAGCTGGATAAGACTAATGAATCAGATCCCCAGAAAGGATAATCTCCTTAAAAGATCAAAAATCAGCTTTAAGCCTGATATTACTCAATCCTTGAGATTGACCTTAAAGATTGAGAATTACAAACTCATGGAATTCAATGATATCTAAATTCGAGCTTGAACGAGAAAATATTTTGATCAAAATTACAAACCGATTTGTTTTCTGAAAACCCTATTTTCAATGCGTTCATTACCATTGAACGTAAAATCCTAGGAATTCATCTGGAATTCATTAGGTCACCTGAACTAAATCGAGTGTCAACCGTAAGAACGGTGGTTGCATAGTGGTCAAAGACAGGACCTTGTGCCAGACCAAAAAATTATAAGGGTGAGCTTTACTATTGCTCCTACCAAGGATAGTAATTGCGTCCGACACGTTATAGACCATAATTAAAAGCATGTCAGGGGACATTGCCTTAACAGTTGCTTGTTCAACGCTTTCCTTTACAACCGGACGGTAGTTTACCGAAAGGTAATATACGGGACAAGTAAACTGGACGTGTTGCTTTCCAAATACAAGGTTAGAAAGTGGGTGACACAAAACCATAAGTTTTGAGCTAAAATTTTCAAATCTGAAACCCACCAAACCCACAAAAATATTTTGCAAACACCGGTGAAGGGTTATTCCGGAAAACTTATCTAGGGTAAAAACTAGATTTAATTTTCAAAAGATCAAATGTTTTCATAAAGATCCAATTTCCTTAATGGATCTAAATTTTTATAGTCATGTGGGACTGTAAACCATATCGTTACTATCATTGTTTGTACCATCGTATAGAAATCACTGATGTACAAAGTGTGAAGAATAAAGAAGTGATTCTAGTATTTCAAGACGATATTGCTTGAGGACAAGCAACGCTCAAGTGTGAGAATATTTGATAATGCTAAAAACGAACATATATTTCATAGCATTATTCCTCAAGAAAGACAAGCTTTTAGTTGCAATTGTTCTATTTACAAGTGATATTCGTTTAAATAATAAAAGGTGAAGACAAAAGACAGATTCGACGAATTGAAGACGCAAACGACCAAAAAGCTCAAAAGTACAAAAGACAATCAAAGAGGTTCTAATTATTGATAAGAAACGTCTCGAAATTACAAGAGTACGAGATTCAAAACGCAAAGTACAAGATATTAAATTGTACGCAAGGACGTTCGAAAATCCGGAACCGGGACCAGAGTCAACTCTCAACGCTCGACGCAACGAACTAAAAATTACAAGTCAACTATGCACATAAATATAATATAATATTTAAATAATTCTTATAATTATTTATATATTATATAAATAATAATAATCCGTCGGCAAGAAAGACTCCAAAGTTGGTGAGCTGTATTTTCAAACTCCGCGACTCGCGGAGTTTGAAGGCAAAAAGGGCCACGAGTCGCGGAGCCCCAAATTCTGAAACTCCCTATAAAAGCAAACGAATTCTGATCGCAAAAAAAAACATATATATCCATCCTCTCTATATCTATACGTAAATATTTATATTTATATTTTAATTTTAATTTTAATTTTAATTTTAATTTTAATTTTAATCCTAATAATAAGGGTATGTTAGCGAATATTGTAAGGGTGTAAGTCGAAATTCTGTCCGTGTAACGCTACGCTATTTTTAATCATTGTAAGTTATGTTCAACCTTTTTAATTTAATGTCTCGTAGCTAAGTTATTATTATGCTTAATTAATCCGAAGTAATCATGATGTTGGGCTAATTACTAAAATTGGGTAATTGGGCTTTGTACCATAATTGAGGTTTGGACAAAAGAACGACACTTGTGGAAATTAGACTATGGGCTATTAATGGGCTTTATATTTGTTTAACTAAATGATAGTTTATTAATGTTAATATAAAGATTTACAATTGGGCGTCCCTATAAATTGCCATATACACTCGATCGGATACGATGGGCGGGGTATTTATATGTACGAATAATCGTTCATTTAACCGGACACGGGAATGGATTAATAGCCACTAGAATAATTAAAACAGGGGTGAAATTATGTACAAGGACACTTGGTATAATTGATAACAAAATATTAAAACCTTGGGTTACACTCAGTCGACATCCTGGTGTAATTATTAAACAAAGTATTAAAATCTTGTTACAGTTTAAGTCCCCAATTAGTTGGAATATTTAACTTCGGGTATAAGGATAATTTGACGAGGACACTCGCACTTTATATTTATGACTGATGGACTGTTATGGACAAAAATCAGACGGACATATTAAATAATCCAGGACAAAGGACAATTAACCCATGGGCATAAAACTAAAATCAACACGTCAAACATCATGATTACGGAAGTTTAAATAAGCATAATTCTTTTATTTCATATTTAATTTCCTTTATTTTATATTTAATTGCACTTCTAATTATAGCACTTTTATTTATTGTTATTATATTTAATTGCACTTTTAATTATCGTACTTTTTAATTATCGCAAGTTTATTTTATCGCACTTTTATTATTCGCAATTTCATTATCGTTATTTACTTTACGCTTTAAATTAAGTCTTGTATTTATTTATTATTTTACATTTGGTTTTAACTGCGACTAAAGTTTTAAAATCGACAAACCGGTCATTAAACGGTAAAAAACCCCTTTATAATAATAATATTACTTATATATATTTGTATTTTTATAAAAGTAAACTAATATAGCGTTAAGCTTTGTTTAAAGATTTTCCCTGTGGAACGAACCGGACTTACTAAAAACTACACTACTGTACGATTAGGTACACTGCCTATAAGTGTTGTAGCAAGGTTTAAGTATATCCATTCTATAAATAAATAAATATCTTGTGTAAAATTGTATCGTATTTAATAGTATTTTCTTGTAAAATATAAAGCTATTTTATATACCACTCTGCTCAAACATCAAGTATATTTTAGATTATCATTATTTGATAATCTACGTAATGCTTTTAAAACCTTTATTTATAAAATAAAGGTTATGGTTGTTTTAAAAATGAATGCAGTCTTTGAAAAACGTCTCATATAGAGGTCAAAACCTCGCAACGAAATCAATTAATATGGAACGTTTATAATCAATATGAACGGGACATTTCACTAGTCTTCTCCCCCCATTCTGAATTTTTATTTTTTTTAGGTTTTACGAGATGAAGAATTCCTTTGATCTGAACCATGGTCTAATGCTACATGCTATGATTACTAAACGTAATAATGACACACTTTCGAGTGAACTGGTATCATTCATAAGAGAAAAAATGGACGGAGTAAGAAAAGAACTCAGAAAAAATCATCATAAGATACATTTTGGTAAAGGAAAATCAAAATCCGCAACAAAAAGAAGAGCACGACACCTTAAAAGATGTTATAAATGCGGAAAATGGTCACATGAAGGTAAATGTTCAAATAATCAAACATATTCAAATACCGAATTTGTTACTCTTTGCAGAGAAGGACCGTTTATATGTTTAGAAGAAAAGATATTGAAGATTCGAGGTTACGTCTATGTAGCTATGGAAAACCAATTAGTCCGACTATCTTATGAGTGGGCTAAAACAGGTCACTGAGAATTCTATCGTACAGGTAAGTATGTACAGTTATTATTTTTTTTATTGCTTTTAACCTTTTGATAATAAACGATGAATCGTTCGCTATAAAGTACTACCTCCGTCTCATTCTAATAGGCTAGTATTCCATTTTGGGTTGTCCTATTCTGATAGTCCACTTCCATAAATAGAAAGGAAAGATGATATTTCATTGGTGGATTTGGAGAGAGAAGATATTTCATTGGTGGAGAAATGAAGTTAGTGTGATTTCCTAAAACTGCGTGTTTTTTGTCTGTGGACTATTGGAATGAGACGGAGAGAGTATTAAATTGGTATTTAATAAAATTATGTATGCGTAACCGAAATCATTGATATCATACAAAAATTTATTACATCACTGTGAAATTTACCGTTTATTCTTAAGGTATAAATATCTTTAATCAATCAACCCCAAAATATTTCAGAAATTCGTCAGGAGTAAAACTAGGTAATATAGCCGAAATTACTTTACCGAAAAGAGGGGCGTATATTTTTGATAATATTTGATTGATTAAAGTGGGATAAAAGACCAAAAAGATTTTTAATTTTTAATTTTTACCATGTTATTAAAACTAATATATAAATATTAAATTAATATTGTAAACTTTTTAAAATCAATATATTTAAGTTTGTAAATATTTGAAAAATTAATATTTTTAATATAAGTTTGTATGTATAAAAACAAAAATATAATATAAGTTTGGTGTGAATTTAAAAACAAAAATTACTTTATTTCATTTAGTTTAAAAAATGATTTCTAAAATTCATCGTAAGTTGAAGACTAGGTCATAGAACAGAAATTGCTTTACCCGAGGGCGGGGCGAAAAATTTTGTTATCATTATTTTTAATATTATTGATCTAAAGTATACCAAAAAAAATTAAAATAAACCCAAAAACCTTTGCTTTTAAAACAATCACTTTAAAAACGACAAATTTTAAATTTTGTCGAGGGACGGACTAGGTAAACATACCGAAACTACCTAAAGTAAAAAGAAACAAAATTTTAAAAATGCATTCATTTAAATTGTTTTAATAACTAAAGATTTTATAAAAAAAAATAATAATAAAAATATTATGTATGTTGTAGTTTATCTTATGTACAAAACAGGGTAAAACATCGTACTTTCAAAGACTGACATTAAGTTCAGCAAAAGCTACTAATTTTGACGACAAGACGCAAAATATCAAATGTGATATAAAATAATATGTTGCAAACTCGGTATTTTTAATCACTTTTCTACACTAATAACCCTCATGAATTTATAATTATAGTCTGATTTCATGCAAATGAGGGCATTGCATGATCTCAAGTGTGGGGAAGGGTCATAAATTCTCTCAGGTTTACACTTAGTTTAATTGCCAAAATTTTGTGAAAATTTGAAAAAAAAAATTCAATTAAATGAATTCAAAATCATGTTTATACATATTTATGAACGATAAAACTAGGTGTTAATGCCGAAATTATTGTTACCTCAGAGAAAACATAAATGGAGAAACAACTCAAAACGTTAGAATTCATTTAAAATGGAATATAGGAGAATAAAAAGGCAAAGAAAGACATATATCACATATGTTTGTACAAGATTATTGCAGGTACTTTTGTTTTGGACAATTTTAATCAGTTTTACCTAATTTACTGTAACATATATTTGAAAGAAAGATGGATCTACACGATGAATCAATTCCATCATTAAAAGGAAGTAAAGTCTTCCGAAAAAGACACGCGCTTCTTGATTTAGGTCAGGAAGTTATCGTCCAGACCAGCTGTAGGTTGACGAAAAATCTAGAAAAGTCATCTCTAAAATCAGCAGGAAATCCACGGACCTCAGCATCAAACAGGGTCGCCAAGTGGTCAGACTTATCCTAACCATGAGAGGATCTGTCTCATAAAATGGGGAGGGCGCCGTGCAAATTAGCTTGATAAGACTAATGAATCAGACCCCCAGAAAGGATAATCTCCTTAAAGATCAAAAATCAGCTTTTAAGCCTGATATTACTCAATCCTTGAGATTGACTTTAAAGATTGAGAATTACAAACTCATGAAATTCGATGAAATCTAAACTCGAGTTTGAACGAGAAAATATTTTGATCAAATTAAAACCGATTTGTTTTCTGAAAACCTATTTTCAATGCGTTCATTACCATTGAACGTAAAATCCTAGGAATTCACCTGGAATTCATTAGGTCACCTGAACCAAATCGGGTGTCAACCGTAAGAACGGTGGTTGCATAGCATGGTCAAAGACAGGACCTTGTGCCAGACCAAAAAATTATAGGGTGAGCTTTACTATTGCTCCTACAAAAGATAGTAATTGCATCCGACACGATATAGACCATAATTAAAAGCATGTCAGGGGACATTGCCTTAACAGTTACTTGTTCAACGCTTTCCTTTACAACCGGATGGTAGTTTATCGAAAGGTAATATACGGAGCAAGTATACTGTACGTGTTGCTTTCCTAATACAAGGTTAGCAAGTGGGTGACACAAAACCATAAGTTTTGAGCTAAAATTTTCAAATCTGAAACCTACCAAACCCACAAAAACATTTTGAAAACACCGGTGAAGGGTTATTCCGGAAAACTTATCTAGGGTAAAAACTAGATTGAATTTTCAAAAGATCAAATGTTTTCATAAAGATCCAATTTCCTAAAGGATCTAATTTTTCATAGTCATGTGGGACTGTAAACCACATCGTTACTACCATTGTTCATACCGCCATATAAAAATCACTGATGTATAAAGTGTGAAGAATAAAGAAGTGATTCTAGTATTTTTATTTCAAGACTATATTGCTTGAGGACAAGCAACGCTCAAGTGTGGGAATATTTGATAATGCTAAAAATGAACATATATTTCATAGAATTATGCCTCAAGAAAGACAAGCTTTTAGTTGCAATTGTTCTATTTACAAGTGATATTCGTTTAAATAATAAAAGGTGAAGACAAAAGACAGATTCGACGAATTGAAGACGCAAACGACCAAAAAGCTAAAAAGTACAAAGTACAATCAAAGTGGTTCAAATTATTGATGAGAAACGTCTAGAAATTACAAGAGTACAAGACGCAAAACGTAAAGTATACGATATTAAATTGTACGCAAGGACGTTCGAAAATTCAGAACCGGGAACAGAGTCAACTCTCAATGCTCGACGCAACGGACTAAAAATTACAAGTCAACTATGCACATAAATATAATATAATATTGATAGTGCTCCAAATGAACATATATTTAGGTGCAATATCCTTCCAATATGTAAAGTTTTCAGTTGCAATTGTTCTATTTTCAAGTAATATTCGTTTAAATAAATAAGTGCGAAGACAAAAGGCGAAAATGAAGATTTGAAGACGCAAACATCCAAAAAGCTTAAATGTACAAGATACAATCCAAGTGGTTCAATTTATTGATAAGAAACGTCTCAAAATTACAAAAGTACAAGTTGTGAAACGCAAAGTACAAGATATTAAATTATACGAAAGGACGTTCGAAAATCCGGAACCGGGACCTGAGCCAACTATCAACGCGCGACGCAACGGACCTAAAATTACAAGTCAACTATGCACATAAATATAATATAATATATAAATAATTCTTAAAATTATATATAAATTATATATATTTATTAAAACCGTCGGCAAATTAAAAGACAAAAATATGTGAGCTGGATCTGGCGACCATGCGATCGCATGGGAAATAGGCATAAAACCTATGCGATCGCATGGGTTACTGTAGCAGGCCAACATTCTATAAAAAGACAGTTTGCTCGAGAGTTTTAGACACTATATTTTCTTTCTTACTCTGTAACATAAATATATATATTTATAATTTTAATTTTGATTTAAGTTTAATAATAATTGGGTTATCGTAAGAAATGTTTTACGGGTTTTAAGTCGGAACTCTGTCCGGGTAACGCTACGCGATAAATAATCACTGTAAGCTATGTTTTTCCTTTTTAAATTAATGTCTCGTAACTAAGTTATTATTATGCTTATTTGAGCCAAAGTAATCATGATGTTAGACTAAATATTAAGATTGGGTTATTAAATTTTGTACCATAATTAGGGTATGGACAAAAGACCGACACTTGTTTTAATTGGACCATGGACCATTAATAGATGGGGGATATTGTCTAATTGAATGACAATTCTTTGGAGCCTGTCGAACCTATCTTCAAATTAATTAATCTAATAATTATTAAATAATTATGCATGTCCTATTTAGTGACGTATATACGACATCTTTAACAATCATTTAATTAATCAATTGGGTTGGGTAATTGATTATTCATTATGATCAAGTGGGAAAATTAATAATCATGGAATAATTAAAACAGGGGTGGATTACATTCAAGGGTAATTGGGGTAATTGTTACCAAAATATTAAAACCTTGGATTACACACAGTCAATAACCTGGTGTAATCATTAAACAAAGTATTAAAACCTTGTTACAGTTCGAATCCCTAATTAGTTGGAATATTTGACTTCGGGAATAAGGTTAATTTGACGAGCATTTTATAATTATGACCGATGAACTATTATGGACGAAAACTAGATAGGTTTCAAATAAATCCAGGACAAAGGACAATTAACCCAAAGTAATAAATTAAAATCAAAACGTCAAACATCATGGTTACGGAAGTTTAAATAAGCATAATTGTTCTATTTTATATCTCATCGTATTTTTATTTTATTTACTGTCATTTTATTTACTCGCAATTTTATTTAACGTCATTTAAATATTGTTATTTATTTTACGCACTTTAATTATCGTCATTTATCTTTACATTTAAAATATAAAATCGACAAACCAGTCATTAAACGGTAAAACCCCCTTTTTATAATAATAATATTACTATATATAATTATATATTTTATATAAATATAGTCGCTTAAAAATATAGTACGTAATCACCAGCTCCATGTGGAACGAACCGGACTTACTAAAAACTACACTACTCTACGATTAGGTACACTGCCTATAGTGTTGTATCAAGGTTTAGGTATACCCATCCGTTAAATTAATAAAACTTGTGTAATATTTCGTCGTATTTTGTAGTAAAATATAATAGTATTTCGTATACACCGCTGCACACACCAAGTTTTTGGCGCCGCTGCCGGGGAACGCCGAAGCGAAACGGTATATAAAAAAAAGATTTTTATTAAGCTTTAATTCATTTTTATAAAAATACGTTTTATATAATATAATAAAAAATATAAAAGAAAAAGAAAAATATATATCTATATTTTTAAGTTTAGTTAAATTTGAAAAGTTTATATTTCTTTTTATTGTGAAAAGTTATAAAAACTAATAAGTAAATTTTTCTTATTTATAAGTTTATATAAATATTTTACAAAAATTAAAAACAGAAAAAAAGTAAAACGTAAAAAATTTAAACTGAAACGGGCCGATCACTGTTGCAGCCCAAAACCTTCGGCCTGGTATTCGAGTCCATGCGGTCGCATGGTCAGACCAACGAAACCTCATGCGGTCGCATGAGGTAAAAAGACAGCTCTGAATACCTTAGCCGTACGGATTAGGGTTAGGTTTTATTAATTATTATTATTAATTAATTATTAATTAGGGTTTTACTTATTTAATTAAATTTTAATTCTAGCTATAATATTTAATTTGTAATATTTAATTTAAATTAGTGTTATTAATTATAAATTGTATTTTTATAACTTTAAACTTATTTTATATTTTGTATTTCTTAGTTAAAGCATAATTGTATATTTATCGTTCGTAATTAGTTTTAAGACTTAGTATTTTGCTGTAGTTACTTTATTTCTAGATTTTTAAGCTTTGCCGTAAAAATCCCTTAAGTGCTTTTTCTTTAGACTAAGATTTAGGTGCTTTAGAATTTTGCGACGCCGTTTTAAGTTTTAGTGCCTTTTTAAGTAATTGCCGTTTTTGGATATAGAATTCCTTTAAGCTTTAATACCTTTAGACGTAAGTTTTAATATTTATTTTTTAGACTTTTAAGTTTCGACGCTGCATTTTTTTTTTCGACGATTATTTTTCGACCTTTTATTTTTCGACGTTTTTCGAAGCGCTCTTTTTCTTTCTTATTTTTCGACGTTCTAGTTTTTAGGACATAGAATTTTCTTTATTTTCTTTAAACTTCGACGAAAAAAAAATTATTTTAAGTGGTTAAATTGATAGACATCTAAATTTTCTGGTTCGTAGTAATAGTTGGATTTGTTAGTGGCGAGTTGTGGGCTTCCGATTTAAAGGGTCCTGGCTACCTGCTGCATCTATTGGCTATTCGAAACGTGGGCAAAATCAGAAAAGTCTATTAATTTGATAGCTTATATAATTTTTGTCTTTTATAACTAATAGGATATTCAGTGAATGCACCGAGCAAAACGTTCACCACCTTTCATAAGTTCACCACCTTTAACTCGATCAAGACATCTAGCCAACATTGTCGCTGTTGATTTTTCTTTAGAAACATCATCTAGTAATCCAAGTACTCCAACTCAAAATCCTGATAATCCATTTTTTGAACCCGAATTCAAAATTGAAAACTCGGAAGATATTCAAGGACAATTCCAAGATCCTGAACCACTAATCATTCCTCCTGAACCACAAACCGTTAAATCAGAATCCTTTAGTGATTCAAATTCAACAAATTCAATTATGGAAGTAACGGAACCTCTAAATATGGAAGACCGAATGAGAGCTAAACGCACTGACCAAGGTCACGCCATTATTAAGCCAGATGTTAGTGCGCCAGATTATGAAATCAAAGGACAAATCCTACACATGGTAACTAATCAATGCCAATATAGTGGTACGCCAAAAGAAGATCCAAACGAACATCTTCGAACCTTTAATAGGATTTGTACTCTACTCAAAATCAGAGAAGTTGAGGATGAATCGATCTATCTCATGTTATTTCCCTGGACTTTAAAGGGAGAAGCCAAAGATTGGTTAGAATCATTACCTGAAGGGCGATTGATACATGGGATGTCTTAGTTGAAAATTTTCTTAAAAAATTCTTTCCGGCATCTAAAGCCGTGAGACTTCAAGGAGAAATAGTTACGTTCACACAAAAGCCAAATGAAACTCTATATGAGGCGTGGACAAGATTTGGAAAGTTATTGAGAGGATGTCCGCAACACGGTTTAGATACTTATCAAATAGTACAAATATTCTACCAAGGATACAACGTTGCTACACAAAAAGACTTCGACATAACAGCTGGTGGTTCCATTATGAAAAAAACCGCAACCGAAGCTCACAAAATCATTGATAACACAGCATCCCACTCGCATGAGTGGCACCAAGAAAAAGATATTTTTCGTTTATCTAAAGCGGCTAGAGCCGATTCTAGCCATGACTTTGATTCCGTTTCTGCAAAAATAGATGCTTTCGAGAGACGAATGGAAAAGATGACTAAAGATATTCACGCAATAAGAATCAGTTGTGAGCAATGCGGTGGACCACACTTAACGAAAGATTGTCACATTGAGCAAACGATGGAACAACGTGAGAATGTTTCCTATATGAACCAAAGGCCGGGAAATAATTATCAAAATAATTATCAACCGCCAAGGCCAAACTTCAATCGAAATCAAAACATTCTTTACAATCCAAATGGACCCAATAATAACTCGTACAACCAACAAGGTCTGAATAACCAACCAACTCAAAACAACACTTTCAATCAACAAAAACCTAGCTTGTATAAACCACTACAACAAACCGAAGAGAAAAAGTCAAATCTAGAAGAAATGATGGCAAAGCTAATAGAATCTCAAACACAATTTATTACATCTCAAACCCAAACAAATGAGAGGTTTGATCAGTCATTAAGAACTCAACAAGCTTCCATTTTGAATCTAGAAAAACACGTAGGTACTCTTGCTAGCATGATGAGTGAGAGGAAACAAGGAAAGCTACCTTGTAATACTGAAGTAAATCCTCGGAATGAGAATGTTAATATGGTTTCAACGAATTCTGAAAAACCAGCTCCAGAAGATGGGAAGGTTTTCGATGTGAGTAACAATGAAGAAGTTACAACACCACCACCAACCGAGTATGTAAAGCCAGTGGTGGCACCATACAGACCACCCATCCCGTTTCCAAGAAAAGGAGTTGAGTATGAGCCAGTAATAGGTAATAAAGTTTGTGATACCTCTGGAAAGAAGAAGAAGAATAAGAAAGTGCAAGAAACAAAAACCGTAAAAATAAACCCGGTAAAGACAGTTCCACCAAAAGTTCCATCCAGGGTGGGTGATCTGGGTGAATTTATTGTTCCTTGTCTACTTAATGATTGTGTCATATATGATGCACTAGCAGATTTAGGTGCGAGTGTGAGTGTAATGCCTCTTTCATTATATAAGAGATTAGGAGTAGGTGAGTTAAGTCCAACAGAGATAAGTGTCCGACTCTTTGATCAAACCATTAGGCACCCAGTTGGAATTGCTGACAACCTACCCGTTCAAGTAGGTAATTTAACCGTTCTAGTCGAATTCATTGTCATTGACACAGAAGAGGACCCAAACATTCCTCTAATTTTAGGTCGACCATTCTTAGCGTCCACCGGGGCGTTATTTGATGTAAGAGAGGGTAGAATGACACTTAGTAATGATGAAAAATCGATCACCTTTGTGAGTCGAAAGTCTAAATCTCCACCAACCAAAACCGTTGAACCAACAAAAACATTGGTAAAAACCATATTGATTTACCAACTCCAACGGTAGTGCTTAACAATAATAAAACTCCTAAGTGTGGGGAAGATGAAGTAACACCTAATGATGACCTGATAACAAAGAACCCCGTTGTTGATGCGAAATTAAATGACCCCGTTATTAACAGTTCAATGAAGAAACTTATTAAACGGATTCTCGATGCTAAAACCAAGGGGAACTTTAAGTTATGTAACTGGTTAGTATCCAATCTATCGCCTAAAGAAAAGGCAAAACTAGTTGAATTTGTGGATATTACACAGGAATCCGACCAATGGCTCAAAGCAAAAGTCACAGATATGCAAGTTGATTATGGTCCAAAAGAAATTGACAATCAAGTTAATCACAATTTCGACACCACAGCTACCAAAGTGTGGGGAGATTCAAATGTTCTGAAAAAAGAAAATACTGTCTAGAGTTACTTGTTCTGTTCTCGTGTAGTTCTGAGAATGGAATCCAATTGGTCTTTTCCACTAGCAGACACTAAAGAACTAGTTTTCTCCCCCCATTCTGAATTTTTGTTTTGTAGGTTTTGTATATGCATTTTTAAATTTAATTTTTGTGTGATTTTAATAAAAAAAACAAAAATTTACTTTATTTCATTAAGTTTAAAAAAATGATTTCTAAAATTCATCGTAAGTTGAAGACTAGGTCATGGAACCGAAATTGCTGTACCCGAGGGCGGGGCGAAAAATTTTGTTATCATTATTTTTAATTTTATTGATCTAAAGTATACAAAAAAAAACCCCCCAAAAATCTTTGCTTTTAAAACAATCGCTTTAAAAACGACAAATTTTAAATTTTGTCGAGGGACGGACTATGTAAACATACCGAAACTACCTAAAGTAAAAGGAAACAAAATTTTAAAAAAATTATTCATTTAAATTGTTTTAATAAATAAAGGTTTTATAATATATATATATATATATATATATATATATATATATACATATATATATATATACATATATATATATACATATATATATACATATATATATATACATATATATATACATATATTTATATACATATATATATATACATATATTTATATACATATATTTATATACATATATATATATATACATATATATATATATATATATATATATATATATATATATATATATATATATATATATATATATATATATATATATATGTATGTATATATATATTATATATATGTTTGTAGTTTGTCTTATGTATAAAATAGGGTAAAACAACGCATTTTCAAAGACTGACATTAAAGTTCAGCAAAAGCTACTAATTTTAACGACAAGACGTAAAATATCAAATGTGATATAAAACAATATGTTTGCAAACTCGGTATTTTTAATCATTTTTCTACACTAATCACCCTCATGAATTTAAATTTTTACTGATTTCTTGCAAATGAGGCATTGCATGATCTCAAGTGTGGGGAAGGGTTATAAATTCTCTTGGGTTTACACTTGGTTTAATTGCCAAATTTTGTGAAAATTTGAAAAAAATTTCAACTAAATGAATTCAAAATCATGTTTATACATATTTATGAACGATAAAACTAGGTGATAATACCGAAATTATTGTTATCTCAGAGAGAACATAAATGGAGAAACAACCCAAAACGTTAGAATTCATTTAAAATGGAATAGAGGAAAATAAAAAGGCAAAGAAAAAAATAAATAAAAGCCAAGTGTGGGAAGAATTTACCAAGTTCTTTAAAACACATATTACATATATTTGGTATAGATTATTGCAGGTACTTTTGTTTTGGACGATTTTAATCAGTTTTACCTAATTTACTGTAATATATATTTGAAAGAAAGATGGATCTGCAAGATGAATCAATTCCATCATTAAAAGGAAGTAAAGTCTTCCGAAAAAGACATGAGTTTCTTGATTTAGGTTAGGAAGTTGTCGTCCAGACCAGTTGTAGAGTCTACGAAAAACCTTGAAAAGTTTTCTCAAAAATCAGCTGGAAATCCACGGACCTCAGCATCAAACAGGGTCACCAAGTGGTCAGACTTATCCTAACCATGAGAGGATCTGTCTCGTACAAAGGGGAGGGCG
This sequence comes from Rutidosis leptorrhynchoides, assembly GCF_046630445.1. Classification (NCBI taxonomy): domain Eukaryota; kingdom Viridiplantae; phylum Streptophyta; class Magnoliopsida; order Asterales; family Asteraceae; genus Rutidosis; species Rutidosis leptorrhynchoides. The sequence continues at coordinate 79,054,169 of NC_092337.1, read as the reverse complement.
CCGTGCAAATTAGCTGGATAAGACTAATGAATCAGACCCCCAGAAAAGGATAATCTCCTGAAAGATTAAAGATCAGCTTTTAAGACTGATATTACTCAATCCTTGAGATTGACCTTAAAGATTGAGAATTATAAACTCATGGAATTCAATGATATCTAAATTCAAGCTTGAAAGAGAAAATATTTTGATCAAAATTAAAACCGATTTGTTTTCTGAAAACCCATTTTCAATGCGTTCATTACCATTGAACGTAAAATCCTAGGAATTCACCTGGAATTCATTAGGTCACCTGAACCAAATCAGGTGTCAACCGTAAGAACGGTGGTTGCATAGCATGGTCGAAGACAGGACCTTGTGCCAGACCAAAAAACTATAGGGTGATCTTTACTATTGCTCCTACAAAAGATAGTAATTGCATCCGACACGATATAGACCATAATCCAAAGCATGTCACGGGATATTGCCTTAACAGTTGCTTGTTCAATGCTTTTCTTTACAACCGGACGGTAGTTTACCGAAAGGTAATATACGGAGCAAGTATACTCGACGTGTTGCTTTCCTAATACAAGGTTAGCAAGTGGGTGACACAAAACCGCAAGTTTTGAACTAAAATTTTAAAAACTTAAACCCACAAAACCCACAAAAATATTTTGCAAACACCGGTGAAGGGTTATTCCGGAAAACTTATCTAGGGTAAAAGCTAGATTGAATTTTCAAAAGATCAAATGTTTTCATAAAGATCCAATTTCCTTAAAGGATCTAAATTTTAATAGTCATGTGGGACTGTAAACCACATCGTTACTATCATTGTTCATACCGCCATATCAAAATCACTGATGTATAAAGTGTGAAGAATAAAGAAGTGATTCGTGTGATTTAATTTCAAGTTCTGTATTGCTTGAGGACAAGCAACGTTCAAGTGTGGAGATATTTGATAGTGCTCCAAATGAACATATATTTAGGTGCAATATCCTTCCAATATGTAAAGTTTTCAGTAGCAATTGTTCTATTTTCAAGTAATATTCGTTTAAATAAATAAGTGCGAAGACAAAAGGCGAAAATGAAGATTTGAAGATGCAAACGTCCAAAAAGCTTAAATGTACAAGATACAATCCAAGTGGTTCAATTTATTGATAAGAAACGTCTCAAAATTACAAAAGTACAAGTTGCAGAACGCAAAGTACAAGATATTAAATTATACAAAAGGACGTTCGAAAATCCAAAATCGGGACCTGAGCCAACTATCAACGCGCGACGCAACGGACCTAAAATTACAAGTCAACTATGCACATAAATATAATATAATATATAAATAATTCTTAAAATTATATATATTATATATATTTGTTAAAACTGTAGGCAAATTAAAAGACAAAAATATGTGAGCTGGATCTGGCAGCCATGCGATCGCATGGGAAATAGGCATAAAATCCATGCGATCGCATGGGTTACTGTAGCAGGCCAACATTCTATAAAAAGACAGTTTGCTCGAGAGTTTTAGACACTATATTTTCTTTCTTACTCTGTAACATAAATATATATATTTATAATTTTAATTTTAATTTAAGTTTAATAATAATTGGGTTATTGTAAGAAATGTTTTACGGGTTTTAAGTCGGAACTCTGTCCGGGTAACGCTACGCGATAAATAATCACTGTAAGCTATGTTTTTCCTTTTTAAATTAATGTCTCGTAACTAAGTTATTATTATGCTTATTTGAGCCGAAGTAATCGTGATGTTAGACTAAATATTAAGATTGGGTTATTAAATTTTGTACCATAATTAGGGTATGGACAAAAAACCGACACTTGTTTTAATTGGACCATGGACCATTAATAGATGGGGGATATTGTCTAATTGAATGACAATTCTTTGGAGCCTGTCGAACCTATCTTCAAATTAATTAATCTAATAATTATTAAATGATTATGCATGCCCTATTTAGTGACGTATATACGACATCTTTAACAATCATTTAATTAATCAATTAGGTTGGGTAATTGATTATTCATTCTGATCAAGTGGAAAAATTAATAATCATGGAATAATTAAAACAGGGGTGGATTACATTCAAGGATAATTGGTGTAATTGTTAACAAAGTATTAAGACCTTGGATTACACACAGTCGATAACCTGGTGTAATCATTAAACAAAGTATTAAAACCTTGTTACAGTTAGAATCCCTAATTAGTTGGAATATTTGACTTCGGGAGTAAGGTTAATTTGACGAGCATTTTATAATTATGACCAATGAACTATTATGGACGAAAACCAGATAGGTTTCAAATAAATCCAGGACAAAGGACAATTAACCCAAAGTAATAAATTAAAATCAAAACGTCAAACATCATGGTTACGGAAGTTTAAATAAGCATAATTGTTCTATTTTATATCTCATCGTATTTTTATTTTATTTACTGTCATTTTATTTACTCGCAATTTTATTTAACGTCATTTAAATATTGTTATTTATTTTACGCACTTTAATTATCGTCATTTATCTTTACGTTTAAAATATAAAATCGACAAACCAGTCATTAAACGGTAAAACCCCCTTTTTATAATAATAATATTACTATATATAATTAAATATTTTATATAAATATAGTCGCTTAAAAATATAGTACGTAATCACCAGCTCCCGGTGGAACGAACCGGGCTTACTAAAAACTACACTACTCTACGATTAAGTACACTGCCTATAGTATTGTAGCAAGGTTTAGGTATACCCATTCGTTAAATTAATAAAACTTGTGTAATATTTCGTCGTATTTTGTAGTAAAATATAATAGTATTTCGTATACACCGCTTCACACATCAAATATTTAAATAATTCTTAAAATTATTTATATATTATATATATTTAATTAAACTGTCGGCAAACAAGAAAACAAGCGATCCTGAGCTGGAATCCCAGGCCATGCGATCGCATGGCCTGGAAGTGTAATCTTCATACGGTCGCATGACCCAAAAAGTCAGGCCACATCCCTATAAAAAGCCGTTTGTTGAGCGAACTAAAACACATCTTTTTCTCTTCATCTATCAACGTATATATATATATATATATATATATATTAATTTTAATTTTAATTTTAATTTTAATTTTAATTCTAATAATAAGGGTATGTTAGCGAATGTTGTAAGGGTGTAAGTCAAAATTCTGTCTGTGTAACGCTACGCTATTTTTAATCATTGTAAGTTTTGTTCAACCTTTTTAAATTAATATCTTGTAGCTAAGTTATTATTATGCTTATTTAATACCGAAGTAATCATGATGTTGGGCTAAATATTAAAATTGGGTAATTGGGCTTTGTACCATAATTGGGGTTTGGACAAAAGAACGACACTTGTGGAAATTAGACTATAGGCTATTAATGGGCTTTATATTTGTTTAATTAAATGATAGTTTGTTAATTTAATAAAAAGATTTACAATTGGACGTACCTATAAATAACCATATACACTCGATCGGACACGATGGGCGGGATATTTATAAGTACTAATAATCGTTCATTTAACCGAACACGGGAATGGATTAATAGTTATTGGACTTATTAAAACAGGGGTGAATTATGTACAAGGACACTTGACGTAATTGTTAACAAAGTATTAAAACCTTGGGTTACACGCAGTCGATATCCTGGTGTAATTATTAAACAAAGTATTAAGACCTTGTTACAATTTAAGTCCCCAATTAGTTGGAATATTTGACTTCGGATATAAGGATAATTTGGCGAGGACACTCGCACTTTATATTTATGACTGATGGACTGTTATGGACAAAAACCAGACGGACATATTGAATAATCCAGGATAAAGGACAATTAACCCATGGGAATAAACTAAAATTAACACGTCAAACATCATGATTACGGAAGTTTAAATAAGCATAATTATATATTTCATATTTAATTGCACTTTTAATTATCGCACTTTTATTTACTGTCATTGTATTTAATTGCACTTTTAATTATCGTACTTTTTAATTATCGCACTTTATTTATTGTCATTTTATTTTATCGCAATTTCATTATCGTTATTTAATTTCCGCTTTAAATTAAGTTATATTTATTTTTAGTATTTTACATTAGGTTTTAACTGCGACTAAAGTTTTAAAATCGACAAACCGGTCATTAAACGATAAAAACCCCCTTTTATAATAATAATATTAATTATATATATATATATATATATATATATATATATATATATATATATATATATATATATATTGTATTTTTACAATTATAAGTTAAAACTAATATAGTATTGAACTAGTTTATTAGATTCCTGTGGAACGAACCGGACTTACTAAAAACTACACTACTGTACGATTAGGTACACTGCCTATAAGTGTTGTAGCAAGGTTTAGGTATATCCACTCTATAAATAAATAAATAACTTGTGAAAAATTGTATCGTATTTAATAGTATTTTCCTTGTAAAATATAAACTATTTTATATACACTTCGCAAAAACATCAACAAGTGAAAATGGTCCTAATACGCCAATTAAACCCATAAACCTTAATTTTGACTCATTTTAAAATTAGTCTTTCAAATACACTAAAATGGGTTCCAACACTTCCATAATCACTAACCCTAGTGATTAAACTCAATTCCAAGTCCTAAATCATGGCCAAGTCAGTTTCCAACCCAAAACCCACCAACAACAACAATAAACCCGATTACTAGCATCAATGAACTCACTTCAAGAGTTTAAATGAGTTTCTCTACAATTCAAGTTCAAACCCTAACTTTGAATATCAAATCAAACATTGAAATTCGGAGTTAGAACTTACCACAACAACCAAAACGTAGCTAGGAACGAGGTGAACAACTTTAAAACCCGAGCTTTTGATCAAATCGAGCTCCTTCTTCTCCAAAACCCCAATTCTCTATCTAGAACTCTCTCTTTCTCTAAGATAGTTGGAGTGTTTGTAGATGTGAAAATGATCCAAAGTTGGATCCAAACCAGCTGATATGGCTTCAGATCCGTCCCCAAGTGAAAAGACCAAAAAGCCCCTCATTTAATTCTAATTGGAAAAAGGCAGAAAACTGTCGCTGGCAAGGTGCGCGGCGCGCTCACCTAATGGTGCGCGGCGTGCACAACGGTCTGAGCAGTATTTGAGCTTTTTAATTTACGCCAAGCTTCATAAACTTTATGTACGCCATTTATACTCTTATGTACAATAAATATTTGGGTCTTACAAGATCCCTAAGTGTAACTGTCGTTATCCTAGTACAAAATTTTTAATGTTGTGTTTGAGAAATGTGTTAAAACAGGACAAAAAACAGGAAAAAACAGAAAAGTTGATCAAAGCCGCCGGCTGGATGCAAGGAAGCCGCCGGCAAAAGTACAGAATTCAAGAATGTTCTAGAATTGAGCCAAATCGAAGAACTTGGAGAACAAGTAAAAGCATAAAGAGCCGCCGACTGAAGAAATGAAGCCGCCGGCTAAATCAACAGAAGTAGCCGGCTATCCCATCCTAAGCCGCGTGCTATGGAGCCGTCTATGGAAGCAACTTGGCGACCAAGTAATTTGTAGAAAGCTGCAGATTCAGTATTTTGGCCATAACTTACTCATATGATCTCCGATTAAGGCGTTCCAGGTGTTCAGACGTTCGTATGACATAGCTCTACAACTTCCGTTTTATAAGTTTTGTCTAATTCGGCCTGGTTCAGAAGCTAGAAGGCGATAAAGGGCTGTTGAATATCAAATACGGGATTTACATGTATTTTATGTTTTTTTTTGTCCCACATCGCCCAGAATACAATGTAAAAGGCTCATCTGTCCCATACAAAAGGAGGTCTTCACCCTCATAGTTCCATGTACCATTTTCTATTCTTTTCTCTCTTTTGAGAATTGAATTCTCCTACCTATATGAGGTTACTGAGTTAAGCTGTACACTAGTTTAATATTTTTATGCTTAGGCGTCGAGGTTCTGCCCGGACGTTATCTTTCCATTTTTGTAAGTGTTTCTTGTTTTAATCTAAGTATTCTTTTAATTTAATTATTGTGTTTTATTATTTGTCTTTTATCTTATTTTCTTTTATTTATTTATTGTTTTAATTAATTAGTGTATTTAGTTTATTTTATTGTTTTAATTTATTTAATTGGTTTAATTTATTTAATTGCTTTATTTTCGTCTCCAACTATGAACTAAACGTTCATAGTGATTATTTGGACAAAACCGAGATGGTGTGGGATTTAAGATGAAGCCACCGGCTGGATCATTCCAAGCCGCCGGCTGGGACACTCAAAACCGCCGGCTTCGTGCTCGAATAAGTATAGTTTCTGGTTTTTCCAAGAGCTGTATGATTATGTTTATGTGATTGTTATTATTCTGTTTGCCTCTGCCATGATTAAAATTTGTGTTTGCATACTTAATGACTAGGTAATAAGAGTTAGAATTAACTAGTAATTAATTCTAAGTAAGTTTTTACTCGATTCATCTAATCTTCTAGGTTAATCATACCGAACAAGGTATTTGAATTGCATGAAACTTAAGTTGAGATTATTGGTAGAATTGAATAAGAAAGATGATGAATTATACTTGCATAGTAATCTTGCTATTGTTAGGCCTAGTCGAAGAACCTTCGTTTATATGCGTTTGATTGTCGATTGCATGACAGCTTGATTAAGATTTCTTTAAGCTAGCAACTAGAGATGATCTGATTAAGTTTATTAGTTTATCTATTTGTCAGCCTAATTGCATGTTAACTTAGTCCAAATCATAAGATTAAGATAATATGTATTAGGTGATTATCAAATGCTATGAATTAATATGTTAACTTTGAACACCCACCTAGTTGACATATGCTTTAGGTCCTACTTTGCATGTTTTATGTGACTTGTAGCTTAGCCTTTTAGGAATAGTGATTGGTCTATGATTGTTATGTGCTACTTATCAATGTAAGTAATAAAACTATCTAATAATGAATCTCTCATAATTTACAAGTCCAAGTAACCACTTCTCTTTTAATATATTTAATTAATTAATACAACTTTTATACGATAATCTTTTCAAAAGTTCCTAATAAACTATAGTCTTATAATATTAATAATCAAATACAATATAATAATCTTCTATTTCTTTCATAATAAGTAGATTTAAAAGACAACTCTTATCCGTTTTCGTAGTCTCTGTGGAACGATGCTTGACTTACTAATTACTATACTACGTTGACCGGGTTTTGTTGCTCGTTAGGGTGTTAAAATTGAAAAGTAATTAAGGTGATATAAATTTAGAGGTTAATTGCAACTAAGCACATTCAAACACACACACACACACACACACACACACACTATTTGCACATCACACATTCAATATGAAATTTTAAAACAAAAACAAAAATTATGTTATGAATATAGAGAAATAAAAAAGCAGCTCAAAATACTCGAATAATGGAATGAAGACGTTATAAAAACATCAAGGTTTTGTAGTTGTGGTGATATAGTAGCCCCAACATGATTCTCAACATAACTAAATATAATATTAAATAAAAATAAGTATCAAAGTGGTATTTAAACAGACACAATAATCCATATGTGAAACAATTAATTATCGTAAGATCTAACAGTGCAAAATTCACTTTTAAAAATAGAAAAATGTCATTTTCGGCATCTAAACTGCTTCAAACAGAGGAAATCCTTAAGGAAGACTTGCTCGTAGTGTCCTTTTTCTAACTATCTTGTAAATAAAAATTCTCCACAAATTTTAGCCCGATTTTGTAGAGAATTTAGTAACTTCAAATATGTGTTTTGCGGACATGAATTATTATCAAAACGAAATACACTTAATATATTCGCATTCAATATGAAATATTGAAACAAAAATAGAAATAATGTTATGAATCTAGAAAATGCGGCTCAAAATACTCGAACAATGAACCCAAGACGCTATCAAACTAGCAAGGTTTTGTGGCTAGCGGTGAGACAAGCCCCAAAATGATTCTCGATGTACTAATTACAATATAAAATAAAAACAAGTATTAAAGTGGTACTTAAATAGACCCAATAATTCACATGCGAAGGTATTCATTATCGTAAGATGTAAAAGTGCAAAATTCACCTTAAAAAATAGTAAAATATCATTTTCGGCATCTAAACAGATTCGAACTGGCGACGGCCTTAAGGAAGACTTGTGTAGTGACCCGAACTTTTCCATGTTTATATATATTAAATGAAGTTGATATTTACATGATTAAGTATTTCCAACATGTTAAGCAATCAAACTTGTTAAGACTTGATTAATTGAAATAGGTTTTATATAGACAATTGACCACCCAAGTTGACCGGTGATTCACGAACGTTAAAACTTGTAAAAACTATATGATGACATATATATGGTTATATATATAGTTAATATGATATTATGATAAGTAAGTGTCTCATTAGGTATTTTAACAATGAGTTATATACATAAAAATGAGACTATTGAGTTAAGAAACTCGAAATCGATATATATAACGATTATCGTTATAACAACGTCTTACTAAATACATATGAATCATATTAAGATATTGATACACTATGTTAATCATGATAAATGATAAGTAAACATGTCATTAAGTGTATTAACAATGAACTACATATGTAAAAACAAGACTACTAACTTAATGATTTCGAAATGAGACATACATGTAACGATTATCGTTGTAACAATATTTAACTGTATATATATCATACTAAGATATACTAATATATCATATTATCATGATAATGTAATAAATTAACATCTCTTTAGATATGATAAGCAATGGGTTAACAACATTTAACAAGATCGTTAACCTAAAGGTTTCAAAACAACACTTACATGTAACGACTAACAATGACTTAACGACTCAGTTAAAATGTATATACATGTAGTGTTTTAATATGTATTCATACACTTTTGAAAGACTTCAAGACACTTATCAAAGTACTTCTACTTAACAAAAATGCTTACAATTACATCCTCATTCATTTTCATCAACAATTCTACTCGTAGTCATTCAGTATTCGTATCCGTATTATACACAGCTTCTAGACGTACTTACTATGAGTATATACCAATAGGGACTAGCATGAGATTCCACTATTAATTATGTCATGCATGACTAATCAAATTTAACTTCTACCATGAACTAGTTAACTAACTAGAACTCCTTTTAACCCCACTCACCACTCATCATTCACCACTCACCAATCAATCCATTTCACTTCCAATTCTCTTTCTAACTCTCTATTAACACCTGCACACACTTATGAACGAATTTTTCCAGTAAAATAATCATCATCTTCATCAAAATTTACTTCAAGAATCAAGTTATAATCATCATAGGAAGAACACTTCAAGAACACTTCAAAAATCCTTTCAAGTTTACTAGTTTACTTCCAAGCTTTCTAATCCATTCCAAGTAAACATCTAAGATCAAGAAACCTTTGTTATTTATAGTAGGTTATCTTTCTTATTCAAGGTAATATTCATATTCAAACTTTGATTCGATTTCTATAACTATAAACTATCTTAATTCGAGTAAAAATCTTACTTGAACTTGTTTTTGTGTCATGATCCTACTTCAAGAACTTTCAAGCCATCCAAGATACTTTGAAGCTAGATCATTTCTTGTCATTCCAGTAGGTTTACCTACTAAACTTGAGTTAGTAATGATGTTCATAACATCATTCAATTCATATATATATAACTATCTTATTCGAAGATTTAAACTTGTAATCACTAGAACATAGTTTATTATATTCTAAACTTGTTCGCAAACAAAGTTAATCCTTCTAACTTAACTTTTAAAATTAACTAGACACATGTTCTTATCTATATGATATGCTAACTTAATGATTTAAAACTTGAAAACACGAAGAACACCGTAAAATCGGATATATGCCGTCGTAGTAAAACCGGGGGCTGTTTTGGTTTGGATAATTAAAAACTACGATAAACTTTGATTTAAAAGCTATTCTTCTGGTAAAATGATTTTTCTTATGAACATGAAACTATATCCAAAAATCATGGTTAAACTCAAAGTAGAAGTATGTTTTCCAAAATAGTCATCTAGACGTCGTTCTTTCGACTAAAATAACTACCTTTACAAAAACAACTTGTAACATGTATTTTTGACTATAAACTTATACTTTTTCTGTTTAGATTCATAAACTTAAGTTCAATATGAAACCATAACAACTTTAATCACTCAAAACGGATTTAAAACGAAGAAGTTATGGGTAAAACAATATTGGATAATTTTGCTTGTTGTAGCTACGTGAAAATTGTAACAAATTTATACAAATCATAACTTAACTAACTTATATTGTATTGTACATGTATTCTAACATATATTATGTAATCTTGGGATACCATAGACACGAATACAATGTTTTGACATATCATATCGACCCATCTATATATATATTTCGGAACAACCATAGACACTCTATATGCAGTAATGTTGGAGTTAGCTATACAGGGTTGAGGTTGATTCCAAAATATTATATATACTTTGAGTTGTGATCGAGTCTGAGACTTGTAGACACTGGGTCATGGATTGATCCGAGATATTATATATTACTTTATTTCTGTACATCTAACTGTGGACAACTAGTTGTAGGTTACTAACGAGGACTGCTGACTTAACAAACTCAAATCATTAAAACGTATTAAAAATGTAGTAAATATATTTTAAACATACTTTGATATATATGTACATATTTGTTATAGGTTTGTGAATCGACCATTGGCCAAGTCTTACTTCCCGACGAAGTAAAAATCTGTAAAAGCGAGTTATAGTCCCACTTTTAAAATCTAATATTTTTGGGATGAGAATACATGCAGTTTTATAAATATTTTACAAAATAGACACAAGTATGTGAAACAAATTCTATGGTTGAATTATTAAATCGAATATGCCCCTTTTTAGTCTGGTAATCTAAGAATTAGGGAACAAACACCCTAATTGACGCGAATCCTAAAGATAGATCTATTGGGCCCAACAAGCCCCATCCAAAGTATCAGATGCTTTAGTACTTCGAATTTATCATGTCCGAAGGGAGTTCCGGAATGATAGGGGATATTCTATATGTATCTTGTTAAGGTCGGTTACCAGGTGTTCACCATATGAATGATTTTTATCTCTATGTATGGGATGTATATTGAAATATGAAATCTTGTGGTCTATTATTACAATTTGATAAATATATAGGTTAAACCTATAACTCACCAACATTTTTGTTGACGTTTAAAGCATGTTTATTCTCAGGTGATTATTAAGAGCTTCCGCTGTTGCATACTAATATATGGACAAGATTTGGTGTCAACATGCTTGTATAATATTGTTTAAAACTGCATTCGAGATTTATTTTGTTGTAACATATTAATATTGTAAACCAATATGTATTGGTAGTGTGTAAGTGTGATATTTTTAGATTATCATTTCTGGATAATCTAGGTGGTGTCTTTTTAACCTTGTCGATAAAATAAAGGTGATGGTTTGTTTTAAAAACGAATGCAGTCTTTGAAAAACGTCTCATATAGAGGTTAAAACCTCGCAACGAAATCAATTAATATGGAACGTTTATAATCGATATGAACGGGACATTTCAGTTGGTATCCGAGCGTTGGTCTTAGAGAACCAGAATTTTTGCATTAGTGTGTCTTACCAAGTTTGTTAGGATGCATTAGTGAGTCTGGACTTCGACCGTGTTTTCTTTAAAAACGATTGTTTAACACTTTTGTTGGAAACTAAATATTATTAACATGTAAATATTATGTGATATATTAACCTCTTAATGTGTTTGATATTGTGTGATAGATGTCTACCGCTAGTACAAATCTCATCGACTCACCTAATCATAATCATGAAGAGTCGAATATATTTTGGGAAGATTCACAAATTCTCGAAGAGGAACCGGAAGAAGAGGAATCGGAAGAGGAGGAACCGGAAGAAGAGGAACCGGAAGAGGAGGAACCGGAAGAAGAAGAGGTTCTGGAGGAAGAAATTTTGATACCTACAGTAAATCGGTTAAATAAAATAAAATCCTCAACCAACGGACCAAAGTCAATAATGGTCAATGGTGTTTCCGCCGAGGAAGCAAAATATTGGGAAGATTACCCATTTTCTGATGAATCAGATCCCGATGAGGATTCCGATGATGTTATAGAAATTACCTCGACCCAATTTAATAAAGCAAAAGAAAATAATAAGGGAAAAGGTATAAAAATAGAGAAACCTGATTCCAACCCCGATGAACTTTATATGTATCGGCAACATTCGTATTTCCTAAAATGTAGCAATAACCCGAGAACCTCTAAACCACCAGGTTTTTCTAAACCATTGTGGAAAACGACGGCTCGTATTAGAGGAACACCATATATCCCTAGAAAATTAGGAAAACGAACCAAGTCCGAAGAAGAAGAAACCAGTGATTCAGATTAGAGGGTTGTAATCATGTTGTGTTTTATATGTATTGTAGTGTGCTTGTACTTTTATGTTCTATGTAAAAATTACTTGTATTGTTTGTTAATTATCTTTTATGAATCTAATCCTTATCTATTTTACAGTATAAAAACAAAATGAACGTTAAGGGTAGACAACCAAATATTTTAGAAGACCTACCAGAGGATATGATTGAGGAAATCTTGTCTAGAGTCGATCAGAATTCATCAGCAAATTTAGTTATGGTGAAATTAACTTGTCAAACATTTGAAAGACTTTCCAGAAATGCCTTAGTTTATAAAAGGTTTTCCTTTGATAGGTGGGGTATATCACATTGGGGAGACCGTAAGTTACGCCGTGTTTTCTTTAAAGCGTTAAATGCGGGGAACCCACATGCAATTTTACGCTACGGGTTAAGAACCTATTTTGACTCAACATATCCCAACATAGGATTTCGTGAGTTAGAAAAAGCTTCTAACATGCAACATAAAGAAGCATGTTATACTTGCGGGTTAGTGATATTCGCTTCTTACTAAAGTGAGAAAAAGAACATCGGATTACAACTTTTAAATAAAACCTTCTCACAAGTGACGGATTCAGTAGTTGGGGTGAGAAACAAGGTTTTTAGATTATTACGGGGCTGTTGGACATTACGAAACCCTCGTCCTTTTGACGACATTACAACATGCTGCCTAGCCAATGGTCATAACAGTTACTTTCCACAAGACCAAGGATGGGAAGTCGTCTTAGTAAAACCAGAATGCATGACTTGTTTCTGGACTTATGAATTACGTGTCTTTATTTCTTTTGCTGAACGACTTACGTATTAACTAGAATTGCCTTTATAGCTGCAGAGTAGCAAAGTTATTATGTGCTATATTTTATCCTATATGTATAATAGTGGTATTGTATGTTTGTAAAATATTGTATATAAGTTTGAACGTGAAATATTATTGTAATAAGTTTTTCATATAGAAGCGTAGTAGTTAAATTGTATATGAGCTACTAAGTATGAACTTAACGGGTAGGTACTACCCGAATTAAAACTATAAAATGCTAATACGAAGAAAAAACTTTTATAAATGAGTTCATACTATGCTACGAAATACTATTGACTACTCTTAAAAATTCTATATGATTAACTTAATTCTTTTGGGCTATTTTTGAAGGAAATGGCACCGACGACTCGTCAGAATTTGAACATGAGCGAGGAAGACTTCCGTGTTTTCCTTGCAGCAAACATAGCTGCAGTACAGGCTGCGATGTAAAATAATAATAACTCTGGATCTAGCAGTGGAACTAATTCCACAAGAAATCGTGTAGGATGCTCCTACAAAGAATTCACTGCCTGCAAACATTTGGAATTTGATGGAACCGAAGGACCAATTGGATTGAAACGGTGGACCGAGAAGGTCGAATCGGTGTTTGCCATAAGTAAGTGTACTAAAGAGGACAAAGTTAAGTACGCTACGCATACCTTCACAGGTACTGCGTTAACGTGGTGGAACACCTATCTTGAACAGGTAGGACAAAATGCTGCTTACGCACTACCGTGGTCGGCATTCAAGCAATTGATGAACGAGCAGTACCGTCCTAGAAACGAAGTCAATAAGCTCAAGGTAGAGCTTAGAGAGTTACGAACACAAGAGTTTCGACATTACCACATATGAACGACGATTCACAGAGTTGTGCCTATTGTGTCCGGGAGCGTTCGAAGATGAAGAAGAGAAGATCGACACGTTTGTAAAAGGGTTACCAGTAAGGATTCAAGAAGATGTGAGTTCACACGAGCCTGCTTCCATACAGAAGGCAAGTCGAATGGCTCATAAACTCATAAATCAGATTGAGGGGAGAATTAAAGAGCAGGCGGCTGAAGAAGCCAACACGAAACAACTCAAGAGGAAGTGAGAGGAAAACGGTGACAAGAGTCACCAGTACAACAACAATAACAATTACAACCACAACCGCAACAACAATCGCAACAATAACCGCAATTCTAATAATAACTACAACAAACGTCCCAACAATAGCAACAACTACAACAACCATTTCAACAACAATAACAATCTCAACAGCAACCTCAATAACAACAAACAACAGAAACAACCATGCTTCAGGTGTACAGAGTACCATCCGAATGCGTTTTGCACAACATTTTGCACCAAGTGTAAGAGAAGTGGTCATGGCGCGGCAAAATATGAGGTTTACGAACTAAAGAACAACAAAAATAAAGAATCAAATAATGTCGGAACAAATAATGCCGACGTAGTTTGTTATAAATGTGGAAAACTGGACCACATTATTAGAAATTGTCCAAACCAAGGGAATACTAATGGACAAGGCTGCGGAAGAGTTTTCAATATTAATGCAGCAGAAGCACAGGAAGACCCGGAGCTTGTTACGGGTACGTTTCTTATTAACGATAAATCTGCTTATGTTTTATTTGATTCGGGTGCGGATAGAAGCTATATGAGTAGAGATTTTTGTGCTAAATTAAGTTGCCCATTGACGCCTTTTGATAGTAAATTTTTACTCGAATTAGCAAGCGGTAAATTAATTTCAGCAGATAATATATGTCGGGATAGAGAAATTAAACTGGGGGATGAAACGTTTAAAATTGATTTAATATCAGTCGAATTAGGGAGTTTTGATGTAATAATAGGCATGGACTGGTTGAAAAAAGTTAGAGCAGAGGTCGTTTGTTACAAAAATGCGATTCGCATTGTGCGTGAAAAAGAAAAACCTTTAATGTTGTACGGAGAAAAGAACAACGCGAAATTAAATCTTATTAGTAGTTTGAAGGCGCAAAAACTAATAAGAAAAGGTTGTTACGTCATTCTAGCACACATCGAGGAAGTTAAACCTGAAGAAAAGAACATCAGTGATGTTCCCTTCGCAAAAGAATTTCCCGATGTATTTTCGAAAGAATTACCGGGATTACCCCCACATCGATCCGTTGAATTTCAAATAGACCTTGTACCAGGAGCTACAGCAATAGCTCGTGCTCCATACAGACTCGAACCCAGCAAAATGAAAGAATTACAAAGTCAGTTACATGAACTTTTAGAGCGTGGTTTCATTCGACCAAGCACATCACCGTGGGGAGCTCCTGTTTTGTTTGTCAAGAAGAAGGATGGTACATTTAGGTTGTGTATCGACTACCGAGAGTTGAACAAACTTACTATCAAGAACCGCTACCCACTACCGAGAATCGACGACTTATTTGATCAACTACAAGGCTCGTCGGTTTATTCGAATATTGATTTACGTTCTGGGTATCATCAAATGTGGGTGAAGGAGGATGATATTCCAAAGACTGCTTTTAGGACACGTTACGGTCATTACGAGTTTATGGTTATGCCATTTGGATTGACTAACGCACCAGATGTGTTCATGGACCTCATGAACTGAGTGTGTGGGCCATATCTTGACAAGTTTGTCATTGTTTTCATTGATGACATACTTATTTACTCGAAGAATGATCAAGAGCACGAAGAACATTTGAGAAAAGTGCTAGAGTTGCTGAGAAAAGAAAAATTGTACGCTAAGTTTTCAAAGTGTGCATTTTGGTTGGAAGAAGTTCAATTCCTCGGTCACATAGTGAACAAAGAAGGTATTCAGGTGGATCCAGCAAAGATTGAAACCGTTGAAAAGTGGGAAACCCCGAAAACTCCGAAGCATATACGCCAATTTTTAGGACTAGCTGGTTACTACAGAAGGTTCATCCAAGATTTTTCCAGAATAGCAAAACCCTTGACTGCATTAACGCATAAAGGGAGGAAATTTGAATGGAAGGATGAACAAGAGAAAGCGTTTCAATTGTTAAAGAAAAAGTTAACTATGGCACCTATATTGTTATTACCTGAAGGGAATGATGATTTTGTGATATATTGTGATGCCTCAAAGCAAGGTCTCGGTTGTGTATTAATGCAACGAACGAAGGTAATTGCTTATGCGTCTAGACAATTAAAGATTCATGAGCAGAATTATACGACGCATGATTTGGAATTAGGCGCGGTTGTTTTTGCATTAAAGACTTGGAGGTACTACTTATATGGGGTCAAAAGTATTATATATACCGACCACAAAAGTCTTCAACACATATTTAATCAGAAACAACTGAACATGAGGCAGCGCAGGTGGATTGAATTGTTGAATGATTATGACTTTGAGATTCGTTACCACCCGGGGAAGGCAAATGTGGTAGCCGACGCCTTGAGCAGAAAGGACAAAGAACCCATTCGGGTAAAAGCTATGAATATAATGATTCACACGAACCTTACTACTCAAATAAAGGAGGCGCAACAAGGAGTTTTAAAAGAGGGAAATTTGAAGGATGAAATACCCAAAGGATCAGAGAAGCATCTTAATATTCGGGAAGACGGAACTCGGTATAGGGCTGAAAGAATTTGGGTACCAAAATTTGGAAAGATGAGAGAAATGGTACTTAGAGAAGCTCATAAAACCAGATACTCAATACTTCCTGGAACGGGGAAGATGTATAAGGATCTCAAGAAACATTTTTGGTGGCCGGGTATGAAAGCTGATGTTGCTAAATACGTAGGGGAATGTTTGACATGTTCTAAGGTCAAAGCGGAGCATCAGAATCCATCAGGTCTACTTCAACAACCCGAAATCCCGGAATGGAAATGGCAAAACATTACCATAGATTTCATCACTAAATTGCCAAGGACTGCAAGTGGTTTTGATACTATTTGGGTAATAGTTGATCGTCTCACCAAATCAGCACACTTCCTGCCATGACAAGATGGAGAAGTTAGCACGACTGTATTTGAAGGAAGTCGTCTCCAGACATGAAATACCAATCTCTATTATCTCTGATAGGGATGGCAGATTTATTTCAAGATTCTGGCAGACATTACAGCAAGCATTAGGAAATCGTCTAGACATGAGTACTGCCTATTATCCACAAACTGATGGGCAGACCGAAAGGACGATACAAACGCTTGAAGACATGCTACGAGCATGTGTTATTGATTTCGAAAATAGTTGGAATCGACACCTACCGTTAGCAGAATTTTCCTACAACAACATCTACTGTTCAAGCATTGAGATGGCGCCGTTTGAAGCACTTTATGGTAGGTAGTGCATGTCTCCGATTTGTTGGAGTAAAGTGGGGGATAGACAGATTACGGGTCTGGAGATAATACAAGAAACTACCGAGAAGATCATCCAAATTCAACAACGGTTGAAAACCGCCCAAAGTCGACAAAAGAGCTACGCTGACATTAAAAGAAAAGTTATAGAATTTGAAATTGGAGAGATGGTCATGCTTAAAGTTGCACCTTGGAAAGGCGTTGTTTGATTTGGTAAAGGAGGAAAATTAAATCCAAGGTATATTGGACCATTCAAGATTATTGATCGTGTCGGACCAGTAGCTTACCGACTTAAGTTACCTCAACAACTCATGGCTGTACATAACACTTTCCACGTCTCGAATTTGAAGAAATGTTTTGCTAAAGAAGATCTCACTATTCCGTTAGACGAAATCCAAATCAACGAAAAACTTCAATTCATCAAAGAACCCGTCGAAATAATGGATCGTGAGGTTAAAAGACTTAAGTAAACATGTCATTAAGTATATTAACAATGAACTACATATGTAAAAACAAGACTACTAACTTAATGATTTCGAAATGAGACATATATGTAACGATTATCGTTGTAACAATATTTAACTATATATATCATACTAATATATACTAATATATCATATTATCATGATAATGTAATAATTTAACATCTCTTTAGATATGATAAGCAATGGGTTAACAACATTTAACAAGATCGTTAACCTAAAGGTTTCAAAACAACACTTACATGTAACGACTAACAATGACTTAATGACTCAGTTAAAATGTATATACATGTAATGTTTTAATATGTATTCATACACTTTTGAAAGACTTCAAGACACTTATCAAAGTACTTCTACTTAACAAAAATGCTTATAATTACATCCTCATTCATTTTCATCAACAATTCTACTCGTAGTCATTCAGTATTCGTATCCGTATTATACACAACTTCTAGACGTACTTACTATGAGCATATACCAATAGGAACTAGCATGGGATTCCACTCTTGATTATGTCATGCATGACTAATCAAATTTAACTTCTACCATGAACTAGTCAACTAACTAGAACTCCTTTTAACCCCACTCACCACTCATCATTCACCACTCACCAATCAATCCATTTCACTTCCAATTCTTTTTCTAATTCTCTCTTAACACCTACACACACTTATGAACGAATTTTTCCAGTAAAATAATCATCATCTTCATCAAAAATTACTTCAAGAATCAAGCTATAATCATCATAGGAAGAACACTTCAAGAACACTTCAAAAATCCTTTCAAGTTTACTAGTTTACTTCCAAGCTTTCTAATCCATTCCAAGTAATCATCTAAGATCAAGAAACCTTTGATATTTACAGTAGGTTATCTTTCTTATTCAAGGTAATATTCATATTCAAACTTTGATTCGATTTCTATAACTATAAACTATCTTAATTCGAGCAAAAATCTTACTTGAACTTGTTTTTGTGTCATGATCCTACTTCAAGAACTTTCAAGCCATCCAAGATCCTTTGAAGCTAGATCATTTCTTATCATTCCAGTAAGTTTACCTACTAAACTTGAGGTAGTAATGATGTTCATAACATTATTCGATTCATATATATATAACTATCTTATTCGAAGATTTAAACTTGTAATCACTAGAACATAGTTTATTATATTCTAAACTTGTTCGCAAACAAAGTTAATCCTTCTAACTTAACTTTTAAAATCAACTAGACACATGTTCTTATCTATATGATATGCTAACTTAATGATTTAAAACTTGGAAACACGAAGAACACCGTAAAACCGGATATACGCCGTCGTAGTAAAACCGGGGGCTGTTTTGGTTTGGATAATTAAAAACTACGATAAATTTTGATTTAAAATCTATTCTTCTGGGAAAATAATTTTTCTTATGAACATGAAACTATATCCAAAAATCATGGTTAAACTCAAAGTAGAAGTATGTTTTCCAAAATGGTCATCTAGACGTCGTTCTTTCGACTGAAATGACTACCTTTACAAAAATGACTTGTAACCTGTATTTCTGACTATAAACTTATACTTTTTCTGTTTAAATTCATAAACTTAAGTTCAATATGAAACCATAGCAACTTGAATCACTCAAAACGGATTTAAAACGAAGAAGTTATAGGTAAAACAAGATTGGATAATTTTGCTTGTTGTAGCTATGTGAAAATTGTAACAAATTTATACAAATCATAACTTAACTAACTTATATTGTATTATACATGTATTCTAACATATATTATGTAATCTTGAGATATCATAGACACGAATACAATGTTTTGACATATCATATCGACCCATCTATATATATATTTCGGAACAACCATAGACACTCTATATGCAGTAATGTTGGAGTTAGCTATACAGGGTTGAGGTTGATTCCAAAATATTATATATACTTTGAGTTGTGATCGAGTCTGAGACTTGTAGACACTGGGTCGTGGATTGATCCGAGATATTATATATTGCTTTATTTCTGTACATCTAACTGGGGACAACTAGTTGTAGGTTACTAACGAGAACTGCTGACTTAACAAATTCAAATCATTAAAATGTATTAAAAATGTTGTAAATATATTTTGAACATACTTTGATATATATGTACATATTTGTTATAGGTTCGTGAATCGACCAGTGGCCAAGTCTTACTTCCCGACGAAGTAAAAATCTGTAAAAGTGAGTTATAGTCCCAATTTTAAAATCTAATATTTTTGGGATGAGAATACATGCAGTTTTATAAATGTTTTACAAAATAGACACAAGTACGTGAAACTACATTTTATGGTTGAATTATTAAATCGAATATGCCCCTTTTTAGTCTGGTAATCTAAGAATTAGGGAACAGACACCCTAATTGACACGAATCCTAAAGATAGATCTACTGGGCCCAACAAGCCCCATCCAAAGTACCGGATGCTTTAGTACTTCGAATTTATCATGTCCGAAGGGAGTCCCAGAATGATAGGGGATATTCTATATGCATCTTGTTAAGGTCGGTTACCAGGTGTTCACCATATGAATGATTTTTATCTCTATGTATGGGATGTATATTGAAATATGAAATCTTGTGGTCTATTATTACAATTTGATAAATATATAGGTTAAACCTATAACTCACCAATATTTTTGTTGACGTTTAAAGCATGTTTATTCTCAGGTGATTATTAAGAGCTTCCGCTGTTGCATGCTAATATATGGACAAGATTTGGTGTCAGCATGCTTGTATAATATTGTTTAAAACTGCATTCGAGATTTATTTTGTTGTAACATATTAATATTGTAAACCAATATGTATTGGTAGTGTGTAAGTGTGATATTTTTAGATTATCATTTCTGGATAATCTAGGTGGTGCCTTTTTAACCTTGTCGATAAAATAAAGGTTATGGTTTGTTTTAAAAACGAATGCAGTCTTTGAAAAACGTCTCATATAGAGGTCAAAACCTCGCAACGAAATCAATTAATATGAAACGTTTATAATCGATATGAACGTGACATTTCAAATAGCCTGATGGTCAAAGGCTGACCAAATTTTTTCCAACCATATTTAATATTCAGTATTTCCCGTAGGCCAACCTGCTTAAGTCACCTTTTTTTGCCACTACTTTGTTTGTTATTCTTTTGTTGGTCATCCAATTTTTGTGACAAGCTCAATTTTACAGTTGCGAATGATGTTCTTCAAATTTTTCGCGTGTTGCAAGATGTTAAGTAAGCCTTTTTATTGTATCAGGTTTCAAGAAGAAGACGGATTCCTAAATCATTACCTTAGCTTCGTTTCCTACAATCAAATACTAAGTCGTGCGGATGAGAAAAACTCAATACTCACTGGTAATAAGAACATTAGACATATATAATTTATGAACTCAAATACTAATAGTATCAAATATGTGCATACAGACGACATACGTCATACACAAAACGTTGAATATGAGTTCGTTTTAACCTTTATCAACAAAAGAAACATGAGTTATAGACTTATAAGTAGTTTCCACATGTGTTTAATGATACTTCATACTGGCTTTTGTTGACAGATGATCATTCATAATAACATTTTTTTTTTGTGCTTCGAATGATTTCTGCCTGATTCGTGCGATTGTTTCTGCCCTTTATGCAATTACTTCTTCCAGTTTTTTTTAAATCGATTTGAGGTAAAGATTGGGGTTTCAGGCGATAAAACTCCTTTGCGTCGCCACCACTAGCTCGGTTGCATATTTCATGTCGAGAAGCATGAAATTGTAGTTTTACAGTGGGCTAGAGGTGAACCATGCTAAGGTTGGAGAAGAGTTATCAAAGAAAACAAAAACTCAAAAATTAGCCCTGCAACATTGGCTTGAAGCTGCAAGTATGTTCAAAAGTGAAAGCTACCAACATTTCTTCTATACTTAACGAGCACGCTACAGGATCCGATGTTGAAGCCTACAAGCTGTTAGAAAAACTGGTACTTCTACCTACAGGTCATGTCGGGATTGAGATTACCGAGATAAATTTCATACATCTCTGCAACTGACATATATCTACGACATTGCTAAAAACAACTCATGTGCATTAGCCCATAAAAAATAGCCACCTACATAACTGCTAAAGTTCTTTTAGTTTGTGTATTCCTATATGTCATTTACCTAATTACGATTAATACTATGATGTCGACTTTGAGTCATAAAACTGGGGTTCATTTTGGTTTGAATTGTAGGATTATAGAAAAATACTTGAAGAAACATCTGTTATGTTTATAATCGTTCCAATCATGACATCAAAAAGGTGATCAACTTCCGCCACAACGCTCGGACCTCTAAAACTAGTTATAGTATAAAAGATGATGCACAGAGTACATGCACATATAAAACAGAGAATGGGTATTTGTAAAAAGGGTGATGATATGTACACAACCATTTTTTGTTATGTACACAACCAACATGCTTTACAGTGTTGTACAGTACAATACTATAAAGCATGTTAGTTGTGTACATAACTGTGATGACCCGGAAATTTCTGACCAAATTTAAACTTTATCTTTAAATGATTTAATGTTTCCGACACGATAAGCAAAGTCTATGAAGTTGAATCTTAAAATTTTAGAACTGTTTCATGTATTAAATTACATTTGACTGCTCTCGACGATTCATGAACAATTATATGAATGTATATATATATATGTACAAGTAAAAACGACTTTCCTACCGTAAAATACTATTTGCTACAGTGAAACCGTATTTTGCTACAGTGGTACGGTGAAAACGACTTTGCTACAGTGATTTGCTACAGTAAACACTATTTGCTACAGTAAACACTATTTGCTACAGTAACACTATTTGCTACAGTAAAACACTATTTGATGTCGGCGAACTAGCAAACAAAAACAGGATAAGGCGGCCATGCGATCGCATGGCAAAAACACTGAAAACTCATGCGATCACATGAGGTACTGTAGCAGGCCACATACTATAAAAGCTCGATTCATTCCTCTGTATTATTATTTTTTTATATTATTATTATTATTATTATTATTATTATTATTATTAAGATTAATATTATTATTATTAATCTTATTATAATATTATTATTAGTAGTATATATACCTAAAATACTACGACGAGGTTATGAGCGTGTCACCTTCAAAATGAGTTTTTGAGCGGGATAGAGCTAAGGAAATTATGGGTTATTGTCAAGGAGGTTATGGGTAATGTTCGAGGGTATATTTGTGAATCAAATCTAGTGTTTATCATCTCTGTTGCGTCTACGTACTTTCCTACAATATTGAATCTCAATATTGATACGTAAGCACTCATATTTTATCTTTTATACATTAATTGTGTATCCATGTGTGGTGCTCGAGTATATATATTTATGCATGCTTGTATGCTAAATTTTGTCGTTAAACAGTTATGATGAATCACGAAGTAAATACATATATTACTGGTAAAAGGTATATGATATACATGTTTTTGGAAAGCTGGCAAAAAATCAATAACTTTTCATTTAGATATCGAATAATTTCGATGAACGGATTAAAAGATATGATCAACTGAATTATGATTAACGTTAATTGAAATTGCTTTTGAATCTACAATTAAGATTTAAACAACTTGTTTACGAGATTGATAAATTATATTTTTGAATATTACTAACCGAGTAAATGAATCCTTATATAAGGTATGTCTCGTTTTGTTGAACTATTGTCAAAATTGACTTTTTGAAACGACTTTGGATAACTTTTGTATGTCGATCTCGAGCATTAGGATTGTTATACACTATGACCTGACCTAGCTTGATAGACATTTATTGACCAACATATGTTCTCTAGGTTGAGATCTACGGTTATTTGATATTTCGAGTTTCGGTCACGTTTTGGTGAACAACTTTATATGCTGCTAAGGTGAGTTTCATTTGCTCCCTTTTTAATTGCTTTTGCAATATATATTTTTGGGCTGAGAATACATGCACTTTATTTTAAACGCAATGGATACAAGTACATACTAAATTCTACACCGAGTTTGAACCGAAAATTCCTTAGCTTTGGTAACTAGTAACTGCCGGTTATAAGAACTGGTGGGCGCGAGTAGTTATATATGGATCCATAGGGCTTGATATCCCCGTCCGAGCTAGAGCGCTAGCCTTTTAACGGACGTATGCTATTTGATAAGCGTACACGTTGGTTTGCGTGTATTATTAAGATGATTATACAAAGGGTACAAATTATATATACGTTAAGTTTAGTTATCAGGGTGCTCAATCTTGTAGAATATTTTGATAAACATTTCTGGATGAAACAACTGAAATCTTGTGATCCACCTTTATACACAGATTATGCGAAACATTAAAACTATGAACTCACCAACCTTTGTGTTGACACTTGTTAGCATGTTTATTCTCAGGTTTCCTAGAAGTCTTCCGCTGTTGCTTATATGTTAGACAAGCTATGTGCATGGAGTCTTACATGACATACTTTTCAAGGAAACGTTGCATTCACCAAATTATCACCATGTATCTTATTTTGACTGCATTGTCAATGGAAGTACTATTGTAAACTATTATTTACGGTGATTGTCTATATGTAGAAATCATTAGATGTCGAAAACCTTTGATTTAAATATTCATTTATGGTGTGCCTTTTCAAAAGAATGCAATGTTTACAAAACGTATCATATAGAGGTCAAATACCTCGCAATAAAATCAATGAATGACGTATTGTCCATATGGATTTGGAGCGATCGTCACAATAACAAAAAAGGGTTGTGTACATATCATTCCCTTTGTAAAAATGGTAACTCGGATCCTAATGTTTGTTTAGCCTATGAAAAAGTGACAAGTGTCAATGATGGAGTGCAAGCCAAAAAAATTCTTGTTTAAATATAGTAGTAATATATATATATATATATATATATATATATATATATATATATATATATTACTACTCGATTGTCGATCCGACATCGGCGTACGAAGAAGCTACAGTGGAGGCCTCCCTTGAAACTGATGCCTCTGGACTCAAGTACTAATTCATCTCTGGTCTTCTATTCCGTTCATATGTTTATAGACAGTGGCGGATCCAGGTACTTAAGTTGACGGGGGCAAGAAATTTATCTTAAAAATTGTAAATCTCAAAATTAACATAAAATATTATCAAAAATTAACAAAATGGTTTATCCTACGATACAACAACAACAACAACAAATAAATTAGCTTGAAACAAATTATATAAATGCTCGTGAATAGATATTTTAACAAATTAATATATAATAATCAAGATCAATACTCAACATAAAATCCTATGAAGTAACTTTCTTTGTTATATGCACGATCTTTAATTTTATCATCGTCAATTACATTGAATCTATATCTATATATCTATAGTAATTGAGTCCTAGTTACATAAGTATGGTGTATCAAATACGGTTAACTCAATAAAATTTATCCATTTAATTTAATAGACAGGTAAAAAGGTTAAAAATTATTATGGTAAAAAAGTAAAATAAAAATAAAAATCATATTAAATAAAAACTTCATAAATAAATTTTACGTAATTAATGATCAATAAATATATCAACTTTTCATCTTCTAAGTAACGTAAGTTATTTTTTTTTACCTATAATATGTCATCTCCATTCCATTTTTCCTTATCAATCATAAAAAAGAGCACACCATATTACTAATTTTGTATTCTCAATTTTTTTAAGATGAAAAGAAGAAGAAATGAAATATATCTGAATATATATATATATATATATATATATATATATATATATATATATATATATATATATATATATATATATATATATATATATTTATAGGTATCAAAGAAACACCATTTTCATAATATTGTAAACCGCGAATAAGGCAAGAAGAAACGTAGTTGACTCTATGTTGGATCGATTCGTTCAAAGATCTCTTTTTAATGTTACTATTATGATATTATGATTATTATATTGTATATTTGTATAACTTATATGATAAATAATTAAGGTTATGATTACTATTATGATAATAATTCATAATTATAATATGAATATGAATATAAATATGATTATGATTATTATTTTAATTATTATTAAATATTAGTTATAATTCATATAACTCTATAATTATTATAGGTGTAACATTTTTTACTATTATGATTATTATATTGTATATTTGTATAACTTATAAGATAAATAATTAAGGTTATGATTACTATTATGATAATAATTCATAATTATAATATGAATATGATTACGATTATTATTTTTATTATTATTATATATTAGTTATAATTCATATAACTCTATGATTATTATAGGTGTAACGTTTTATATATATATATGACTATAATTCATGACTATAATTCATAAGTATAATTATGAATATGATTACGATTATAATTTATAATAAAAATTATTATTTTTATTATTGTTACATTTTATTTATAATTTATATAAGTATGATTATTATTGGTGTAATGATTTTCATCCATTTAATATATATGTATGTATATATATATATATATATATATATATATATATATATATATATATATATCAATGTATACATGAAAAATAAAAAGTTCAAAACTATTGATATTATTTATTTCATAGCTTAATTTTAAATTTTGATAAGGAAAATGAAAAGATTGAAACTAATCATATAATTTATGACATATAAATTTTACTTATTATGGATGAATGTTTATAACTAAAGTTAAATTAAGAAAAATAAAAATATAATAGTTATTAAAAATTTTATAAGGTTTACTACTCTTAGTGGTGTTACATATCTTTATTATAATAGTTAATAAATAATTGTTAATTTTATATCAGTTGTTATTCAATGTTATGAACCTCCAATTTTATTCTATTCACGAGCTTTATATTGTGTGGTGTAGTAATTCGTAATGATTCATGTGTATATTTAGATGTTTTTTTATGTACTTCAATTATTATGTATCTAATTATTGTGACATATGAATTCATAAAGAGAGACCTTCAAAAATTTAATAATAAATTGTAAAGGTAATATATGTTTTAATATTATGAATTGTACTACAATATGCAAGTCTTATAATGTATTTTGGTATCATTTGTTAACTCATATAACCACCTTTAGTAAACTTTTGTTTATATATAGTTTCATGGTTAGTGTTGAGTCCCCAAAATAATTAAGGATATAATTATGAGAAAACTGTAATTTATTTGCACTAAAATGTTATGTGCAGCCAGCACAAGTTTGTTTATGTATAGACAGCAGATATTGCTGTGTCGAGTGTTTAATTTGCTACCTAGTCTACCAGCACAAGGTAGACAGTATTCTTCAATTAAGCACATGATGTGTACTCAACAATTCAAGAATATCAAGTGACTCAGCAATGAAGAACCAGCATAGCTGGAATGCAGCTTACTACACAAGACAGCTATGCTCCATTACAAGCATAGTAGTTTCCTGAGTGATCTACATCAATCGTACTATTCAACAGAAGTCAAAGACAAAGTTGAACAGAAAAGGACACGCGTCGGCGGCTGACAAGTGACCTTACAAGACCATGTGGGAATGCAGAAGTTTAACGCATGTACAGACATGTGTTATACTTTGTCAACGCCTAGGGAACACCACATTCTATTTGTTTAAACAAATAGTGGTGCCAAACTAAACTGGGGTGTTCCTGCAAATAGCTACTAAAGAAGAAAGAGGAGAGCACGCTCTCTGATGCAGTTATCCCCACAAGTACAGACATCCTATGTACCAGTGGACAATAGAACAATTACACGGATAATAGGACTAGTATAAATTGATGTATCCACTATTGTAATAACTAGTGGTGTGAGTTAGTTTATTTAGAGTCCAAAATGTATAATAGCTTAGAACACACTCTATAGCTATACTTAGGTAAATCTGTATCAACCAACTATCATTCCGCCAAGGATAGTTGTAATTCTTTGTGATTTAATCAATAAAGAATAACCATTGAAAAATTACCTTTGACTCTATTTAATTTACTTGCTTGAATACTAATTTGTGTTTAACTGTTAAGTTAATTAAAAAGAATTGTATTCACCCCCTCTACAATACTCATGTTGTTTATCAAGGGACCAACAACTGATATCAGAGCTTCAGTCTTGATAATTTAATATCTTGGATCTGAATTCTCTAATGGCTGCATATTCAAATACAGCTTACCTTGAAAATGGCTCATCCAATAGACCACCCAAATTTGATGAAGATGAGTATGAAACTTGGAAGGCAAGGTTCATGCTTCACCTGGAGTCTATTGACCGACTCATGCCTGGTATTACCACAGATGGTCCATTTGTCCCAACTGAGACTATTGATAGCATTCCAGCTAATGCTGAAACTCCTGTCATTCCTGGCAGAGAGGTTGTTCTCACTCCAGCCAAATGAGATGCTGAGGACAAACGTCGTGTTGGACTTGACCCTAAGATCAGAAATTTGTTAGCTATAACCTTACCTAACCACCTGTTCAAACTGATTAAGGGAAAACTGAATGCTAAGCTTATGTTAGACTATCCAGATGTTAATTATGAAGGCATGGATGAGGTTAGGCAGAACAAGATTATTGCTTTGAAAAGAGAGTATGAAATGTTCTTTGCCTATAAGAATGAGACCCTTAAGTAAACCTTCATTAGGTTTAACTCCTTAGTTGCTGACCTGCTTACTTTGAAAATCACATATACTGATTTTGAACAAGTAAACAAATTCATTGACTCATTTTCTGCTAAATGGAAACCAGTGACTGACCCTCTATGAACCACCCAGACTTTAAAGAACTTTAACATGTCTTCCCTCTATGGTACACTTTGGAACCATAAGAAGGCAGAAGCTAAACTTGAACTAAAATTGAAAGAAAACTTTAAGTCTGCCCCCACCACTTCAAAATCTTCTAAAACAGATGATACTACTCTTATTGCTGCTGCTGAAAAGAAAGCTCAAAAGGCTTTACTGGTTCAAAAATTGACAGCAGAAGAAGAGTCAGTTGAAGATGATGTGGAGAGTGGTACTGGATCTGAAGAGAGCAGTGATGATGAAAATGATGTGGAAGGGTTTGCTGAAGGTATGGCTTTGCTGGCTAGGCAGTTTAAAAGGTTCAATCGTGATAGAACCAACAAGTCATACAAAGGGAGTAAGAAGCCGAGTGCTAGGTATAATAGCAAATCAGTCAAAGGTCCTAAATCTGAGTGTTACAATTGTGGGAAGGTTGGACATTTTGCTGCTGAATGCATGTCCAGGAAACCTTCAATCTCACATGCTAACTCTTTCTCAAAAGCTGATAAGTACAAGAACAAGTACAAAGCTATGAAAGCGCAGATGAAAGAAAATGCAAAGACTGATAAGAAGGGAAAGAAGCCAGAAAAGGTTCTAGTTGCTGAGCATCATGACTGGGATGAAACCAGCTCTTCTTCATCTTCTGACAGTGATACTGATGATGATGATGATGCTGGTTATGCTTCTGGTAAAAAGCTGTGTTTGATGGCCAAGGAGATCGAGGAGTCTGATGAGAATGATAATGGTAGTACATTTATGTCTGATATGAGGGAAGCTGACCTGAAAAAGGATTCACCTCAATGGAAAACTGAAATGCTGTATAAGGTTGATAATTTTCGAACTTATACTGATGAAAAAGCTGAAATGTTTGACTACCTAAAAGTTGATCTATGCAGAGGCAGTAAACGTGAAGAAGCTTTGAAAAATGTTAACAGATCTTTAAATGATAAACTTAAAAGCAAAACTGATGAAATTAAGATCTTGAAGGATGAAATCTCAAAACTTGAAAAACAAAATTTTGCTTTAAAGTCTCTTCACGTTGAGGCATCAGATGTTAAGAACCAGCTAAACGACCTCAAGAAGGTTGTTGCTTCATGGTGTACATCTGCTCAACGCACAACTAAGTGTGTAAATGAGCAGGTGCCTGCCCAAGTTGAAGCCTTCTTTGTTGGTGACTATGCTGTTGCTGCTGCTCTTGCAGAAGTTACTTATATGGACCCCATTCTTGAAACTGATCCTGAAGCTGTCTTGCCAAATACTTTTGCCAAGATAGTTAAGGGTAAAAACGTCTTAACAAATAAGTTTGTCAGACCTACAGAGACCCCACCACCGTCCATGAAAGAAATTTTGGAGGATGAAGTAAAAGTCAAGGAAACCAGTACTTCAATTGATGAAAGTACTGATCCCTTAAGCATTTACTATATGACTCCAAAGGAAAGATGCATTAAAAGGGAAATCATTGAAAACAATCAAAGAAAGTCAAAAACAATTGATTCCCCTTCATGTTCAAATTCCACCAATGCTGAGCCAACTGATGAAAATTGTACTGGTCAACCAGTAGCTGCTGACAAGCCAGCAAAACGCAATACTGGCAAGTCAAAGGAAGCAATCAAGATTCACACGAATCGACCGGTATCAGCTGACGGGTCAGTAACTTCCCACACTGGCTCGTCGAACAACAAAGGCAAAGCAGTATACCATGATTATGGTACTGGTTCTAAAAGGAAAGCTGCCCTTAAGGGAAAAGCTAAAGTGAACCAAATTGTGGAATCATGTACTGAGTCATCTATCACTAAGATAATGACTGTCAAGCTTGACTAGCTCATAGCTTCCATATCTGAAAGCAAACCCGATCTTACTACACCCATTTACTCAGTGTATGACCAGTCACCGATACCAAATGTGAGAAAATGCTACAAGTGTGGCAGCAAGTTTCACTTAGCTAACCGGTGTACTCTAACCCTAACCCCATCTGCTGCTGCCTCTTCAAGCAAACCAGCAGACAGGAAGAGATCATCAAAGATGACCCTTCCAGAACCCATCCTTGGATGGGTTCTCAAAAAGAACTAATCTCTTAGCTACTGTGCAGGGCATTCAAAACAAGCAAATCTGGTATCTCGATAGTGGTTGTTCGAGGCATATGACCGGAAGTAAGTACCTGCTAATGGACTATCAAGAAAAGGATGGTCCAGTTGTTTCATATGGAGATAATTTGTTGGGTTACACAACGGGTTTTGGTACTTTAACAAATGGGAATGTTACATTCTCAAATGTAGCATATGTCGTTAGGTTTAAACACAACTTACTCAGCATAAGCCAACTAATAAGCAAAAATAAGATAGTTCAATTCAGAAAGGAAAATTGGCACTATTTTTAATAAGACAGGGAAGTCACTGCTGACAGCCAAAAGACATGAGAACATGTATCAAATTGACATGAACACGGTAGTCACAACAACTGATACTTGATTTTATTAAAAGGCAGTAGACAATCTCAAATGGTTATGGCACAAGAGACTCTCACATATCAACTTTAAAGATATTCACAAATTATTTAGTAAAAGTTTGGTGTCTGGGCTACCCACAATGTCTTATGTGAAGGACAGATTGTGTCCTGGATGTGAAAAAGGGAAGCATCACCATGCCTCATTCAAGTCGAAGCAGATTTCATCTGTTGAGAAACCATTTCACCTACTTCATATGGATCTTTTTAGTCCCGTTAATATAGCTAGCTGTAGTGGAAAGAAGTATACACTGGTGATTGTTGATGAATATTCCAGATACACTTGGGTATTCTTTTTGAAGCAAAAGAGTGAAGCTGCTGATGATATTATCAATTTTATCAAAAGAATGGAACTACTGAATGGGCAACTGGTGAAGCAGCTTAGAAGTGATCATGGTACAGAATTCAGAAATGCTACATTGGAAGAATTTTGTGCTGACAAAGGTATTTCACAGAACTTTTCTGTTGTGAGAACACCTCAATAGAATGGTGTTGCAGAAAGAAGAAATAGAACTCTCATTAAAGCAGCAAGATCTATGTTGACTGAGTCTGGACTGAAAAATTCATACTGGGCAGAAGCTGTGAACACTGCTTGTTTTACCCAGAATAGATCTTTAATAGTGAAAAGACATCAGAAAACTGCTTATGAAGTTCTCAAAGGTAGAAGACCCTCAATTTCATTTCTTCATGTATTTGGCGCTCCCTGTTTCATTCTAAACAATGGGGATCAGCTAGGCAAGTTTGATGTTAAGGCTGATGAAGGTATATTTCTTGGATATTCCAACATGTCAAAGGCATATAGAGTTTTCAATAAAAGAAGGGGTTGTTTTGAAGAATCTATTAATGTTACATTTGATGAAACTGTCCCTACTTCATCTTTTGGTCAAGAAGATGAGGAGATACTATTTGAAGAGCCAATTCATCAAGCTCTAGATGATGAAGAAGAACCAGCAGCAAATCCCTCACCAATCCATGTTGTTGGGTTCTCTGATGATGAGATGGAACACTCTATTCCATCTGTGTCTAAACCAGGTGGACCTACTGGCTCTACTGAAGTTTTACAACTTGAGCATAGGTCTACTGGTTCTGAAAGATCTCAAGCTGGTACTGGTTACACTCATAATGAACAGCTATCTTCCATTGCTGCTCATTCATCTGAGCCAGCTGATGATCAAGATGCCGTGTGTTCAACAACAAGCTCACCTGTTCATAACACTAGATGGACAAAGGAGCATCCAATTGAACAAGTTTTTGGTAATCTGGCCAGTGGTGTTAAAACACGAAGACATGCAACCAGCAATTTTTGTATGCATGTAAACTTTGTATCTACCATTGAACCTACATGTCCTAAAGAAGCAATCAAAGATCCAAGCTGGGCAGGAGCTATGCAAGAAGAGATCTCCCAGTTTGATACAAATAAGGTTTGGACTTTGGTACCTCAACCTGATGATGAAACTAAAAAGATCATTGGTACCAAATGGGTTTTCAAAAATAAGATGGATGAAGATGGGATTGTGATCAGAAAAAAGGCTAGATTGGTAGCTCAGGGTTTCAAACAGGAAGAAGAATTGGATTATAGAGAAACTTATGCACCAGTGGCTAGGATGGAAGCTATCAGATTGTTCTTGGCATATGCTGCTAAGATGAACTTTAGGGTATTCCAGATGGATGTTAAGTCTGCATTTCTAAATGAGTGTGACACCCCCAAATAGGGCCTGGGGTATTTGTGTCTAATTATATCAAATCACAGTTGTATAAACGAGAACGACTCTACATGAGACGTTTTGTTGAGTTTTGCAGCGGAAGATAAATATGTCTTTAATTGATATGATATGTAATGAAGACTCCAAGCATAGCAAGCAATCATCATCAAAGCAGTAGATATACAGCGGAAGCAATATTTAAGTACCTGAGAATAAACATGCTTAAAAAGTCAACACGAGGTTGAGTGAGTTCATAGGTTTATCATAAATAATGATTTCAGTAATAGTGTTAGACCACAAGATTTAGTTTGTAAAGTTGATCTCCCGTAGGATCAAAAAGTTATGCCAATGCGTGATATTTAGACTAAACGTTGTTTGCCCCGTTACAAGTTGTTCTGTCCTTGTCATTTAATTTCATTATCAAGTAATACAAAGACTTAGTCAAATGTATCGGGGACGTTACTCCCGATAGGCCTATCCCCAATAATTAAGAATGCCGCAGCAATTAAAAATATCACTGTAGGGACTTAGTCGGACATAGCCGGGTATAGCATAGTTTTAACAGTTGGTACTGATATTTAGACTAGACTTTCAAGTTTGCCCCGTAACAAGTTATCGTTTATACTTGTCGGTTGGGAACTTGCTGGTCATAGCCCAACATATCACAGTTTAATAGTTGATACGTGTAAAATAGTTATAAAAGTTGCGCATGTATTCTCAGCCCAAAAATATATAAAAAGGGAGCAGATGAACTCACGATACGATAGTTTGTATGATATGCGTATGACAACACTTGAACAAGTACAGAGATGTCCTCGGATTCACGAACCTATATCATTTGTATATATATTAACACATATACTTGTAATTGAATAAGTTTATATATATTATTTCAATTGTTATATATATATATATATATATATATATATATATATATATATATATATATATATATATATATATATATATATATATATATATATATATATATATATATATTCTATGTATAAGTATTTGTTTGATAAAATGTTTTTAATAATGATAATGAATAAAGAGTTGTATTATTTTTTTTAATAACAATAATAATACTATTAATTAGATTTAATAATGAAGTTGGAAATAATTATCATTAGTCATTTTGTTAGTAAGAATGATGATAGTAATATTCGTAAAAAGAATAATAATGATACTAAAAATGATGATAATATAAATAATGATAATGTTGTAAATAATGTAAATTTTAATAAAATGATACTTTTAAAATTGATAGATTTTTAATAAAAAGATAAATGATAATTTTTGATAATAATGATACTAGTGGTAAAAATAATATTAATAATAGTATAGTTTTAATGGTAGTAAAAATGATAATTTTTGTACAAATAACGATATTAGTTTTAATAATAACAATACTAATAATGATAATTTCACTTATTATAATAATAATACAATAATAATAATACTAGTAATAATAATTTTAGTAGTAACAATAATAATTTTAATACATGGTAACTTTTATTAGTAATAATAATTTTATCAATAATTAATAATACTAATGATAAAAATAGTAATTATAATAACAATAATAATAATAATAATAATAATAATAATAATAATAATAATAATAATAATAATAATAATAATAATAATAATAATAATAATAATAATAATAATAATAATTGGAGTGAGTAACTACCTTAAGAGCCCTTTAAAAAAAATTGCCACGAACCGGGTTCGAACCCGTGACCTCTCGCTCATACGCTAACACCCTTAACCATCCCTTCGTTCCTTTTATTTCTGATTAAAACACAACCCAAAACTATATATCCAATATTTCTATATGTTTCACCTTCTTCTTCTTCTTCACCACATCAATCGATCAGGACCGTCAACACATCACCTTTTAAGGTCAAATTAAAACGTGCAAATTAAATAGAAAATAATCATAAACTGAAAAAGGGTGTTCTTGAAGAAAGAAAAAAAATGAAAAATGAAAAAAAAAAAAAAAAAAAAAAACAGCATTAGCTGTGTCGACGGTTTTTATGAAAAAAAAAAATATAACGATTTTGATTATGTAAACGTTTTAGACAATACTTATAAAATGAATTATGTTTTAAATGACTTATATAAACTTCTGAGATCTTTAATTATAACAGAAACATCACAAAATTCTCCAATTCGATCTTAGAACCAAGTTTGACTTTTTTTAGAAATTACCTTTGACTTCTAAATTACAACTCGATACTTAAAGTTGAGATTTGAAACTTTGCAGGAAGTTTGTTTACACCATTACTAATAACTCTGCATTTATACTTTTTGAAATTTCAATCGAATTTGAGCTATTGTAAAATTGAATCAAGAACAGGAGTCGACTCTGATTTTTTTTTCTATTTTTATTTTTCTTTTCACTTTCAATTGTAGCTGTAGTGGTTTTAAATTGATAATGGCAATGGAAGATGACTCATTTACACTTAGATGATCAATTATAAAATTAAATGTGGGTGTCGACTATATTATTTTTTTTTAGAACAAACAGAAATATATAAAAAAAATAAAAAATAAAGCAGATGGAAAGCAGATCAGATACGATCAGTTTTTAAATATATAAAAAAATAAAGTGGATAGCAGAATATATAAAATCAGATAGTGGTATACCTAAATTAGGTATCTGTCTTGTTTTCAATTATTAAATATTATTAATTAAAAGTTAATAATAATAATTATGTTAATAATATAAATCTTAATAAATATAATAATAATTATAATTAATAATGAGAATAATATAATAATTAATAATAATATCAATAATAATGATAATAAGTATAACAATAATATTAGTAATAATAATACTAATAATGATAATACTAATAGTAATAATAATAGATTATGTTAATGATACTAATAATCATAATAATAATAAATGATAATATTAAGTTTAATAATTGTAACAAATTATATATATCAAGGTTTCTAATACTGATATTAATATTAATATTAATATTAATATTAATATATATTAATATTAATATTAATATTAATATTAATATTAATATTAATATTAATATAAGTAATAATATAACATTTATCTTGTATACTTTACATATTTAATTATAACAATTAAATCGTATTTATATTTCAAATTATTATATGTATATGTACATATTTATTTTCAATTATTTATTCGTGAATCGTCGGGAACAGTTGAAGTTTAATGAAATCATATAAAGTTTTTGTGTAAATTAACTCGGAAATTTCTGGGTTGTTACAATGAGAAGCTGCAAGAAGAAGTTTATGTTAAACAGTCTCCTGGTTTTGTAAGCAGTAAATATCCAGACTATGTCTACAAGTTAGACAAAGCTCTTTATGGCCTCAAACATGCACCAAGAGCATGGTATGAGACACTTCATGTGTATCTCACTGGTATAGGTTTTAAAGTTGGAACAATTGATACCACTGTATTCTCAAAAGAGATAGATGGTGATCTCTTGCTGCTACAGATATATGTGGATGATATTATTTATGGATCTAAAAATGAGGAACATTGTTAAGATTTTTCAAAACTTATGTCAAAGACATATAAAATGAGCTTACAAAGAGATTTGCAATACTTTTTGGGATTGCAAATTAAGCAACTTGATGATGGAATTTTTATAAGTCAAGATAAATATATCAAAGATATGTTAAAGAAATCTGGTCTGACCTGTTTAAAAGATATAGGGACTCCAATGGCAGCATCTATCAAAATCGATGCTGATCCTAATGGTGAACCAGTCAATATCACTGAATATAGAGGTATGATTGGGTCCCTACTTTATCTCACAGCCAGCAGACCAGATATTATGCTTGCCACTTGTCTCTGTGCCAGATATCAAGCTGATCCTAAAGAGTCACATTTGCTAGCAGTAAAAAGGATATTTAGGTATCTGAAAGGTACTGCTAAACGTGGTATTTGGTATCCCAAAGACCAGGATTTTAAGCTAATAGGGTATTCAGATGCTGATTTTGTAGGGTGTAAAATAGACAGAAAAAGTACTACTGGTGGTTTCCAGTTACTGGGTGGTAGGCTAGTCAGCTTGACGAGCAAAAAGCAAAATACTATGTCCACATCTACTACTGAGGTAGAATATGTTTCTGCTGGTAGTTGTACTACTCAAGTACTATGGATGCAAAGCCAGCTGAAGGACTATGGTGTTCATGTTACAAAAATTCCAATCTACTGTGACAACACAAGTGCAATTGCCATTACCAACAATCATGTGATGCATTCTAGAACAAAGCACATTGACGTTCGATATCATTTCATAAGGGATCATGTTCAAAAAAAAGATGTGGAGCTACATTTTATTTCAACAGACCAGCAGTTAGCAGATCTTTTCACAAAACCCTTAGATGAGAAACGTTTTAAATATCTCATCTCTGAGCTGGGTATGCTTGAACTTTAAAATAAAAGACAACTTTGTTGGTGTGCTGGTTCTACAACATGTGGGGCAACCCAGTAAGTCTCAAATTCTTTAATTACTGCCTACATGTCAAACAATCGGCCCAACAAGGTCTTTTATATCATGGTTATTCAATGTCTAAAATGAAATAATAAATAGCTCACAACATTAAATGATACCTTAAAACAGAAACTCATTTACTTCCAATGATTTATGTAATGACCCAGAATTTTCCGACCAAATTATACTTATGAGATTAATATTTACATAAATTAAACCATACCAACATGATAAGCAATCCAAATTTTTGAGACTTGTGTTTTTGAAAAGAGTTTTACACAACGTTTGACCGTCCAATATGACCGATGATATCACAAACTATATAACATACGATAACTATACGTTTGTGTATATATATGTATTTATATATATTTAACATGATCTAAGGATGGTTTAACATCTCATTGTGTACTAATGACAATGAGTTATAAGTATATTTTGAAACTACTAACTTAAGTTTTCAAAACGATAACTATACGTAACATTCTTTGATATATATACTTATAATCTATAATGCTTATACATGTATCGTATATATAATGTATTTAATCACTTTTTAAGGACTTAAATACACAAAAGATAAGTATAAGTATATTCACAAAAGATAGCTATATTTGAATTCTCATTCCGTTTCCTCAAGATTTCTATACGTATATCTAGGGTATATGTACCCGTATCATACCCAGCTTCTATACGTATTTACTATTGGTATATACACATCAAATCAACATCCTAATCAACATTATTACTGCCCTAGATATGAGGTAACTAGAATTTGTCAAGTAGTATGAATTATTAGTAAGAAAACAAAATTAGGAATCCTTTTCTTTCTTTATAAACTAAAAACGTTTTTATAAATGAACACCATTTCTTCACTCCATTTTCTCATACCTACACCCTAGTTTCTCTCTAAAAATACTCCTAACTTCATACTTGATCATCTCCAAGCATTTTCCCCATCATTTAGCTTCAATTACAAGCCTTAAACACCATAAGAAAACTCTTTCAAGAACATATCAAAATAACCACCCATTTGAAGAAGTTTACTTCTAGCCTTTTGATCTAACTCCACCACTCTTTGATTCCAAGATTATTTCTTATATTTTGCAATAACTTTGTCCAAGTAACTTGAGGTAGTAACCTTGTTCATAATCTTATTCAATTCATATTCATATAGCTATCTTATTTTGTGGTATAAAATTTTAACAACAAGAACATAGTTTGAATGATTTCAAACTTGTTCGCAAACTAAATAGATCCTTCTAACTTGACTTTTAAAACACTTCAAGACCTATAATATATCATAATAATATGCTAACCTAACAAGATATAACTTGGTTTTACAAAGAACATCATAAAAACTGAATCTACGTCGTCGGAGTGCAACAGGGGCTGTTTTGGGTTGAATAATTAAAAACTATCTTGAACTTTGAATTGGAAGTTCATGTTCTGGAAAAATGATATTTCTTATGAATATGTTAACACATAAAAATTTCATGGTTTAACTCAAAGTGTAAGTATTTTTAGAAAAATGATCATTAAATGTTTTTTTATGATGGAAAATGATCACTTTCATAAGTTTCACCAAAGTCTGACCTATAACCTATGATTTTGAATACAAACTAAGGTATTTTCAGTTCATATTCTTAAAATTTGACTGGATCCAAGGAAGTGGCAACTTGAACCAACAAAAGCGGAGTTGTAATGAAGAAACTACGACTAAAACAAGATTGGGTATCCGAAGCTAGTTTAGCTACGAAAATATTTGGAGAAAAAGTAAATTAATCATATCTTTTCTAATTAATATAATATTTTATATATAATTACTTATGATTTGATTTTATATATTTCAGGACCACCCGTAAACAACACGAGAAGATTAATTATAAGACCTCATGATTGTACGCAACACGTCATTTGACAACACGGTACTTTATGTACGCAACACGTCATTTGACAACATGGTACCATGGGTTGAGATTAATTCTGATCAATACGAATACGATGGGGTCTTTATTTATTTTATTTAAGAAACTAATTGTGGACCACTAACATCGGACTGCTAACTACGGACTAAGAAAATATTAAAAGTATTAAAAGTATATATATATATATATATATATATATATATATATATATATATATATATATATATATATATATATATATATATATATATATATAACGATTACTTAAAAAGAAAATATGTTGATATATTATATATATGGTTAGGTTCGTGATATCTATCGGAGACCAAGTCGAATTAAATACCTTCAAGGAAAAAGTGAGTTTCATTTGCTCCCTTTTTAATTGCTTTTGCAATATATATTTTTGGGCTGAGAATACATGCGCTGCTTTTATAAATGTTTACAAAATAGACACAAGTACTTAAAAATATATTCTACGTTGAGTTGTACCACTGACATATTTCCCTGTAGCTTGGTAACTACTATTTACATGGGTATTGTAAACGCGAATCCTGTTGATAGATCTATCGGGCCTGACAACCCCAACCGGACTGGACGACCAGTATTCAATGGTTGCACAGTACTTCATTTTGGTGACTACACTTGGTACGGTGTGGTGAGATTTCATAATAAAGGGAATATGCGACGTTGATTAAATGTTAAATATGGTTACCAAGTGCTCAACCACTTAGAATGCTTTACATACACTTGCGAGTGTATTATGTTTATGATTATGAAATCTTGTGGTCTATTAACATATTGAAATGATTGTTATGATAAACCTATGAACTCACCAACCTTTTGGTTGACACTTTAAAGCATGTATATTCTCAGGTACGAATTAAGTCTTCCGCTGTGCATTTGCTCAATATAAGGACATTACTTGGAGCCGATCATCGCAATGGGACCAAATGTTGATGACTTCGTCCAGGTGTATTAGGACTGGTCCTTTCAGTTGGTATCAGAGCGGTGGTCGTAGCGAACCAGGTCTTGCATTAGTGTGTCTAACTAGTAGTTGTTAGGATGCATTAATGAGTCTGGACTTCGACCGTGTCTACATGTCAAAAGTTTTGCTTATCATTTCTAGTCGAAAATCATCTGCTTATCATCCTTAGGAAATTACCTGCTTATCATTCATAAGTCTAGACATGTTTTACTGCATTTACTACATTGATAGTGTATAGACGAATTCTTATCTTAGCATATCTGTTATTGCGAACTTTGACTGATATCTTTTCAAAGATTCTCCGTAATTACGGGATTTTGGTATTATATATACATATGTAAATTATGTATTGAAGAGTACCAAATCTAACTCCTATAATCTATTCCATACCAAAAATTCATTTTCCCCATTATACAAGATGGATTCCGCATCTAGTTCGAATTCTTCAGATTCCGACAGTTATGCCGATATGGATTTCCATGCGGGCTCTGAAAGCAGCGTCACCGGAATGGATCAACCAATTTCCCATCATCTATTCTGGATGAATTGGGGATGGGTTCATAATATACTAAATCACTGGAGACAAGAAGAAGGTGATCCATTCCATCCACCAAATTGCCCTCTTGGCGATGAACCTGAAGCACTTACCGGCGAACCTATTCGAAACACCATTTTCTCTCTCATTTCTAGAGTATCTCGTCACGATTATATACTATCCCATATTACAAATCTTGTTCATTCGCTCGCTCCAACCGCCAATCATCCCGGTGTACTAGCAGAAGTTAACGAACTTCGCGCTCGCGTGACAGCTTTGGAGAACATGGTGCGAAGGTTGCAAACACCAGTAGCAGCACCAGCAGCATAATCAGCACCACCATCAATAACATCAACAATACCATCATCACCACTAACAAACAACATCCGCATCACATGTCTCGACATCATAATTTTTCCCACAAACATTAACATCATACGCACCATAGATACCAAAGAGTACCAACAATAATGAACGATGAAGTATTGATCCATAACTTCATTGATATTCTGCGAAGAATATGTAGTTTCAAAAAGTTTTAGAGATTTCTTATTCTAGCTCAAACCAAATGAGATTAATATCATATTAACTCATTAAATTCATGATTTCATCTGAAGAAAATATATATGTATATATGTTTTCATAAAGATTGTAATTAAAAGTTCTTTTGTACAAAATATTAATGGTGAATTTTTTTTTTAACGGGTAGGTAATACCCGAGGAATAATTAGATTTCATCTTAATAAGTTACATTGTACATTCGTCAAAGCTAATTCAATAGTCATTTACTATCCTACTTACAACCACCGGTATACGTATCGGTTCACCGCAGAATAACCATTTTCATTCAATTTCATATTTGGATTTTGACTTCCCAGAATCCAACAAGTGGCATATGAAGAAAACATATGACAAAATAAAATCTGTTAGAAACAAACAAATTAACTATGAAAAATTTTGTTAAGAATCCACGCTAACTGTTCCAGCTAACTGTTCCTAGCTAACTGATTATATTTTATTTATCGCAGTTTATTTATCGCAATTTAATTATCGCACTTTTATTTATCGTCATTTAATTTCTGTAATTATTTTACGCACTTTAAATATCGAGACACGCATACAATGTTTTGACATATCATATCAACGCATCTATATATATTATTTGGAATCACCATAGACACTCTATATGCAGTAATGATCGAGTTCTCTATACAGGGTTGAGGTTGATTCTACAATAATATATATAGTTTGAGTTGTGATCGAGTCTGAGAGGTATACGGGTCACGACACGTATTAATTAATTCGTATATTATATATTAAACTATATATGAATTATTGGACTGTTACTGTGGACTATCGACTGTGGACTATCGACATTGGACAATTAAAATTAATTAAAATATTGATTATAACATATGAAACTAAACATTTCTTCAAGACTGCCACTTGATTTCATCTTAAACCTCATTGTATCTCGACGATTACAATCAGCGTTTAAATCTATCATGATTCTTAAAAATACCTCAATCGAGAGGATAAACCAACCGCACTTCATCTACGGAAGAAAAGATTGATGCATATAGTTATGCACCTGAAAAACCCTCGGAAACTGAGTAAACGTTTGACGCGTATCTGTTCTAGTTCCTTTGACATTGTTATTACCGAAGATCATTTTGCAATCCCTTTCCAAAGTAGCTAATTTTGTCACAGCTCCAGCAAGTCAACTCCGACTTTTCATCCGAAACAACTTTATTATAACCGCGATATATATGCGTACTCTTTATTGTTACTGGGGAACCTTTTATATTCCACAATATTACCATCAGCGATTAATCATTCTAAAAACACAATTCTCCTGAAACTACCTCGGTTTGATAACCGATGACCCAGATCAGTTAACTTTGAAAATGCTGACGAAGCAGCATGTTGTAGATGATCTTAATGGACAAAAGTTTGATGATAAAGAAAGGAGTGTTAGGAACGCTCGATAGAAAATTTAGTACCAAAAAGTGGATTATGTGAAACTATGAAGAAAGCCGTGGACAAATCACAAAGAATAAGTTTGCCTTCAAAGAATCCAAATGATTCTGTGCCTGCTGAAATCGTTAGCAAACATCTTATTTCTCATTCTAAACCTTCACAGACAAATCTTCTTCATCATCCATTGATATTAGAAATTCTAAGATATTCTCGTATGTTCTATTATAAATATCCTCCATATTTCTGGTGATATTTTCACAACTATTCTTATTTGAGATCATTTATCTCCCCGTAATATCTGCAACATAAAAGAAACTGTGTTAGTTTCTAAATTCTAAAACCTTCGAGTTTAAAATATGAATGTTTTGAAGTAGTGTTGGGAACTGAAGCATGGATTAGTATAATATAATGACACTTGATCAACGTCATTATATTACAGTAAGTCATGCTGAGTTTCTAATGAAGCATGATGATTCACAGTACCGTCATCATGTGCCATTTACACGACTCTTACATTCTATCTAATCTCTAAACATATCAAGAGAATATTTTTCTGGATGACTCGGTCTTCTCCAGGGTATTCTGGTAATTTAACAAATCAAAATCGTTCTATTACTATTTTCTTCTTAGAGCATTAGCTATGTTCATTCTGAATTTCATATCTACGAATTCCGGACCATTACTCGCTTGACTCGAAGTCGGGAAGAGAAAACGAAAGCATGAAGCTCCGAAAAATAATGAAGAATATAAACTTCGATAATAACCCCGAAATTACAAACCGTGTATATCGATGCAGATAGCAATATAGAGACACGGGAGAATTAGAAACACTATAAACACAAGAGTATAGTAGAAGTAAATAGATTCTTCTGGTGGTAGATGAAAAAGAAGAATGACAGATATAAAAGTTAGGAGTATATCAAGAATCAGGACTGGATGGAGCATATTGATGAATGCTTTAAAGTAAGAATCAAGGGAGAAAGAATAGAAGGTGTGAGTCGTGGAAAATAAGGAAACGAAGGGGTGAATTTATAGTGAAATATCCGACAGAGTAATCGAAACAAATTATTGC
Organism: Rutidosis leptorrhynchoides; assembly: GCF_046630445.1. NCBI lineage: Eukaryota > Viridiplantae > Streptophyta > Magnoliopsida > Asterales > Asteraceae > Rutidosis > Rutidosis leptorrhynchoides. The sequence continues at coordinate 79,010,169 of NC_092337.1, read as the reverse complement.
ATATAATCAAAGAAGATCCTGATTTCTTTAATCACCAAAGAACCAAATCTTATTACGTAAGATTCTCTTTAAATCCCTTAAATCCCGGAAATCAATCATAACTACGTCATCGGTTAAGACGAATATATTTTACTCATCTCACTCTTTTACGATAGTCTCATTTATATTCTTCGCATAATCGAATCGTTTTATCTACATTACTCAATGATGATAAAACTCCATTATCACCTTATATTTGTCATGAAAACCTTCTTATTGTTATTCATAACAACTTCTATCAAATTTCGGGGACGAAATTTCTTTAACGGGTAGGTACTGTAATGACCCGGAATTTTCCGACCAAATTATACTTATGAGATTAATATTTACATAAATTAAACCATACCAACATGATAAGCAATCCAAATTTTTGAGACTTGTGTTTTTTGAAAAGAGTTTTACACAACGTTTGACCGTCCAATATGACCGATGATATCACGAACTATATAACATACGATAATTATACGTTTGTGTATATATATGTATTTATATATATTTAACATGATCTAAGGATGGTTTAACATCTCATTGTGTACTAATGACAATGAGTTATAAGTATATTTTGAAACTACTAACTTAAGTTTTCAAAACGATAACTATACGTAACATTCTTTGATATATATACTTATAATCTATAATGCTTATACATGTATCGTATATATAATGTATTTAATCACTTTTTAAGGACTTAAATACACAAAACAATATAAGTATATTCACAAAAGATAGCTATATTTGAATTCTCATTCCGTTTCCTCAAGATTTCTATACGTATATCTAGGGTATATGTACCCGTATCATACCCAGCTTCTATACGTATTTACTATTGGTATATACACATCAAATCAACATCCTAATCAACATTATTACTGCCCTAGATATGAGGTAACTAGAATTTGTCAAGTAGTATGAATTATTAGTAAGAAAACAAAATTAGGAATCCTTTTCTTTCTTTATAAACTAAAAACGTTTTTATAAATGAACACCATTTCTTCACTCCATTTTCTCATACCTACACCCTAGTTTCTCTCTAAAAATACTCCTAACTTCATACTTGATCATCTCCAAGCATTTTCCCCATCATTTAGCTTCAATTACAAGCCTTAAACACCATAAGAAAACTCTTTCAAGAACATATCAAAATAACCACCCATTTGAAGAAGTTTACTTCTAGCCTTTTGATCTAACTCCACCACTCTTTGATTCCAAGATTATTTCTTATATTTTGCAATAACTTTGTCCAAGTAACTTGAGGTAGTAACCTTGTTCATAATCTTATTCAATTCATATTCATATAGCTATCTTATTTTGTGGTATAAAATTTTAACAACAAGAACATAGTTTGAATGATTTCAAACTTGTTCGCAAACTAAATAGATCCTTCTAACTTGACTTTTAAAACACTTCAAGACCTATAATATATCATAATAATATGCTAACCTAACAAGATATAACTTGGTTTTACAAAGAACATCATAAAAACTGAATCTACGTCGTCGGAGTGCAACAGGGGCTGTTTTGGGTTGAATAATTAAAAACTATCTTGAACTTTGAATTGGAAGTTCATGTTCTGGAAAAATGATATTTCTTATGAATATGTTAACACATAAAAATTTCATGGTTTAACTCAAAGTGTAAGTATTTTTAGAAAAATGATCATTAAATGTTGTTTTTATGATGGAAAATGATCACTTTCATAAGTTTCACCAAAGTCTGACCTATAAACTATGATTTTGAATACAAACTAAGGTATTTTCAGTTCATATTCTTAAAATTTGACTCGATCCAAGGAAGTGGCAAGTTGAACCAACAAAAACGGAGTTGTAATGAAGAAACTACGACTAAAACAAGATTGGGTATCCGAAGCTAGTTTAGCTACGAAAATATTTGGAGAAAAAGTAAATTAATCATATCTTTTCTAATTAATATGATATTTTATATATAATTACTTATGATTTGATTTTATATATTTCAGGACCACCCGTAAACAACACGAGAAGATTAATTATAAGACCTCATGATTGTACGCAACACGTCATTTGACAACACGGTACTTTATGTACGCAACACGTCATTTGACAACATGGTACCATGGGTTGAGATTAATTCTGATCAATACGAATATGATGGGGTCTTTATTTATTTTATTTAAGCAACTAATTGTGGACCACTAATATCGGACTGCTAACTACGGACTAAGAAAATATTAAAAGTATATATATATATATATATATATATATATATATATATATATATATATATATATATATATATATATATATATATATTATGTAACAATTACTTAAAAAGAAAATATGTTGATATATTATATATATGGTTAGGTTCGTGATATCTATCGGAGACCAAGTCGAATTAAATACCTTCAAGGAAAAAGTGAGTTTCATTTGCTCCCTTTTTAATTTCTTTTGCAATATATATTTTTGGGCTGAGAATACATGCGCTGCTTTTATAAATGTTTACAAAATAGACACAAGTACTTAAAAATATATTCTACGTTGAGTTGTACCACTGGCATATTTCCCTGTAGCTTGGTAACTACTATTTACATGGGTATTGTAAACGCGAATCCTGTTGATAGATCTATCGGGCCTGACAACCCCAACCGGACTGGACGACCAGTATTCAACGGTTGCACAGTACTTCGTTTTGGTGACTACACTTGGTACGGTGTAGTGAGATTTCATAATAAAGGGAATATGCGACGTTGATTAAATGTTAAATATGGTTACCAAGTGCTCAACCACTTAGAATGCTTTACATACACTTGCGAGTTTATTATGTTTATGATTATGAAATCTTGTGGTCTATTAACATATTGAAATGATTGTTATGATAAACCTATGAACTCACCAACCTTTTGGTTGACACTTTAAAGCATGTTTATTCTCAGGTACGAATTAAGTCTTCCGCTGTGCATTTGCTCAATATAAGGACATTACTTGGAGCCGATCATCGCAATTGAACCAAATGTTGATGACTTCGTCCAGGTGGATTAGGACGGGTCCTTTCAATTTAAAATTAAATTCATAACATATTAAATGTAACAAAGAATTTTTGTATTTTATACAAGCTTTATTTTGTGGTCTTTAACTTCATTTTGAATAAAAACCTGCTGTATTTAATGCTTAATGGGAGATATGAGTGTTCAAGCCGATTATATGTCATGTCAATAGTCTGTGTCCCCTCGAAATGTGTCAGTCTGTCACATCTGCCCACACGCCTGCAGATGACAATTGCTATCTTTCTCTCTCCTGCACTTTTTCCACCAATCCAAAAGGTTAAATAAGGCAATCCATTTCTCATAATAACCTTCGGTTATTAACTCTTCAATTTACCTTTCAAAAACACACTCTTCTCTCTAAATCCCCAAATTTTCAAATCATTCATACATTCATCTTCAACAAAATCATCAATGGCAGACCAACAACAATCACCACCTATCGAGAACCAACAGGAGGAATAACAACAACAGCAACAATAACCAGAACAACAACCTCCTCCAGTCATATAGGAACAGGTTGAACATGGACCATTGTTCAATCTTCACCCAAACCTGATCAGGGCTGCTAATGTACCAGATCCTGCACTCATTCGCCTATCCAGAGGCAATGCTGCTCATGCCCTTTCAATTCCAAAATCCAAAGCCAACATGGGTTATGACAAACTCATCGCTTACATAAGGCAATCACCTCTGGCTCGACCAATTACCGATGTTCCCTCTCGTCTGTATCCAGCCTGTTTAGCCAGATTCTGGTACACTGCCACCATGGCCACCACTCAAGAGAATGCTCCATGTATTCATGGCATGGTTACTGAAACCCTAAACTGTTCAATCACCATTGATGCCATTCGACGAGCCCTTCAACTGCCAAGTGGACCATTTGTTGATTTACCAACAAGTGATGAATTCAGAAGGGAGGTCCTTGAAATTATTGGGTTTAATCGACCAGTGGCTCATACGCCTTTAAGGAAGCATATGCCACCTCTTTGGTATTACTTCTTTTGATTGCTGACACAATGCATCAGCCAGAAGTCTGGTAGTTTTGACCAATGCTCAGATGTTGAGCTTAAGATTGGTCATGGGTTACTGTTCAACAGAAATATTGATTATGCCAGTGAAATCTTCTTGAGGCTAAGGGAAATGATGCTTGCACCCAAAAGAACACACATAATCCCCTTTCCAAGTTTTTTAAGCCTTATGTTTGAAAATGAGCTGGGTGATGCTTACCAGCAGATTACTGATGAATCGGTCAACCTGCCCGTGAAACAAGGGGGAATGACCAAAGATGCTCCTACTGCTCCATATGCTGCCTTGATGACAGGCATGCTCGATTATCTTGCTACTCGGGGTGGAGTTCACCAATCGACTGCCTCTGGTGTTGCACCAGCTGAGGGGGAGGGACCTCAACGCAAGCCAGCTGTTAAAAGGAAGAAGCCGGCTACCTTAACTAGTATAGCCACCGTCTCATATACTGGTAAAGCAGTAGTTGTATTAGAATCTAGTACTCTCTGATAATAAAGAACAGCCCTAGTCTTGTATACTGACTACCCACTTCTAGTATTGGAATCCGTTGCTTATCTATTTCTTGATAACAGGCAAATCTAAACGAGCTAAAGCTGGCTCTAAGCAAACCACATGGGAGATTGCCCCAGTCTCAACTGTTGCTTCTGAAAAGAAGGCTGCTATGGAACCTGGTGCATCTCTAGACCAAACAGCAGAAATCTCTAACTTAATGAAAACTATTTTAACTGCTGACTTGAAAACTGAAAGCGGAGTTAAAGGTACAACCTTGACTCCCAAGCTGACTGGTTTTAAAACTAGTGTTAAGAAGAGTATCATCTCATACTCTTCTATCCAGGCACTTTCACATTTTTCAAAATTATCCTTCAAGAAATATCCTCTGCTGACAGTAAAATCAGTAGAGAACATAACTGACCCCCAAAGCAGACTTGAGCTGGTTCCTCATCGTGTTGAGTCAGCTCAGGCTACTACACATAGCCCAAATGTTACTTGGATCATGATAAGAGTTACACTCCTACATCATATCCAGCCAGAACTCTTACACAATCTGGGTCAACATGTGTTGCCAATGAGTCAGCAGAGTCACAGCTGCACTTACAGACACCTTACTCTGTCTCAATCAAAGAGCTGACTAAATCACCAGTCTGTCCTCAGAGATCAACAACAGATGCAATTGTTGAGTCAAATTTATTTGGTTCTACAGTTGTTAACATAAAATGTTCTTTTGTTTCAGTTCTTAGCAGGGTAGATGAACAGATAGAGGGGGAGCAAGAAAAGAATGTTATTGTTTCTACTAATGAGCTCTCTATTTCTGCTACTGCTGTTGGAGCTACTGATTTGCCTACTAGTGGTGTGAATACTCGTACTGTTGCCTCTACTACTGCTGGTACTACTGGAGAGATTGTGGATGCTGGTTCCACTGACCTTAATGTTAATGAAGAGTTAGCTACTGCTGATATTTCTGCTGCTCCTCCTGCTGTCTCCGGTATTGCTACTTCAACCACTGATTCTGAGGTGGTTGATGAAATGATAATGGAACCTCCTCCTGCACTTGAAAAAGTTATTGATAATATTGTTAAGGAGGTTCTTGATTTTGAGGTTACTGGTTCTACCACTATTACTCCTCCAACTGATGCTACTAAGGAAGTTTCTACAGGTGGTGATCAGGGTGACATGGTGCTTACTGATGAGCTTATTGTAGCAAATGCTGCCTATTCTGCACATGTCACTGGTTCCACGGAACCCTCTTTGGATGTTGGTACCTCCACTGCTACTACTACTGACACTACTCAGGCTTCTGTTTCTGGTGAAAAGCCTAAGTATGTGTGTCAGGTACCAGATCCAGATGAAGTTGTGCCCAACTTCATATATAAGGGAGCCTCTATCACTCCCAAGATTGCCTTGCTGGTGGATCAGCTGACAATTGATCCTCAAAGTGCTTTGGTCTCAGCCAGCAAGCTACCACAGGAAGAGCTGATTGAACTACTATCTCAGCTTGATCGACCAGCAAGAGAAGAGGTTTATGAGAGGCTGGCCACTTTACAACAAGTTAATGAGTAGCCATACTACCATTACTTTGGTATGGCTCCAGCTGCTTCTCCATGGCCTGGTACATGGAGGCCTATCAAGTTCATCATCGATCCTGCTACTGGTAAATGTGTCATGCAAAATGTTCCTGATTCACCAGTACCTTCTGATTCATCAGCTTCTTCCTCATCATCCTCCTCATCTTCTGATTCATCAGCTTCTTCCTCATCATCCTCCTCATCTGATGATGATGTTGATAAAGGTGCTGGTAAGGACGAGCCAGTCATTCATGATAATGTGACTGGTTCCAAAGACACACCAGTGGATCTTACTGATGATGCTGATAATGATGCTGACAAGGATACAAGTGGTTCTAAACCTTTGGGTGAAGGTAAAAATGGTGGTGATCATGGTGATGAGTCAGATTCTGACCTTTCACCTCCACCACCCCACGGTGGTACTCCTGTTGTCACTGCTAGTTTTGATCATACTGAGGTGGCTGCCATTTCCACTCTGGCTGTTTATTGTACTATAGCCAGAATCACACCAGACATCCAAAGATCCATCCGAGATACTATTACTGATTGAATGACTGAAGCCATATGCAGAGCTGGGGATGTTACCACTTCCACTATTGAAGCCCAGCTCACGCAAGTATATGCTTTTGCAGATCTCGCGGTGGATGCCATTGTCTAACACCATGAGGAAGAGGAGGACCTTAAAAGGCAAATCATCTCTCACAATGAATATGCTGATCATATTGCCCGTCTTTAAGCTGATCTTGATGCTGCTCATCGAAGAATTCTTTTTCTTAATGAGGAGAATAGGGTATTGGAAGAGAGGTTGGATTCGCAGGAACAGTAAATGGCTACAATGGTTCCTGCCTCTGCTTATGTTTAAATGGTGGAGGCGATGCAACGCATGGCCGCTCTTCAAGCTGATGTAAGGGCCAGCGTAAATCAAATGGCCATGGGTATTGCAAGGAATGAAGTTCGTACTTCAAACCTATGCCTCAGACAATATGGCGTGGATCCTATGCCCATCTTTTTCCTGCTGATGCTGACTGGAACAACTTTGCTTTTTCTGTTCCAGAGTCAGATAGTGACCTTGATGCACATGTTTTCCCAGACCATCCTTCTGCCCCTACTGATGACAAAAATGGGGAGAAGAAATCTAAAAAGCATAAAAAAGAAAACAAACTGAGGGGGAGCATGAGCATGAGAAGGCTCCAAAGCAGCAAAGGAGAGATGGTGATAATGATGGTGATGGTACTGGCACTAAGCCCAGCAATGCTCATACTGAAGCAGGTGTCAAGACTGCTGGTGAATCTTAATCTAGTATGTCTGCCACATCTGTGGATGATATTAGTTCTGGCAGTAAGCCCAGTGATGTTTCGGAACTGGCTGTTGCTGAATCTTTTGTTGTTTCTCAATCTATTGAAAGAAAAATGAAAAGAAAAATGGAGAGACATCAGAAGAGACAACAAGAATTGAATGATGTCTTTAATGCTAAATGGGAGGCCTATGCTGCTCGTAAACGACATAAAATTGAGCATAGAAGAAGCCTAGACCCTGAGAAGATGGATATTCAAGATGAACTGATTAGCATAAATAAATACAAAAGAGATGCTCGAAAACGAAATGCTAAGTTCATGGTGAAATATGACAAGAAGAAGGCAAAGCTGTATGCTAAGCGAGCAGACAGAATTAAGAAGATGACACCTGAAGAGATGCAAGATTACTTGGCTTCAACTGAGTCAGGAGGAGTTAGAGTTGATGTATTCATGAAGTGGCTGGATGCTATATTAGAAACCAGCCAATCCTCTCGATCTGCATCTACTGCTCAGCCAGCTACACAATTTCAGCCAGCAGAAACCATCAACCTTGACGTTGATAATGACGTTCAGGGGGAGTATCTTGCTATTACTCCCTATCTGCCTCCACAAGAACCAGTATCAACACAAGAACCATCAGCTGAACCCATGACAATTGATAAACAAAGGGTAAAATCTGCCCCTAGGGACAATCAGCCCCTAAGGAAAGAGCCCTTATTTGAGGCAGCTGATGAAGATACTGTGGCAGTTGTGCCAGCTGATACTAATCAGTCAGCTGGTACTGAAGACACGGCAAGGAGTACTGTAAGTGAAGACCCAGCCAGAAGTGTGTGGCTGGGTGTAACAAATGATGAAGACCCATCAAAGGTGGATGAGTTGGGAGCTAACAAAGATGTTGATTCTGTTGATACTGCTGACTTCACAGTCTGGGGCAGAGGGAGTTCAAGATTTATTCAATCACCTATTCCTGCCCGGACTCTTGCTTACTTTGACAGGACACTGGATGAACGTATTAAATTTTATTCAGTGGGTTCTTATGGCATAGCAGAATCACGTATGTATCCTCCATCTTCCCCAAAACGTCATGATAAACACACTACTTGGGATGATGATCCAGCTGCACAGGGTGAGCCAGACATAAGAAAGATGAATCCAGACGAAAGAGAGGCTTACAGGCTGGAGATCACTGTTCCATAACTGCTTGAACAACGAGCAGCAACTATACCTGAAAGGATACACCACATCATATTGTTGTACCATCCACTTGATCAGCAATTCTACATCAATGCTTTGGAATTCAGCATTGAAGTTGGTGTGTATCTATACAACAGTGGTCAAAGGCTGCATACTGATGCAGAGAAAGCTCTCTTTTATGAGGCTCTACAGCTGGACATGGATCTAAAGCAATACTGTGATGCCATGACTACTGATGAAGGCAGACAGTTGATTGCTACAGCAAAATCCCTCAACATTACTGCCAAGATTATCTTTTGAGTGTTCAACTTGAAAAGCAAAGAAGGGAGGATGCTGATGCCGAATATGATGAGAGGCTGAGGCTTCAGGAAGAAGAAGCTAAGTTGGCTACTGATAGAAAACAAGAGGCTAAGTCCTTCAAGTTAGATAAAGCCATTGTTAAGGAACAGGACAAGGCATTCGATGAACTGGAAGCTGCTGAGAAAGCACCTGCTGCTGCCCCTATAGAAACTGAATGAACAATAGAGTTATCTGATCATTACTATAGGAGCAAATATGGTGATGTGCTAACCAGAAGATCAAATCCTAGTAAGATCATCAAGGTGCACAAAGGCACAAAAAGGGCTTTCTCTGTCAGCAGGGAAGGTAATGTTCAGGAGAGGATAGACTACACTGAACTAAGAACCTTAGGGCAGTGAGTGGATGGAGATACTGCAGTACTTTATTGGCAAAGGTAAAAGTGGTATTAAAGATATACTGAAACGTGAACTTCAAGAGCTTTTCAACAAAGCAGTAAAGTATGGGAATGCACCAGTGGTGAATGTAGAAAAAGTTCTCTCTCAAAAGCCTAAAGGAAAGAAATCTATTGGTGATGGCCCACACAGAAGAGATCTCATCATTCTACCCCTCAGATTCTAGTATTCGATCCTGCTGAAGTGCCTTACTTATTTCCTGAAGCCTGGGCAGCCCTCAAAGTAAAAGAATAAGAGCTATCTGGTGATGAACAAGAGAAAGACAAAGATAAAGACAGATAGCCTTCTAGTGATTTAATTGTATCTTTTGTTATTTCATTTTTCATTATACTATTTTGTAAATGTTTGTATATACTCTGCTGTAATGAAAATGAAATGAGTTTATCTTCAAAACTATATCAATTTAAAAGATATAGATAACTCAGCAAAAGATCCCAAAACAAACCTAAAAGGGACAAATTTACTGCCTATTTTTCATTAGCTCCCTTAGTGCTGGCTTTAGCGTTTTCTCTTTATGTCATAGGTTTTGTCATCATCAAATAGGGGGAGATTATTGAGTCCCCAAAATAATTAAGGATTTAATTATAACAAAACTGTAATTTATTTGCACTAAAATGTTATGTGCAGCCAGCACAAGTTTGTTTATGTTAGACAGTAGATATTGCTGTGGCAAATGTTTAGTTTGCTTCCTAGTCTACCAGTACAAGGTAGACAGTATTCTTCAATTAAGCACATGATGTGTACTCAGCAATTCAAGAATATCAGGTGACTCAACAATGAAGAACCAGCATAGCTGGAATGCAGCTTACTACACAAGACAACTATGCTCCATTACAAGCATAGTGGTTTCCTGAGTGGTCTACATCAATCGTACTATTCAACAGAAGTCAAAGACAAAGTTGAACAGAAAAGGACACGCGTCGGCGGCTGACAAATGACCTTACAAGACCACGTGGGAATGCAGAAGTTTAACGCATGTGCAGACATGTGTTATACTTTGTTAACGCCTAGGGAACACAACATTCTATTTTTTTAAACAAATAATGGTGCCAAACCAAATTTGGGTGTTCCTGCAAATAGCTACCAAAGAGGAAAGAGGAGAGCACGCTCTCTGATGCAGTTGTCCCCACAAGTACAGACATCATATGTACCATTGGACAATAGAATAATTACACGGATAATAAGACTAGTATAAATTGATGTATCCACTATTGTAACAACTAGTGGTATGGGTTTGTTTATTTAGAGTCCAAAACATGTAATAGCTTATAACATACTCTGTAGCTATACTTAGGTAAATCTGTATCAACCAACTATCATTCCGCCAAGGATAGTTGTAATTGATTGTGACTTAATCAATAAAGAATAACCGTTGAAAAATTACCTTTGACTCTATTTAATTTACTTGCTTGAATACTAAATTGTGTTTAACTATTAAGTTAATTAAAAAGAATTGTATTCACCCCCTCTACAATACTCATGTTGTTTATCAAGGGACCAACAGTTAGTACATATGATCCGAATGACTCTAATCATTCGAAACACGAATTTCAATAAAGTGAAATTTGAGACTAGCCGTGCAACGCACGGGTATTACCTCCTAGTTAGATTGATGAGAGAGATATTAAAAATTATGAGGGCTTTATATTAATATTCTAAAAAAAGGGTTTGAAAGGAAATTTTTAATATAAGAAAGAGAAAGCAGATGCCAGTGGATACCATATTTGGTTATCTTCACCAAATAGTCTCTGCAACTCAAAAACACCTTACTCGGTTTTTTTAGACTCCACATCAAATCATTTTCATTAAAATTCATGACCTAAAGTTCACTATATTTTCCCTTTATCTTTCATTAAGATCTCGACAAAGAGCTTAACAAGAAGAGAGTTGGGGGCAAATAACAATCCCTCACATTCAATTTAACTAAACCTCCATAAAAGTACAGTAACAATTTCGAGTTTATTGGGGGCAAGTGACCCCACTTGCCCCTGAATAGATCCGCCCCTGTTTATAGACCCGAGAGGTGGTAACATGGGCGGGTCAGGTGGTATATATGGACTTATCATCATTGTTATGATGTTAAGGTGTTTCTTTATAAGTTTACTTTTGGCATATTTGTTTTGCTTCTATATTTTGGATGTAAATTATGGTAAGTTTGTAACCCTTTAATATTTTGACATGTTTGTAATACTTTACTATGCAAACTGACTGTGTAGTAAATAACCATCGTCATCGCATACAATTATCAGCAGCGATGCGCACCACCCCTACGTTTGTTCATGTTACCACTTTAATTTTAACTTCAAATATTGAGGAGACATACAATTAGTAACTAATCAATTAATCATCTCAATTAAAAGTTACGATAAAACAACGAAAATTATATAACGAGTGAGATTTGTCATCACTTCATAGACATACCTGAAAAATTCTCTCATTCACTTTACGTTATATACACCAATATATGTGGTTTAAGAGTTATGTCATGATTGAGAGAGAAATATTTAGTAATGGATTGAAATGATGAGCGGAAGTCGATATGGTTGTGTGTTAATATTAATCTTAGTTTTGATTGTTTAGAGTGGCAATAGATAGACAAATATAAGAGAGTTTCCAATAGTCATGTCTTTCTCCCCATCCAGGCGCCCTCTTGAGAAAGTCACTGGCAACAAATAGTCATGGGCTAGTCAAAATCCGCCCTCCTTCTCTTCGCCATCCTTCTTGTCTTTCTTTGAAATGTTTGTGGATGGATGTATATGTTACTTGTACTATAAACATTAAAGCTTCTAAACTCTTTTATTAAATAACTTAAGTGGGTTCCACTTTATTTGAGAAAGTATGTCACTGTTGATAGTGCTTAATTCAGAGTTAGTCCTGGAAAGAAAGTGCTGATGTGGCGCTCGAGATGGCAATTGCCACCCGATCCAGCGGATATCCATCTGATCCACCCGCTTCATGATAAATATGGATCCGGATATGGATGATCCTAAATGGATGTGTATATGGACATGGATGAAAAGTTTAATCCATGAATATATACATTAACAACCGGAATACATATACAAATACATAAGTTTAAATATAAACTTACATATTTACTATTACAAATACATTTACCATTAGATTTATATTTTGCGTTCAACATTATAATGAAATAACTATGAGATATTACACTAAAACGGGTATATATAACAAAATTAACGAACAAATTACATATATAACTTTCATCATCTATGTTTAATAGTAAATTCAACGAATGTGTTTATCTTCGACAAAGATTACACATTGTAGTGGATATATTTTGATTATGTCATGTTATATATATTTTTGTTATACTACGTTTTTGTTTTTATCGCATATTAGGAAATATTATAACATCTTTTTAATATCCAGTGAATATCTATTAACCTACCTCATTAAGTGGATATGGATATAGATGAAACAACAACTAAATGGATATGGATATTTATATGAATATGAACGAACAAAAACTAAATAGATATGCATATGAATACGGCATCACTCGATTCATATTCGATCTGTTGCCATCCTTATGTAGCGTTGATGTAACTAGGGGTGTGCACCATTTGATTTCAAACCGAATAAACCGAATATCGAATCGAATCCAAACCAAGAAAAACCAAACCGAATTATTTAAACGGATTTCGGGTCGATCGAAACCGACACCGAATTCGTAATTTGGTTTTAAAAATTTTAAATTTGGTTAACCGAAAACCGAATTAAAAACCGAATTTAAATTAATAGCATATTAAAACATATTTATAATTATAATATTTATATATTAATATTATATTTGATGTATTATTACATTTTTATTAAACAATAAACATGTTATATACCTTGCATACTTAAATTAATTCCACAACCGTTATTTCTAATTTATATGTAAGTTTATGCTGGTTAAGATTTTTATTTTTAGTGATTTTCGGTTTTAACCGAAACCAAACCGAAATAAAATTCGGTTTTCGGTTCGGTTTTGGTTATGGTTTTGATATTTAAATTTAGTTTCGGTTTGATTTTTGGTTTTGATTTTATAAGTTTCAAAACCGAAAAAATCGAACCAAATAAACTAAAAAATTAAAAACCGAACTGATGAACACCCCTAGATGTAACAGCTACTCTTGCGGAGGAATTAGGTCACTCTCTTGAGAACTTTAATGACAACTTTCAAAAAAAAAAAAAGTGGAAACTAAGTATCCACGTGTCTTCTAACTCTCCGAGTGTCATCCCCGTAAGCTTGAAATAATACATTACTAAATCCAACGGCAGAGATTTAATAAAAGCGCGTGTCAAGTAGCCTAAAGAGCATGGTAAACTAATAACCGTCACAAGCGCGCGAGCGCCAAACTGCAATCACTTGCCACGTCACATCCAACGGTTTGTAGATCTCGATGTATTTATCCAACGGCTCATATTAAAATCTCCTTTCACATCCAAATTCAATTCAAACTCAATACACTAGAAAGCACCCTCATCTTCTACACGCAATACTTTCCTTATACGAAATATAAATTAATAAACAAACACACACACCACCGCTTTATTCAATCCTTTTTTATTACGTCACAAATTCGATTATCAAATTATTTTTTAATTATGGAGGTCGCCGGAGCTGTGTTCCGTCAGTCGCCGTGTAAATTCTCGACGACCACTGATGCCATTAAGTCGCATGAATATTTTCCGATGATGAGAAAACCCGGTTCGGTTGGATTTAAACAACAAAAACCGAACCGGAAGTCGGTTGTTGCTTCAGTTGGGTTTTCTGACAAGAGTCATGTAGAGTATTATAGTGGGCCCCCGAGAATGGCGGTAAAAGAGATGGAAACTAAGAAGAAGGAGATGAAAAAGAAGATGAAATTATTGAAGGGTTTGTCGAAAAATTTGGCTGATTTTAGTGAGATGGGATTTGGATTGAATCTTGATCATGGGTCGTTGGATCAACAAGTTAAGGGACACATGATTTCGGTATGATTAATTTTTATACTTTTTTGATATTTGGTTATACAATCTACTTTATGTGTAGTTTAGTTTTATTATAATGTGTGAATGTTTGCTTGTTTTATAAAAAAGTTCCTAAATTTGTAACAATATTTATTAGTATAAAAAGTAAAAATAATGCAAGAAATTAACTTTCACATATTTACATTAGTACCAGAATTCGGTTACTGTGATTTGATTAATTATGTAAATATTAGTGTGTAGTTTATTTCTGTTATAGTAATATTTACTATGTTACAACTTACAAGGTGAATCGTTGCCTGTTTTATAAAAAAGTTACTAAATTTGTAACAAAATTAATTGGTTTAAAATAAAAAATAATGCAAGAGACTTACCATTACATATTTACTTTATTACTAGAATTTGGTTACTGTAATTTGATGATTTGTCTAATTAATTAGTGAAAAATAATTGTATAGTTCATAAATAGTGACCTTATATTGGTGATTATGTAGGAAGCAACAGAGGTTTTGGTTGGGCAATTACAGAAGTTAAAAGCAGAGAAAATGGAATACAAAAGAATAAAGAAAGAAGAAAAAGCCAAAAAGAAAGCAGCGATGATGATGAATACGATGAAGGATTCATCATCTTCTTCGAGCTCGTCTTCTTCAGAATCCGATCGTGATAATGTAGTAAATATGAAACAACTCAAAACCAAGAATAAGAATCATCAAGAATCAACAGCATCCGTTCAAGTTCAAGTTCTTGAAAAAGTTGAAAACTTGGTCACTGAGAATGCAATATGTAAGGATGTTAGTAATGTAGGTGAAGTTGGTGTTAATACTCTTAATAATAAGATTGAGGTTTGTATGGGTGGCAAGTGTAAGAAATCAGGGGCTGAAATGTTGTTGGAGAATTTTAGGAGCGCGATTGGTGGAGAAGCGGATGTGGTGGGGTGCAAATGTATGGGGAAGTGTCGTGATGGTCCGAACGTGAGGGTTTGTACCAATGTGGATGATGTGGCGAACCCTTTGTGTATCGGGGTTGGGCTTGAAGATGTTGAGTCGATTGTGACGAATTTCTTTGGTGGAAGTCATGGGTCGGGTCCAAGTATGGTTCCTGCTATGTCAAGTGCTTGATTCGGCATATGTACCATATTGTTATTGTTATACTACGTTTCGAGCAATCGAGCAGGGCTACATGTTTGACGTTGTCGTAAAAAGTCAAGACCGGCCCTGGATTCGAGTTAAGTATGTAGATATGGTCATATAGAGTTCTGTTTGTGTTGATTTTTTGGTTTAGGGAGTTTAATGATTATTTAGTTATGTATGCAAAAAATGTAGATATTACTTGGTTTCTGTTCATTACCTATATGAATAATATAAGTTGCCATTTTTATGTGTTGTTTTCTTTGTGTGAGATCATTTAAGCTTTGTATAGTTTGATGTGTGATTCAATTATTAAAATGTGTAAATGTAATGTCACATTACAATGTTTGACAATAGAGGGGACATCAGCATCTAGTTTTATGTTGAGCATATTCAATCTATGTCGTTTTCATGAGCGGCATAAAAGAATTGTTTCCGAGCATATTCTCTTTACCAATTAGTGAATCCGGAGTTTGGATTAGATTTCAGTAACAGTGACCAATAATTACCTGATTTGTCAACTGTTTGTATTTTGACCATTTTTCATAAAATTTGCAGGATTGCCCTGTTTGAATGTGTATTTTCAACCTTTACCTAAAAAAATCTTCTACAGAAGAAAAATCACTAATAGACATTTCTCCACAGTTAGCCAATAAGACAAACTTTTCAATATTAATATACAGTGGGCGGATCTAGAATTGATAATTATATCACTGTTATAATATACATTGTGTGTCTGACATATTTATTTCTACATATCTCTAAAGTCTCAAAAGTCAAAGATTTGTGAGACAAATTTCTAACAACATATCTATTAAACTATTTGATGAATAGAGTTGTACAGTGATTTAACTATTTGATGAATAGAGTTTTACAGTGATTTGAGTAGTATAAATTGACATCATGAATGTAAGTGAGAGACACCATCATTTTCTCATATAATTCTCAGAGTATACTTCCTATCTATTCTTATATATATATATATATATATATATATATATATATATATATATATATACAAGTTCTTAATTAAAGCATAGGCCACTAAAGGTAGTTATAAACTCCTAAATCACAACACGTTATCAGCACGAAGTGCTCCGTATAATCAAGGTTTATCTAAGCAATTACAAGTCATTAATCAAGGTAAGAAATTCTTTAACGATATCTTCTATTATCTATTAATAAGGTAAATATTATTATCATCATAAGTAAAACTATATTTCTGTAATCTAACTTTTATTAACTTCACTAACATTTATATTTATATTATTTAAGTTATATATGGTCGGTTATATCGTCTGAATTATATTTATGTAATCTAACTTTTATTAACTTCACTAACATTTATATTTATGTTATTTAAGTTATATATGGTCGGTCATACCGCCTGAATTATATTTCTGTAATCTAACTCCTATTAACTTCACTAAGAGTATGCTTGGTTGAGGGTAATGGGCTATAAGGAATGACTTTGATTATAATTCATGTTGGTTGGTTATGTGTAATGGGAATACTCATTACCATAAAGTGGTTAATGATCATTCCTCACCAAAATGAGGGAAATGGAAAACACGTTACTTTTTAGCCTCTTTGTTTAACAATTTCTCACTCTTCCTATTTTTTTCTCCACCATTATCTTCATTGTATATAACTTATCACACGTTTAATTTTACTTTTTTAATTTAAATTTCACTTTTATTTTCTTTCTATTATCACTTTTATTATCCTTTTATTTTTCATAGTATTCCTTTAGTATTCCCATTATCTTTGTCATTCCCATTAACAAATTTAAACCAAGCATGCCCTAACATTTATATTTATGTTATCTAACATTTATAATTACTTATGCAATTAATCATTATTTATTTCATGCATACTAATGTTTATTCTTAAAATTTATTATTTATGCATAATATATTTATTCTCTTAATCTTCGTATTTATACTAAACGTATTTATACTAAATGTATTTATAGTAATCGTATTTGTACTAATAAAATTCTTTTATTAAAATTATTATTAATACAACGAGTACATAACAGTCTTTAACGTTAACTAACGACGTTATAACGGTCATATATACATAACGGTTGTTAACGTCAATTGACGACGTTACAACGACTATATTTTTCAAATATAAAATAAACTTCTCCGTTTTCACATTTTCACAAATCAATCTTCATTTTCTTAGATAACCAATCTCAAAAAGTTTTTTTGGTAAAGATGATTCACACAAGGATGATTTTTTTCTATTGTATTGGTCATACTGACTATTATCATTGTTGCTAATATACCACCGGGTGAACTTATATTATATCCTGCTCTTGTGATTTTATCATTTGTAATCATGTCATTATTATGTTGTTTGCTACTTATGAATTTAAAATGATTCTAATTTCATTTTATTATTTGTCTATGAATAGAAGTTGATTATGATTATTATTTATGTTGTTCATCTTTTTGATAATAGAAAATGTCGAATTTGAAAAGGCTTAAATTTGCTCATTTAGAATCAAGTGGGAATAACTACTTAACATGGGTTACGAATGTAGAAAAACATCTCGAATCAATCGGTATTTTAGAAACCCTGAATGAAAATAACAATTGTTCCGAACAAGAGAAAGCAATAGCAAGTATTTTTCTTAGCAAACATATTGACGAGTCCTTAGAATCTACATATTATATGATCGAAGATCCAAGTGTATTATGGAAAATACTCAAAGATAGATACAATATTAATTATCAAGAAATAACGGTGATCCATGAAAGAATAAAATTGAAGATGTTAGTAGACGCTCTTATAAGAATCCCAGAGATTCATATTAATGATCTGGTAACGTAGATCATCAGTCTAGTATTTCTTGAATACATGAATATCTTGTTTATCTCTACAAATAAGTCCCAAAAGAAAAGAAAACGAGAGTGAATGTGTTGAAAAATCTTGATTAAATAAACCCTGAGCTACCTTGAGACTTGAATGGTTTGAATTTTCTAAGATGCCTAGCTTGTTATGTATCACTCATAAATAAATGGTTTTAGACCATAACGCATATGTTTATTAAGTGTTATCTTTTATGTACTTCGGATTGTAACTTGTTTGCAGGTAATATAATTTGATTATCTTGCTGAAATATAACTCATTATTTGCTTATCTTATTTGAAGTTTTAGTATGAATCCTGCTGAAATACAACATCAATTGAATGGTAAAGACCTATGTATTGCAGATAGTGGTAACATACACACTATGATCAAATCTAAGAAATATTTCATTGATTTAAATCAAATGAAGGAATTATAAATACTATATCAGGTCTTGCAAACTTGATATAAGGAACGGAAAAGACAAAAATTTATATTACCAAATGGTACGAATTTTCTGATAAACAATGCTTTGTTTTCTCCCAAATCAAAGAGAAATTTGTTAAGTTTCTCTTATATATATCATAATGGATATGATTATCATTCAATGATAACCGGAAATGAGAAATACCTATGTAGCACCGAAAAGTGCATATGATGAAAAGCACAGCGCATATGATTAAAAGCGCATATGATAAAAAGCGCATATGATGAAAAGCGCAGCGCATATGATGAAAAGCGCATATGATAAAAAGCGCATATGATGAAAAGCGCATATGATTAAAAGCGCAGCGCATATGATTAAAAGCGCATATGATTAAAAGTGCATATGATAAAAAGCGCAGCGCCTATGATTAAAAGCGCATATGGTGAAAAGGATATATGATGAAAAGCGCATATGGTGATTAATGAAAAAGCACATATGGTGATTAATGAAAATCACATATGGTGATTAATGAAAAGCACATATGGTGATTAATGAAAAGAATATTGAGAAAAAATCACCAATGTTTCTTGAAAGAATTCAAGGTTATATATATGGACCAATTCATCCATCATGTGGTCCATTTTGATATTTCATGGTTCTAATAGATGCATCTAGCGGATGGTCTCATGTTTGTGTGCTATCAAGCCGTAATATGGCATTTGCAAAGTTTCTTGCACAAATTATTAAATTGAGAACACATTATTCTGATTACACCATTAAAAGGATGAGACTTGATAATGCTGGTGAGTTAACATCTCAAGTATTTAATGATTATTATATGTCTACAGGGATTGTTGTTGAACATCCAGTTGCTCATGTGCATACACAAAATTTGTTTAGCTGAATCAATAGATAAACGCTTGCAGCTAATAACTAGACAATTGGTAATGAGTACAAAACTCTCAATATTTATATGGGGACATGTAAATTTACATGATGCGACATTAATTCGTATTAAACCAAGTGCAAGTCATAAATATTATTCATTACCAACTTAATTTT
The DNA here is from genome assembly GCF_046630445.1 of Rutidosis leptorrhynchoides. Taxonomy (NCBI): domain Eukaryota; kingdom Viridiplantae; phylum Streptophyta; class Magnoliopsida; order Asterales; family Asteraceae; genus Rutidosis; species Rutidosis leptorrhynchoides. Next base: position 78,990,326 of record NC_092337.1, on the reverse strand, counting down.
GGTCGAGAGCCAAATATTTTTCATCTTAGAACATTTGGTTGTGCAGTGTATTTTTAATTGCACCGCCACAACAAATGGTTCCTCAAAGAAGTATTGAAATATATGTTGGATATGAAATATCTTCAATCATAAGATATATTGAATTCATGAAGGGTGATGTTTTTACAGCACGTTTTTGCTGATTGTCATTTTAATGAAAAATTGTTCCCTAGATTAGGGGGAGAAATGAAAAAAATAAAAATAAAATGATGTTTCATGATGTGAACGTCAATTAAGGTATCTTGATACTCGCACAAAAGAATGCGAAACAAAAATTTTAAAAAAATAATGCATATGCAAGAACTTGCGAATAAATTGCCCGATGCATTTACAGATGCAAAAAGAGTGACTAAATCATATATATTAGCAGTAAATGCTCTAGCAAGAATTGAAATTCCAAAAGCTGACAATAATGTCACTCATGAGTCTTTTGTCACGTCTGAAACGTGGAAGACAAATTAGTTCCAAAGATAAAAATTCTCGAAAAATAAAATCAGCTGATAATGAGGTAAAAGAAAATGTTCAAGAAGAACCACAAATCAATACTCCTTCTGCAGAGGAGATTGATGATGTCAATACAAAATTTTCAATCAATTATGTACATTCAAAAATATTATGGAACCGAAATGAAATGAAAAATCTTGATGAGATATTTTCATATAATGTTGCATATGACATCATGAATGATGATGATGATCCAGAACCAAAATCTGTCATGGAATGTCAAAATAGATATGATTGGGATCATTGGAAAGGAGCAATACGAGCTAAATTTGAATCGCTCAATAAAAAGAAAAGTTTTCGGATCAATAGTTATCACTTTTAAAGATGTGAAACGTATGAGATACAAATGAATTTTAATTAAAAAAAAAAATAAGAAAAATGAACTTACAAGGTCAAGCCAGACTTGTAACTCAAGATTTATCTCAAAGATCAGGAATGGATTATGAGGAAAACTTATCCTCCTGTAATAGATGCAATTACTTTTAGATACTTAATCAACATGGCAGTTTCTTAAAAAATGCATCTCATGGATGTTGTTACTACTTATATATATGGATCACTTAATAGTGATATATATATATATATATATATATATATATATATATATATATATATATATATATATATATATATATATATATATATATATATATATATATATATATATGAATATACCTAAAGGGTTTAAGGTATCAAAAGCATTTAATGAACCAAGGAAATGTATTCCATTAAATCATAAAGGTTTTTATATGGGTTGAAACAATCGGGTCGCATGTGGTATACCCAATTAAGTGATTACTTGATAAGCTAAGGGTATACAAATAATCTTATTTGCCCATGTGTTTTCATTAAGAAAACAACATCCGAATATGTGATTATAGCTGTTTATGTCGATGATCTTAACATCATAGGTACAAATAAATAGATTCATGAAGTCATTAAACTTCTAAAGAAAGAATTTGAAATAAAAGATCTCGGAAAAACCAAGTACTGCTTTAGTTTACAGATTGAACATATGCCTAATGGTTTACTTGTACATCAAACAAATTATACCAAAAAAGGTTTTAAAACGCTTCAATATGGACAAGGAAAAAACATTAAGTACTCCTATGGTTGTTAGATCACTCAATGTCGACACTGATCCATTTCGTCCCTGTGAAGATCATGAAGATATCCTGGGACCAGAAGTACCATATCTTAGTGCAATTGTAGCTCTTATGTATCTTACAAATTGTACAAGACCTGACATTTCTTTTGCAGTTAATTTGTTGGCAAGGTTCAGCTCTGCTCCTACCAAAAGATACTTGAATGGAATCAAACACATATTTCGATACCTTCGAGGAATTACTGATTTAGGATTATTTTATTCTAACAATTCAAAATAAGATTTAGTTGGTTATGCAGATGCAGGTTATTTAACTGATCCACATAAAGCTAAATCTCAAACTGGATATGTATACCTAAATGGAGGTACCGCAATATCATGGCTTTCTAAAAAACAAACACTTGTTGCAACATTATCAAATCATACTGAAGTGATTGCATTACATGAAGCTACTCGGGAATGTTTTTGGTTGAGATCAATGACACAACTCATTACTGATTCTTGTGGACTAGAACGTGATAAAAGTTCAACAACTATCTATGAAGATAATGCAGCTTGCATAGCACAGATGAAAGAAGGAATGCATACTCACAATATTGGCATGAGGCATGTTCAAAAGATGTAACAGCTCAACAATATCTACTTGAGGGGGAGTCAACTCTATGCTGCACTCTTTTTTCCTTAGCTAAAGTTTTTTTCCCACTGGGTTTTTCTTTAGCAAGGTTTTTAACGAGGCAGTACTAGTTGCTCTCTAATAAATTGTCATTCAAGGGAGAGTGTTATAATATACATTGTGTGCCTGACATATTTATTTCTACATATCTCTAAAGTCTCAAAAGTCAAAGATTTGTGAGACAAATTTCTAACAACATATCTATTAAACTATTTGATGAATAGAGTTGTACAGTGATTTAACTATTTGATTAATAGAGTTGTACAGTGACTTGAGTAGTATAAATTGACATCATGAATATAAGTGAGAGACACCATCATTTTCTCATATAATTCTCAGAGTATACTGCCTCTCTATTCTTACATACAAATATATATATATATATATATATATATATATATATATATATATATATATATATATATATATATATATATATATATATATTTACAAGTTCTTAATTAAAGCATAGGCCACTAAAGGTAGTTATAAACTCCTAAATTACAACAATCAGCGGTTAAAACCCTTAAAAAAATCTAACTAGATGTCTTATTTCAATGGTGTATCAAAAAAATGTATACTATCCAGTGATGTCATTAGTTAAATATCAAAAAATAATAATAATAATAATTATATCACGTATTTCAGTGGTGTCCCGTGCCACCACTGAGTACTATATAGATCCGTCCCTGAATACAGATACTGATTTTTGAAAGATGGAAAATAAACGAAGATGACAAGATGTAATACAACTGCATCGTTGATAGCATCTTTTTCTTGAAAATATGTAACCAAAGATTGCATCGATCCTGCTAGAGTGCAACCATATATATAAATACAACCGGTCTTCTTTTTCTGAAACTAGCGGAAGGCCATAAGAATATTATTTGAGAAGTTCACATTACGATTTATATTTAGAGTTGGCAATATGAACCCATTTACTTAATAGCAGGCTCTGACAACTCAGATACATAACTTCATGATTATCATCAATACATGACATCATCCAATTTACATAACGACACATCAGACACATCAGTATGTAACCATTCTTAGGGGTGCGTTTGTTTACGTCTCAACTGAATGGTTGAGTGCTAAATATTAAAAAATTTAGCATTCGGAGCGTTTGTCTCTGATATCCAAATGAAAGATGGTGCTGAATGGTTAAACAATTAGTACTGAACCATTCAGAAAACTGTAATTGTATCTTAAGCATTAAGCACCTAAATTTTATGTAATATCTTTTTTAAATTATACTCCGTATCAAAAACACTTATTAAGCAAGTGTATGAGCATATCGTATTTTTTATTCATGTCATCATTCACATTAATCGTTCTAAATGATGATTATCAAACATGTTATCGTGTAAAGACCCAGAAAATTTCATATTAATAAATTAATTACAGGATAAAATGTTTCCGACACGATAAGCGAACCTATTATGCTGAATCTTAAAACTTTTTGAACTAGTTTACACATTCATATACCTTTCAACTTTTTTCGACGATTCACGAATGTCATAACCTGTGATAATTATATAATCGTTTTATTTTTATAATGTAAGTTTTTTTTAAATTTATAAGAAGAAACGCAATTAAATCAAAGATGTACAAGTAAAACACTATTTGCTACAGTAAAAATTATTTTGCTACAGTAAACACTATTTGTTACAGTAAAACACTATTTGCTACAGTAAATATTATGTCGACGACCTAACAAACAAAACAAAGTGAGCTGGCCAGACTAGCCATGCGATCGCATGGCAGATACACTAAAAGCCCATGCGATCGCATGTGGACCAAAAACACTATTTGCTACAATAAATATTATGTCGACGAACTAGCAAACAAAACAAAGTGAGCTGGCCAGACTAGCCATGCGATCGCATGGCAGATACACCAAAATTCCCATGCGATCGCATGGGGACCAAATTCAGGAAATATGCCTATAAAAGCCAGCCTCTGATCGACGATTTATGTACACCATAATTCAATCTCACTCTTTCTCTCTATATTTATATTTATATTATAATTATAATTTTAAGTTTGAGTTTAATAATAATAATAAGGTATATACGAGGGTGTTTTTAATTCGGGTTTCAAACCATTTTAAACTAAGGAAATATTGGGTATTGTTCGGGGTATTGTTCTTGAATCCAAGGCCAACCACACAGTCGTCTACCATCATTACCTCTACGCAATTTGCCTACAATATTGAATCTCAATATTGAACCGTGAGTTTATAGTCTCCTTTTTTAAATACTTTAAATATTTTTGGGCTGAGAATACATGCAATTTATTTTAAACGCAATGGACACACTAAATTCTACACTGAGTTAAACCGAAAATCCCTTAACTTTGGTAACTAGTAGCTGCCAGTATATAGGATATGGACTGGTGGGCACGAATAATTGTATATGGATCCATAGGGCTTGATTTCCCCGTCTGAGCTAGAGCGCTAGCCGTTTAACGGACGTATGTAATTTGAGTTTATGACAGGTTGGTTTGCGTGTATTAAAACGAATATGGTAATTATCATTATAACGTTAAGTTTAGTTACCAGGGTGCTCTGTTACATAGAATCTTGATGTTATGCGAGGTGTATACAAAATAGTATTAATTTTTGCTAGGAATTACTATTAAATACGATACAATTTTACACAAGTTATTTATTTATTTATAGAGTGGATATACCTAAACCTTGCTACAACACTTATAGGTAATGTATATAATCATACAGTAGTGTAGTTTTTAGTAAGTCCGATTCGTTCCACAGGGATCTTAGCCAAGTTTAACGCTATATTTTTAAAAACTATATTTGTAAAAATATAAATATATATATAAGTAGTATTATTATTATAAAAGGGGGATTTTTACCGTTTAATGACCGGTTTGTCAATTTTAAAACTTTAGTCGCAGTTAAAACCTAATGTAAAATATTAAAAATAAATATAACTTAATTTTAAGCGTAAAGTAAATAACGATAATGAAATTGCGATAAATAAAAATGTGATAAATAAAATGACGATAAATAAAATTGCGATAATTAAAAAGTACGATAATTAAAAGTGTATTTAAATAAAATGACAGTAAATAAAAGTGCGATAATTAAAAGTGCAATTAAATATGAAATAAAGGAATTATGCTTATTTAAACTTCCGTAATCATGATGTTTGACGTGTTGATTTTAGTTTATTACCATGGATTAATTGTCCTTTGTCCTGGATTATTCAATATGTCCGTCTGGTTTTTGTCCATAACAGTCCATCAGTCATAAATATAAAGTGCGAGTGTCCTCGTCAAATTATCCTTATATCCGAAGTCAAATATTCCAACTAATTGGGGATTTAAACTATAATTACACCAAGTGTCCTTGTATATAATTCACCCCTGTTTTAATAAGTCCATTAACTATTAATCCATTCCCGTGTCCAGTTTAATGAACGATTATTAGTACTTATAAATATCCCACCCATCGTGTCCGATCGAGTGTATATGGTTATTTATAGGTACGTCTAATTGTAAATCTTTATATTAAATTAACAAACTATCATTTAATTAAACAAATATAAAGCCCATTAATAGCCCATAGTCTAATTTTCACAAGTGTCGTTCTTTTATCCAAACCCCAATTATGGTACAAAGCCCAATTACCCCGTCTTAAATATTTAGCCCAACATCACGATTACTTTGGCTTAAATAAGCATAATAATAACTTAGCTATGAGACATTAATTTAAAAAGGTTGAACATAACTTACAATGATTAATAATAGCGTAGCGTTACACGGACAGAATTTCGACTTACACCTTTACAACATTCGCTAACATACCCTTATTATTAAAATTAAAATTAAAATTATAATATATATATATATATATATATATATATATATATATATATATATATATACGTTTGAGAGAGATAGATAAAGATGTGTTATTGTTCGATCACCAAACTGCTTTTTATAGGGATGTGGCCAGAAAAAGTGGCCCATGCGATCGCATGGGAATATAGCCTCCAGGCCATGCGATCGCATGTAGTAGGAATCCAGCTCACATTGCTTTGTCTCCTAGTTTGCCGACGGTTTATATATATTAATATAATATATATATAATTTTAAGAATTAATTATATATCATATTATATTCATGTGCATAGTTGACTTGTAATTTTTAGTCCGTTGCGTTGAGCGTTGAGCGTTGAGAGTTGACTCTGGTCTCGGTTCTGGATTTTCGAACGTCTTTTCGTACAATTTAATATCTTGTATTTTGCGTTTTGCGGCTTGTACTCTTGTAATTTTGAGACGTTTCTCACCAATAATTTGAACCACTTTGATTGTACTTTGTACTTTTTAGCTTTTTGGTCGTTTGCGTCTTCAATTCGTCGATTCTGTCTTTTGTCTTCACTTTTTATTATTTAAACGAATATCACTTGTAAATAGAACAATTGCAACTAAAAGCTTGTCTTTCTTGAGGGATAATGCTATGAAATATATGTTCGTTTTTAGCATTATCAAATATTCCCACACTTGAGTGTTGCTTGTCCTCAAGCAATATAGTCTTGAAATAAAAATACTAGAATCACTTCTTTATTCTTCATACTTTGTACATCAGTGATTTCTATACGGCGGTATGAACAATGGTAGTAACGATGTGGTTTACAGTCCCACATGACTATAAAAATTTAGATCCTTTAGGAAATTGGATCTTTATGAAAACATTTGATCTTTTGAAAATTAAATCTAGCTTTTACCCTAGATAAGTTTTCCGGAATAACCCTTCACCGGTGTTTGCAAAATTATTTTTGTGGGTTTTGTGGGTTTTGTGGGTTTCAGATTTGAAAATTATGGCTCAAAACTTATAGTTTTGTGTCACCCACTTTCTAACCTTGTATTGGAAAAGCAACACGTCCAATATACTTGGTCCGTATATTACCTTTCGGTAAACTAACGTCCGGTTGTAAAGGAAAGCGTTGAACAAGCAACTGTTAAGGCAATGTCCCGTGACATGCTTTTGATTATGGTCTATAACGTGTCGGATGCAATTACAATCCTTGGTAGCAGCAATAGTAAAGCTCACCCTATGGTTTTTCGGTCTGGCACAAAGTCCTGTCTTTGACCATGCTATGCAACCACCGTTCTTACGGTGGACACCCGATTTAGTTCAGGTGACCTAGTGAATTTCAGGTGAATTCCTAGGATTTTACATTCAATGGAATGAACACATTAAAAATGGGTTTTTAGAAAACAAATCGGTTTGTAATTTTGATCAAAATATTTTCTCGTTCAAGCTCGAGTTTAGATATCATCGAATTCCATGAGTTTGAATTCTCAATCTTTAAGGTCAATCTCAAGGATTGAGTAATATCAGTCTTAAAAGCTGATTTTTAATCTTTAAGGAGATTATCCTTTCTGGGGGTCTGATTCATTAGTCTTATCAAACTAATTTGCACGGCGCCCTCCCCATTTTACGAGACAGATCCTCTCATGGTTAGGATAAGTCTGACCACTTGGCGACCCTGTTTGATGCTGAGGTCCGTGGATTTCCTGCTGATTTTAGAGAAAACTTTTCAAGGTTTTTCGTAGACTCTACAACTATTCTGGATGACAACTTCCTGACCTAAATCAAGAAGCGCGTGTCTTTTTCGGAAGACTTTACTTCCTTTTAATGATGAAATTGATTCATCGTGTTGATCCATCTTTTCTTTCAAATATATTATAAGAAATTGGGTAAAACTGATAAAATTGTGCAAAACAAAAGTATCTTTAGTTATTTGTACAAAAATATGTGATATATGTTTTAAATAACTTGGTAAATTTTTCCCACACTTGGCTTTTATTTTCCTTTCTTTGCCTTTTTATTGTCCTCTATTCCATTTTAAATGAATTGTAACATTTTGGGTTGTTTCTCAATTTATGTCCTTTCCGAGGTAAAATAATTTCGATGTTAACACCTAGTTTTATCGTTCATAAATATGTATAAACATGATTTTGAGTTCATTTAATTGAAAATTTTGAAAATTTTTACTAGAATTGGATAGTCAGTATATAAGACTAGGGCTGTTCTTTATTATCAGAGAGCACTAGATTCTAATACAACTACTGCGTTACTAGTATTTTTAATGGTAACCAAGTGTATAAGTCAAAAATTTTAAAAATTCAAAAGAATTTAACCCCTTCCCACACTTAAGATCTTGCAATGCCCTCATTTGCAAGAAATCAGTAACAATTTAAATTATTGAGGGTGATTAGCGTAGAAAAATGATTAAATTTTATCAAAGTTTCCAAACATATTGGCGTTTGTTTGCTGAATGATAAATGGTGCACATCATTTGTTCATTCTGTCTTGTTGTTACATCACATTTGTTTTTCGTTTTGTCATCAAAACTAGTAGCTTTTACTGAACTTAATGCCAATCTTTGAAAATGCGCTGTTTTACCCTGTTGTGTACAATTGACAATATACATACATACAAATAATAACATGCATAGTAATTTAAAATGGGGCTTAACATTCCACTTTCAAATCAAATATGAAATATTAGTACAACATAATAAAAATATTAAACATTACAATAAAAGTATCACAATATTATATGTTTAAACATAAATAAATAGAAATAAAAAATAATAAAAATCATAGAAATTACCAACGGGAACTATATCAATCTGGATAGGAGTTCCAGTTCATGTCATCGGTCGGGTTCCATGGTTGGTGATAGGTGTACTGGTAGGCCTGGTTAGGGTCGTAGAGAGTATATGGTGGTCTCATCTCGGGATGGTGTGGAGGATAGTAAGCAGATCGGGTTGGTACGTAGTGATCCTGAGGTGATAGCTGGCTCATGATCTGACGCTGATGATAGTCCAATCTATCATGCTGTCATTGCCTGGAATGCTCGTAATCATTCCGGGCTTGCCACAGCTCTAACCTACTAAATCTCTCCTCGTTTGTCATTTCTACCTCATCTATACGCTGGTAGACGTCAGTCATAGCCTCCCTAATGACATCCCTAATGTCATCCGCTTCCTCCATTTCCTCATCTGAACCTCCCTCTACCTGTGGATGATTACCATCATAGGGTACTGCCTGGTTGCGTCTGCTCTTTAATACCTTAGCACCCTGATAGACCCTCAATCCTAAATGCTCAACCTGTTCCCTACATACCAAAAGTGGACCCCTTGATCCCTATCTACACCCAAATACTCTCCAATGAGAGTAACAAAAATACCTCCTCCTATTACTCCCCCTTCATGTATTCCTTCCACCACCTTAAACAAATAAAAACTAACACAGTAAGGGATATTAACAAAGCCTCTTGGGTCTCGAATACACTTTAGGTAAAATAAATCATGTAAGGTCATTTTCTCCTTGTTGTGACCTCTCTGTGTAATCGAGTTAGCCAGAAATCTATGAATTATACGAAGTTCGGCTTTGTTAATATGTAAGTAGGTATGTGTTCCTGCCCACCCAAAAACATTAAAATCTGACATATGCCTCCAGACGGCGTTAGCATCAAAATTCCTATCTACCCTTTCACCATGATAAATCAAGTTTGTACAATCGGGTAATAGTAATTCAACGGGCTTATATATCTGTAAAGCCCTGGCCATGTCCAGTATGGACATCCTGTACATCCTACGACCAAGTATAAATCTAAGAAAAATTCTATCATCTAACCAATCTACATCCGCATTTAACGCTATAGTACTCAAAAGCTCAACACACCATTCCTTATATACAGGTCTACGAATGGTGAATAAACGTTCCCAATCGGGAAAAGAAGAGCTGCCATACCTTTGGATCAGATGATGTCTAACTGAGTTAGCAAGTTGGACCCTTTCCATAGGCTCCCAATCGATTACCCTCGGTTCTTCTACATTTTTCGGTACCAGTTTGAATTTGTTACTTTGATATGATGGGTAATCTCTCCAACTTCGATCAAACCTCAAATTGGGATGCAACTGTTCTTCATGAATCGTTGGGTGTGCTACTATTGGATGCATCAGAAATACTATGTAGGCATCAACATATTCTTGTTGCGGATCATAATAAGGTACGTGTTGATCAGGTTGTTGTTGTTGTTCCTGTTGTTGCTCCTGTTCAGGTTCATATTGCATTTCTGGTTCATGTTCTGGAGCAGGTTGTCTAGATGATGATGATGCACTATCAGTATCGGTATTTTTCTGCAAAACACATTAAACACAAAATTTGTGCATCCAAATATGCATTAGTGTTAGCAAAATAACAACTTGAATCAATTACAATAACATGTTCAATCAAAATTAAACTTATACACATTTTCACAATTTTTACAATTCTACACTTTTTCAAATAAGCATATATGAAAATGTTTACAAAGTTCATAAGCATTTAACTCAAATAACATGTTAAAACAACCATTACTAGCAATTAAACAAGTTTCAAATGGCATTTACATCAATTTAATCAAGTTCATGAATTTTATACCTAAAAAGTCCACTTTAATTCTCAAAAATCATGTTTAGGATCAAAGTTTGGATCATTTAGCTACCTAAACATGTTACACTACTTAATTTAGCAATAATTCATGATAAAAATCGGCCATAACCTGTTTATATCAAAAAGCCCCAAATTGATCAAGAACACAAACCCTAGATTCTAAAAATTTTGAAATTTTTGGCTTCAACTCATGTTAAATAGCATCAATCTAGGTTATACATGCATAATATACTAACAATTTAACTCTAATTACACTAGAAATTAACAAAATCAAATTAGGTAAAATATTGATAAATATCACAAAAACTAGAAAATTTATGAGTTTAGGGGTGTAATTTTTACCTTCTTGCTGAAAAATCCGAACCTAGGCATGATTGTAGCGAAGTTTTGTGAGAAATTTGGAGTAATTTGGTGAATTTTTGAGAGAGTTTGTGTGTGTGTTCGTGATATGTGTGTGTATGGAAGTGAGACAGAGACAGACGATTTGCTCTTTTGATCCTGACCTGAAATTGGTCCTCATGCGATCGCATGAGGTTGAAGGCCAAACCCCATGCGATCGCATGGGGGTCTGATTTTTTTTTTTAAATAAAAACCTTATAATTTTAAAATATAGATTAATAAATTTTAAAAATTTGTCTCTTTTTAGGAGTGAGGGCGTTTCGGATCATTGTCCTAGTCCGTCCCTCGACAAAATTTTAAAATTTGTCATTTTTAAGCGCAGTTTTAAAAGCAAAGATTTTCGGGCTTTTTTTAATGTTTTTGGCATACTTTAATTCAACAAGATTAAAAATAATGATAATAAAAGTTCTCGTCCCTCCCTTGGGTAGAGCAATTTCGGTTCAACGACCTAGTTTTCAACTCACGACGAATTTTAAATATCAAATTTTTAACTTAATGAAATAAAGTAAAATTTTATTTTTTTAAATTCACACCAAACTTAAATTTAAAATGCATAAAATTAAAAATTCATATTATTAAAATTAAAAATTCACACCAAATTTATATTATATTTTTGTTTTTATACATACAAACTTATATTAGAAATATTAATTTTTCAAATATTTACAAACTTAAATATATATTGATTTAAAAAGATTTACAATATTAATTAAATATTTATATATTAATTTTAAAAACATGATAAAAATTAAAAATTAAAAATCTTTTTGGTCTTTTATCCCACTTTAATCAATCAAATATTATCAAAAATATACGCTCCTCTTTTCGGTAAAGTAATTTCGGCTATATTACCTAGTTTTAAACCTGACGAATTTCTGAAATATTTTGGGTTGATTGATTAAAGATATTTATACCTTAAGAATAAACGGTAAATTTCGCAGTGATGTAATAAATTTTTGTATGATATCAATAATTTCGGTTACGCATACCTAATTTTATTGAATACCAATTTAATACTTTATAGCGAACGATTCAGCGTTTATTATCAAAAGGTTAAAAGCAATAAAAATAAAAACTGTACATACTTACCTGTGAGAAAGAATTCTCAGAGACCTGCTTTAGCCGACTCATATGAGAGTTGTGTGATTTGGTTTTCCATAGCTACATAAACATAACCTCGAATCTTCAATATCTTTTCTTCTAAACATATGAATGGTCCTTCTCTGCATAGAGTAACAAATTCGGTATTTGAATATGTTTGATTATTTGAACATTTACCTTCGTGTGACCATTTTCCGCATTTATAACATCTTTCAATGTGTCGTGCTCTTCTTTTTGTTGCGGATTTTGATTTTCCTTTTCCAAAATGTATCTTATGATGATCTTTTCTGAGTTCTTTTCTTACTCCGTCCATTTTTTTTCTTATGAATGATACCAGTTCACTCGGAAGTGTGTCATTATTACGTTTAGTAATCATAGCATGTAGCATTAGACCATGGTTCAGATCAAAGGAATTCTTCATTTAGTAAAACCCAAAAAAATAAAAATTCAGAATGGGGGGAGAAGACTAGTTCTTAGGGTCTGCTAGGGAAAGACCATTCGGATTCCATTCTCGAAAACTACACGAAAACAGAATATCTAACTCTAACAGAAATATATATTACCCTAAAAAGATTCGAACCTTCCCACACTTAGTTAGCTGTGGTGTCGAAATTGTGATTAACTTCATCTTCAACTTCTATTAGATTATCTTTGTAATGTTTAACTCTGTGACCATTAACTTTAAATTCAATCCCATTTGAATTTATTAACTCCACTGTTCCGTACGGGAAAACTCTTTTGACTATGAATGGTCCAGACCATCTTGATTTCAATTTTCCAGAAAATAGCTTGAATCGTGAATTGAAAAGAAGAACTCTGTCTCCTTCTTTAAATTCTTTTGAACATCTGATTCTTTTATCATGCCATTTCTTCATTCTTTCTTTATAGATCAATGAATTTTCATATGCTTCATGTCTTAATTCTTCTAATTCGTTTAGTTGACTTAACCGTAGATGTCCAGCTTCATGTAAATCAAGATTACATGTCTTCAAAGCCCAAAATGCTTTGTGTTCAATTTCTACTGGAAGATGACATGGTTTTCCGTAAACGAGTCTGAAAGGTGTGGTTCCAATTGGAGTTTTGTAGGCTGTTCTAAAAGCCCAGAGTGCATCCTCCAATTTCATGGACCATTCCTTCGGATTTGATCCTACGGTTTTCTCTAGAATACATTTTAAAGCTTGGTTGGTATTTTCAACTTGTCCACTTGTTTGTGGATGATAAGCGGTTGAGATTTTATGAGTTACTCCATATCTTTTGAGAACTTTCTCAAGTTGATTATTACAGAAATGAGTACCCCGATCACTTATTAAAGCTTTTGGTGTTCCAAATCTAGCAAAAAGACGTTTTAAAAAGTTGACTACAACTCGTGCATCGTTAGTCGGGAGAGCTTGTGCTTCCTCCCATTTAGATACATAATCAATGACAACGAGAATGTAGAGATTATTCTGAGATTTTGAAAATGGACCCATAAAGTCAATACCCCAAATGTCAAATACTTCACATACTTGAATGACATTTTGTGGCATTTCATCACGTTGACTTATTTTTCAGGCCCTTTGACATGCATCACAGGATTTGCAAAGAAGGTGTGCGTCTTTGAATATTGTAGGCCAATAGAATCTAACATCGTAAACTTTTCTTGCTGTGAGTTGAGCCCATAATGCCCTCCTGTTGGTCCTGTGTGACAATGGTTTAAGATTTGACTAGCTTCATCTCCGAATACATATCGGCGTATTATTCCATCGGGACAACTTTTAAACAAATGTGGATCTTCCCAGAAATAGTGTTTTATATCACTGAAGAATTTGTTTCGTTTTTGGTACGATAATCATTTTTCAAGGAATCCACATACTAAGTAGTTTGCATAGTCTGCAAATCATGGAATTTCACTATAATCTATCTTCAATAGATATTCATCAGGAAAGTTATCTTGTATGGCCGATTCATTTAGAACTTCTAATTCAGAATTTTCAAGACGAGAAAGATGATCAGCGGCGGGATTTTCTGCTCCCTTTTTGTCTCGGATTTCAATATCGAACTCTTGTAAGAGTAAGATCCAACGGATTAATCGTGGTTTGGCATCTTGTTTCGTAAATAGGTATCTAAGAGCAGAATGGTCAGTATAGACCACCGTTTTAGGTAGAACGAGATATGAACGAAATTTGTCAAAAGCAAAGACAATAGCAAGGAGTTCTTTTTCAGTAGTTGTATAATTCGTTTGTGCTCCTAGTAATGTCTTACTAGCATAATAAATAGGTTAAAATCGTTTTTCAATCCTTTGTCCTAAAACGGCTCCCATTGCAAAATCACTTGCATCGCACATAAGTTCAAACAGTAGATTCCAATTTGGAGTTATCATGATCGGAGCATTAGTGAGTTTTTCTTTAAGAATATTAAAAGATTTGATGCATTCATCTGAAAATATGAATGGAGCATCCTTTTCTAGGAGTTTATTCATAGGAGTGGCAATTTTAGAAAAATCTTTTATAAAACGTCGGTAAAAACTGGCATGCCCTAGAAAACTCCTAACTCCTCTAACATTGGTGGGATGTGGAAGTTTCGCAATTACATCTACTTTAGCTCTATCCACTTCAATTCCTTCCTTTGAAATTTTATGACCAAGAACGATGCCTTCTTTAACCATGAAATGGCATTTCTCCCAATTAAGAACTAGATTTGATTGTTCGCATCTAATAAGCATTCGTTCAAGATTGACTAGACATGTTTCAAAAGTATCACCGAAGACTAAAAAGTCATCCATGAAAACTTCCATGCATTCTTCTATCATGTCGTGAAAAATCGCCATCATGCACCTTTGAAAGGTTGCAGGGGCGTTGCAAAGTCCAAATGGCATGCGTTTGTAAGCAAAAGTATCATAAGGGCTCGTGAACGTAGTTTTCTCTTGGTCCTCGGGTGCTATTTGAATTTGAAAATATCCGAAAAAATTGTCAAGAAAAAAATAGTAACTATTTCTGGCTAATCTTTCCAACATTTGATCAATGAAAGGTAAGGGAAAGTGATCTTTTCTGGTGGTGTCATTTAATTTTCTATAATCAATACAAACACGCCATCCTGTTACAGTCCTAGTAGGAATAAGCTCATTTTTCTCATTTGTGATGACAGTCATGCCACCCTTCTTAGGTACGCATTGAACTGGGCTTACCCATGGACTATCAGAGATTGGATAAATTAAACCTGCATCTAGCAGTTTAATAATTTCTTTCTTAACAACATCTTGCATATTAGGATTTAGTCTTCATTGGCGTTGCACATACGTTTTATGACCTTCTTCCATAAGGATTTTATGTGTGCAATACGAAGGACTTATTCCTTTAATGTCATGAATTTTCCATGCAATAGCTGGTTTATGAGCTTTTAGCACATAAATGAGTTGAGATTTTTCATTTTCAGTAAGAGAAGACGATATTATTACAAGTAATTCAGATTCACCATGTAAATAAGCATATTCCAAATGGTTTAGAAGTGGCTTTAACTCTAATGTCGGTGGTTCTTCTATCGATGATTTATATCGATATCTGTCTTCTTCTTTTAGCATTTGAATTTCTTCTGTTGTTGGTTCATATCCATTAGCCATAAGGGTAGCTAACATTTCAGCTTCATCAATTGGTTCAGTTCTTTCTCCTAAAGAACATTCTCCTGTTCCTTGTAATTCTGGAAATTCTTCTAACAATTCTGCATGTGAATCTATAGTTTGAATATAATAACATGTATCATCTGCAGATTGCGATTGTTGCATTGCTCTATCAACTGAAAGGTAACACTCTCGTCCTCTATACTTAGGGTCAGTTTCTTACCGAACACGTCTATTATTGCTTTAGCCGTGTTTAAGAATGGTCTTCCTAATATGAGAGGAACTCGAGAATCTTCTTCCATGTCTAGAATAACAAAATCTACTGGAAATACTAAAGTACCAACTTTAACTAGCATGTTCTCCATTATCCCTCTAGGATATTTTACTGATCGATCTGCTATTTGTATACTTATTCTTGTTGGTTTCAATTCTCCAAGGTCTAGTTTAGGGTATAGTGAATATGGCATTAAATTTATACTAGCACCTAAGTCTGCCAATGCTTCTATTGAACTAAGACTACCCAGAAAACATGGAATTGTGAAACTTTCTGGATCTGATAATTTTTCTGGTATCTTATTCAACAGTACTGCAGAACAATTAGCATTCATAGTAACAGCCAAGAGTTCTTCCATTTTCTTTCTATTTGTGATTAGATCTTTCAGAAATTTAGCATATCTAGGCATTCCTGAAATCACATCAATGAAAGGAAGATTTACATTTATCTGTTTAAACATATCCAAGAATTTGGATTGCTCGGCTTCAAGTCTCTCTTTTCTCATTTTACTCGGGTAAGGAAGTGGTGGTTGGTATGGTTTAACATAAGGTTTTTCCTTAACTGTGTTATCTTCATTAACCTTTTTAACTACCGGTTCTTTTTCCTTATCTTGCTCTGGTTGTGGTTCTTATGGAGTAGGAATAGAGTCATCAGAAATTACAGGCATTTCAGGTGGTTTAAGTGTAATACCACTTCTTGTGGTAATGGCTTTAGCTGTTTCATTCCGGGGGTTAGCATTTGTATCACTAGGTAGACTTCCCGGTTTTCTTTCACCTATCAACCTTGCTAGGTTACTTACTTCTTGTTCCAGATTTTGAATCGAAGCTTGTTGATTTCTAAATGCTTGAGTATTTTGTTCATCGGTTTGTTTCTGAGATGTGAAAAACTGCGTTTGAGATTCAACTAGCTTCGACATCATATCTTCTAGATTTGGTTTTTTATCATCGGTTTGTGGTGGTTTATTTTGAAAACTAGGTCTTTGCTGATTGTAAGTATTATTAGGTACTTGTTGATTGCTAGGACCTTGTTGGTTGTTGTATGGAACATTTCGGTTATAATTCTGATTTTGATTGTAGATTGGTCTTGGCGGTTGATAATTATTCTGATAATTATTTCCAGGCCTTTGGTTCATGTATGAAACATTTTCTCTTTGTTCCATTGTTTGTTCAATACTGAGACAATCTTTTGTTAAATGTGGTCCTCCACACTGCTCACAACTAATTCGTATTGAGTGAATATCTTTAGTCATCTTTTCCATTCGTCTCTTGACAGCATCTATCTTTGCGGAAATGGAATCAAAGTCATGGCTAGAATCGGCTCTAGCCACTTTAGATGATCTAACGATATCTTTTTCTTGATGCCACTCATGTGAGTGGGAAGCAGTGTTATCAATAATTTTGTAAGCGTCAGTTGCGGTTTTCTTCATAATGGAACCACCAGCTGCTATATCGATGTCTTTTCTTGTAGTGATTTCGCATTCTTGGTAGAATATTTGTACTATTTGATAAGTGTCTAAACCATGTTGCGGACATCCTCTCAATAACTTTCCAAATCTTGTCCACACTTCATATAGAGTTTCGTTTGACTTTTGCATGAATGTAACAATTTCTCTTTGAAGTCTCATGGCTTTAGATGCCGGAAAGAATTGTTTAAGAAAATTTTCAACTAAAACGTCCCATGTATCAATCGCCCCTTCAGGTAACGATTCTAACTAATCTTTGGCTTCTCCCTTTAAAGTCCAGGAAAATAACATGAGATATATCTGTTCATCCTCCACTTCTCTAATTTTAAATAGAGTACATATCCTATTAAAGGTATGAAGATGTTCATTTGGACTTCCTTCGGTGCACCACTAAATTGGCATTGATTAGTCACCATGTGTAGGATTTGTCCTTTGATTTCATAATCTGGCGCATTAATGTCTGGTTGAGTAATTGCGTGACCTTGGCCAGTGCGTTTAGCTCTCATTCGGTCTTCCATACTTAGAGGTTCCAGATTTTCCATGATTGAATTTGTTGAATCTGAATCACTAGAGGATTCTGATTTAATGGGTTGTTCCTCGACAATATCTGTTTGAATGATTGATAATGCTAAAAACGAACATATATTTCATAGCATTATTACTCAAGAAAGGCAAGCTTTTAGTTGCAATTGTGCTATTTACAAGTGATATTCGTTTAAATAATAAAAGGTGAAGACAAAAGACAGATTCGATGAATTGAAGACGCAAACGATCAAAAAGCTCAAAAGTACAAAATACAATCGAAGTGGTTCAAATTATTGATGAGAAACGTATAAAAATTACAAAAGTACAAGACGTGAAATACAAAGTACAAGATATTAAATTGTACGCAAGGACGTTCGAAAATCCGGAACCGGGACCAAAGTCAACTCTCAACGCTCGACGCAACGGACTAAAAATTACAAGTCAACTATGCACATAAATATAATATAATATTTAAATAATTCTTATAATTATTTATATATTATATTTATTTATAAAAACCGTCGGCATACAAAGAAACAAAGTCTTGTGAGCTGGAAAAAGTGGCCATGCGATCGCATGTCCTGGAAGGCAAAAAGCCATGTGATCGCATGGCAGTAGGTGACAGCCCACACTTCTATAAATTCGCGGTTTTTGCTCATCATATATCCATCATCCTATCTCTCTATATATCACTCGTATATATATATATATATATATATATATATATATATATATATATATATATATATATATATATATATATATATATATATATATATATATATTAATTTTAAATTCTAATAATAAGGGTATGATAGCGAATGTTGTAAGGGTGTAAGTCGAAATTCTGTCCGTGTAACGCTACGCTATTTTTAATCACTGTAAGTTATGGTTAATGTTATTTTTAATTTAATGTCTCGTAGCTAAATTATTATTATGCTTATTTAATGCCGAAGTAATCGTGATGTTGGACTAAATATTAAAATTGGGTAATTAGGCTTTGTACCATAATTGGGGTTTGGACAAAAGAACGACACTTTTGGAAATTAGAATATGGGCTATTAATGGGCTTTATATTTGTTTAACTAAATGATAGTTTGTTAATTTTAATATAAAGATTTACAATTGGACGTACCTATAAATAACCATATACACTCGATCGGACACGATGGGCGGGATATTTATATGTATGAATAATCGTTCATTTAACCAGACACGGGATTGGATTAATAGTTAATAGACTTATTAAAACAGGGGTGAAATTATGAACAAGGACACTTGACATAATTGTTAACAAAGTATTAAAACCTTGGGTTACACGCAGTCGATATCCTGGTGTAATTATTAAACAAAGTATTAAAACCTTGTTACAGTTTAAGTCCCCAATTAGTTGGAATATTTGACTTTGGATATAAGGATAATTTGACGAGGACACTCGCACTTTATATTTATGACTGATGGACTGTTATGGACAAAAATCAGACGGACATATTAAATAATCCAGGACAAAGGACAATTAACCCATGGGAATAAACTAAAATCAACACGTCAAACATCATGATTACGGAAGTTTAAATAAGCATAATGTAGTGACCCGAACTTTTCCATGTTTATATATATTAATTGAGATTGATATTTACATGATTAAATGTTTCCAACATGTTAAGCAATCAAACTTGTTAAGACTTGATTAATTGAAATATGTTTCATATAGACAATTGACCACCCAAGTTGACCGGTGATTTACGAACGTTAAAACTTGTAAAAACTATATGATGACATATATATGGATATATATATATAGTTAACATGATACTATGATAAGTAAACATATCATTAAGTATATTAACAATGAACTACATATATAAAAACAAGACTACTAACTTAATGATTTTTAAACGAGACATATATGTAACGATTATCGTTGTAAAGACATTTAATGTATATATATCATATTAAGAGATATTCATACATGATAATATCATGATAATATAATAATTTAAAATCTCATTTGATATTATAAACATTGGGTTAACAACATTTAACAAGATCGTTAACCTAAAGGTTTCAAAACAACACTTACATGTAACGACTAACGATGACTTAACGACTCAGTTAAAATGTATATACATGTAGTGTTTTAATATGTATTTATACACTTTTGAAAGACTTCAATACACTTATCAAAATACTTCTACTTAACAAAAATGCTTACAATTACATCCTCGTTCAGTTTCATCAACAATTCTACTCGTATACACCCGTATTCGTACTCGTACAATACACAGCTTTTAGATGTATGTACTATTGGTATATACACTCTAATTATCAGCTCTTAGCAGCCCATGTGAGTCACCTAACACATGTGGGAACCATCATTTGGAAACTAGCATGAAATATCTCATAAAATTACAAAAATATGAGTAATCATTCATGACTTATTTACATGAAAACAGAATTACATATCCTTTATATCTAATCCATACACCAACGACCAAAAACACCTACAAACACTTTCATTCTTCAATTTTCTTCATCTAATTGATCTCTCTCAAGTTCTATCTTCAAGTTCTAAGTGTTCTTCATATATTCTACAAGTTCTAGTTACATAAAATCAAGAATACTTTCAAGTTTGCTAGCTCACTTCCAATCTTGTAAGGTGATCATCCAACCTCAAGAAATCTTTGTTTCTTACAGTAGGTTATCATTCTAATACAAGGTAATAATCATATTCAAACTTTGGTTCAATTTCTATAACTATAACAATCTTATTTCAAGTGATGATCTTACTTGAACTTGTTTTCGTGTCATGATTCTGCTTCAAGAACTTCGAGCCATCCAAGGATCCGTTGAAGCTAGATCTATTTTTCTCTTTTCCAGTAGGTTTATCCAAGGAACTTAAGGTAGTAATGATGTTCATAACATCATTCGATTCATACATATAAAGCTATCATATTCGAAGGTTTAAACTTGTAATCACTAGAACATAGTTTAGTTAATTCTAAACTTGTTCGTAAGTAAAAGTTAATCATTCTAACTTGACTTTTAAAATCAAATAAACACATGTTCTATATCTATATGATATGCTAACTTAATGATTTAAAACCTGGAAACACAAAAAACACCGTAAAACCGGATTTACGTCGTCGTAGTAACACCGCGGGCTGTTTTGGGTTAGTTAATTAAAAACTATGATAAAATTTGATCTAAAAGTTGTTATTCTGAGAAAATGATTTTTATTATGAACATGAAACTATATCCAAAAATTATGGTTAAACTCAAAGTGGAAGTATGTTTTCTAAAATGGTCATCTAGACGTCGTTCTTTCGACTGAAATGACTACCTTTACAAAAACGACTTGTAACTTATTTTTCCGACTATAAACCTATACATTTTCTGTTTAGATTCATAAAATAGAGTTCAATATGAAACCATAGCAATTTGATTCACTCAAAACAGATTTAAAATGAAGAAGTTATGGGTAAAACAAGATTGAATAATTTTTCTCATTTTAGCTACGTGAAAATTGGTAACAAATCTATTCCAACCATAATTTAATCAACTTGTATTGTATATTATGTAATCTTGAGATACCATAGACACGTATACAATGTTTCGACCTATCATGTCGACACATCTATATATATTTCGGAACAACCATAGACACTCTATATGTGAATGTTGGAGTTAGCTATACAGGGTTGAGGTTGATTCCAAAATATATATAGTTTGAGTTGTGATCAATACTGAGATACGTATACACTGGGTCATGGATTGATTCAAGATAATATTTATCGATTTATTTCTGTACATCTAACTGTGGACAACTAGTTGTAGGTTACTAACAAGGACAGCTGACTTAATAAACTTAAAACATCAAAATATATTAAAAGTGTTGTAAATATATTTTGAACATACTTTGATATATATGTATATATTGTTATAGGTTCGTGAATCAACAGTGGCCAAGTCTTACTTCTCGACGAAGTAAAAAAAAAATCTGTGAAAGTGAGTTATAGTCCCACTTTTAAAATCTAATATTTTTGGGATGAGAATACATGCAGGTTTTATAAATGATTTACAAAATAGACACAAGTACGTGAAACTACATTCTATGGTTAAATTATCGAAATCGAATATGCCCATTTTTATTAAGTCTGGTAATCTAAGAATTAGGGAACAGACACCCTAATTGACGCGAATCCTAAAGATAGATCTATTGGGTCTAACAAACCCCATCCAAAGTACCGGATGCTTTAGTACTTCGAAATTTATATCATATCCGAAGGGTGTCCCGGAATGATGGGGATATTCTTATATATGCATCTTGTTAATGTCGGTTACCAGGTGTTCACCATATGAATGATTTTTATCTCTATGTATGGGATGTGTATTGAAATATGAAATCTTGTGGTCTATTATTATGATTTGATATATATATATAGGTTAAACCTATAACTCACCAATATTTTTGTTGACGTTTTAAGCATGTTTATTCTCAGGTGATTATTAAGAGCTTCCGCTGTCGCATACTTAAATAAGGACGAGATTTGGAGTCCATGCTTGTATGATATTGTGTAAAAACTGCATTCAAGAAACTTATTTTGTTGTAACATATTTGTATTGTAAACCATTATGTAATGGTCGTGTGTAAACATGATATTTTAGATTATCATTATTTGATAATCTACGTAAAGCTTTTTAAACCTTTATTGATGAAATAAAGGTTATGGTTTGTTTTAAAATGAATGCAGTCTTTGAAAAACGTCTCATATAGAGGTCAAAACCTCGCAACGAAATCAATTAATATGGAACGTTTTTAATCAATAAGAACGGGACATTTCAGTTGGTATCAGAGCGTTGGTCTTAGAGAAACAGAATTTTGCATTAGTGTGTCTTATCGAGTTTGTTAGGATGTATTAGTGAGTCTGGACTTCGACCGTGTTTACTTGAAAAATGATTGCTTAACAAATTTTGTTGGAAACTATATATTTTTAACATGTGAATATTATGTGATATATTAATCTCTTAACGCGTTTGATATTATATGATAGATGTCTACATCTAGAACAAGTTCCATTGACTCACCTAATAATAATGAAGAGTCAAATGTAAATTGGAATGATTCGTGGACTGATTCACAAGTTCCCGAAGAGGAACCGGAAGAAGAGTCGGAACCGGAAGAAGAATCGGAACCGGAAGAAGAATCGGAACCGGATGAAGAAATAGAACCGGTGGGGGAAATAATAAAACGGTTAAGTAAAAGAAAATCCTCAACCAACCGACCAAGGTTAATTATTGAAATGTCCCGTTCTTATTGATTAAAAACGTTCCATATTAATTGATTTCGTTGCGAGGTTTTGACCTCTATATGAGACGTTTTTCAAAGACTGCATTCATTTTAAAATAAACCATAACCTTTATTTCATCAATAAAGGTTTAAAAAAGCTTTACGTAGATTATCAAATAATGATAATCTAAAATATCCTGTTTACACACGACCATTACATAATGGTTTACAATACAGATATGTTACAACAAAATAAGTTTCTTGAATGCAGTTTTTACACAATATCATACAAGCATGGACTCCAAATCTCGTCCTTATTTAAGTATGCGACAGCGGAAGCTCTTAATAATCACCTGAGAATAAACATGCTTAAAACGTCAACAAAAATGTTGGTGAGTTATAGGTTTAACCTATATATATCAAATCATAATAATAGACCACAAGATTTCATATTTCAATACACATCCCATACATAGAGATAAAAATCATTCATATGGTGAACACCTGGTAACCGACATTAACAAGATGCATATATAAGAATATCCCCATCATTCCGGGACACCCTTCGGATATGATATAAATTTCGAAGTACTAAAGCATCCGGTACTTTGGATGGGGTTTGTTAGACCCAATAGATCTATCTTTAGGATTCGCGTCAATTAGGGTGTCTGTTCCCTAATTCTTAGATTACCAGACTTAATAAAAATGGGCATATTCGATTTCGATAATTCAACCATAGAATGTAGTTTCACGTACTTGTGTCTATTTTGTAAATCATTTATAAAACCTGCATGTATTCTCATCCCAAAAATATTAGATTTTAAAAGTGGGACTATAACTCACTTTCACAGATTTTTTTTTTACTTCGTCGAGAAGTAAGACTTGGCCACTGTTGATTCACGAACCTATAACAATATATACATATATATTAAAGTATGTTCAAAATATATTTACAACACTTTTAATATATTTTAATGTTTTAAGTTTATTAAGTCAGCTGTCCTCGTTAGTAACCTACAACTAGTTGTCCACAGTTAGATGTACAGAAATAAATCGATAAATATTATCTTGAATCAATCCACGACCCAGTGTATACGTATCTCAGTATTGATCACAACTCAAACTATATATATTTTGGAATCAACCTCAACCCTGTATAGCTAACTCCAACATTCACATATAGAGTGTCTATGGTTGTTCCGAAATATATATAGATGTGTCGACATGATAGGTCGAAACATTGTATACGTGTCTATGGTATCTCAAGATTACATAATATACAATACAAGTTGATTAAGTTATGGTTGGAATAGATTTGTTACCAATTTTCACGTAGCTAAAATGAGAAAAATTATCCAATCTTGTTTTACCCATAACTTCTTCATTTTAAATCCGTTTTGAGTGAATCAAATTGCTATGGTTTCATATTGAACTCTATTTTATGAATCTAAACAGAAAAAGTATAGGTTTATAGTCAGAAAAATAAGTTACAAGTCGTTTTTGTAAAGGTAGTCATTTCAGTCGAAAGAACGACGTCTAGATGACCATTTTAGAAAACATACTTCCACTTTGAGTTTAACCATAATTTTTGGATATAGTTTCATGTTCATAATAAGAATCATTTTCTCAGAATAACAACTTTTAAATCAAAGTTTATCATAGTTTTTAATTAACTAACCCAGAACAGCCCGCGGTGTTACTACGACGGCGTAAATCCGGTTTTACGGTGTTTTTCGTGTTTCCAGGTTTTAAATCATTAAGTTAGCATATCATATAGATATAGAACATGTGTTTAGTTAATTTTAAAAGTCAAGTTAGAAGGATTAACTTTTGTTTGCGAACAAGTTTAGAATTAACTAAACTATGTTCTAGTGATTACGAGTTTAAACCTTCGAATAAGATAGTTTTATATATATTAATTGAATGATGTTATGAACATCATTACTACCTCAAGTTTAGTAGGTAAACCTACTGGAAGTGACAAGAAATGATCTAGCTTCAAAGGATCTTGGATGGCTTGAAAGTTCTTGAAGTAGGATCATGACACAAAAACAAGTTCAAGTAAGATTTTTACTCGAATTAAGATAGTTTATAGTTATAGAAATTGAATCAAAGTTTGAATATGAATATTACCTTGAATAAGAAAGATAACCTACTGTATATAACAAAGGTTTCTTGATCTTAGATGATTACCTGGAATGGATTAGAAAGCTTGGAAGTAAATTAGTAAACTTGAAGGGATTTTTGAAGTGTTCTTGAAGTGTTCTTCCTATGATGATTATAGCTTGATTCTTGAAGTGATTTTTGATGAAGATGATGATTAACTACTGGAAAAATACGTTCATAATAGTGTGTGTGTGTGTGTTGAGAGAGAATTTGAAAGAGAATTGGAAATGAAATGGAGTGAATGATGAGTGGTAATTGGTGAGTGGTGAGTGGGGTTAAAAAGAGTTCTAGTTAGTTGACTAGCTCATGGTAGAAGTTAAAATTGATTAGTCATACATGACATAATCAAGAGTGGAATCCCATGCTAGTTCCTATTGGTATATACCCATAGTAAGTACGTTTTGAAGCTGTGTATAATACTAGTAAGAATACGACTAGAATTCTTGATGAAAGAAAAGAATGGGAAAGTAACTGTAACCATTTTCGTTAAGTATGAGTGTTTTGATATATGTCTTGAAGTTTTCCAAAAGTATTTTAATACATCTAAATACACTACATGTATATACATTTTAACTGAGTCGTTAAGTCATCGTTAGTCGTTACATGTAAGTGTTGTTTTGAAACCTTTAAGTTAACGATCTTGTTAAATGTTGTTAACCCAATGTTTATAATATCAAATGAGATTTTAAATTATTATATTATCGTGATATTATCATGTATGAATATCTCTTAATATGATATATATACATTGAATGTCTTTACAACGATAATCGTTACATATATGTCTCGTTTAAAAATCATTAAGTTAGTAGTCTTGTTTTTACATATGTAGTTCATTGTTAATATACTTAATGATATGTTTACTTATCATAGTATCATGTTAACTATATATATATATATCCATATATATGTCATCATATAGTTTTTACAAGTTTTAACGTTCGTGAATCACCGGTCAACTTGGGTGGTCAATTGTCTATATGAAACATATTTCAATTAATCAAGTCTTAACAAGTTTGATTGCTTAACATGTTGGAAATATTTAATCATGTAAATATCAATCTCAATTAATATATATAAACATGGAAAAGTTCGGGTCACTACAGTACCTACCCGTTAAATAAATTTCGTCCTGAAATTTTAAGCTGTTGAAGGTGTTGACGAATCTTCTGGAAAAAGATGTGGGTATTTCTTCTTCATCTGATCTTCACGCTCCCAGGTGAACTCGGGTCCTCTACGATCATTCCATCGAACCTTAACAATTGGTATCTTGTTTTGCTTAAGTCTTTTAACCTCACGATCCATTATTTCGACGGGTTCTTCGATGAATTGAAGTTTTTCGTTGATTTGGATTTCATCTAACGGAATAGTGAGATCTTCTTTAGCAAAACATTTCTTCAAATTCGAGACGTGGAAAGTGTTATGTACAGCCGCGAGTTGTTGAGGTAACTCAAGTCGGTAAGCTACTGGTCCGACACGATCAATAATCTTGAATGGTCCAATATACCTTGGATTTAATTTCCCTCGTTTACCAAATCGAACAACGCCTTTCCAAGGTGCAACTTTAAGCATGACCATCTCTCCAATTTCAAATTCTATATCTTTTCTTTTAATGTCAGCGTAGCTCTTTTGTCGACTTTGGGCGGTTTTCAACCGTTGTTGAATTTGGATGATCTTCTCGGTAGTTTCTTGTATAATCTCTGGACCCGTAATCTGTCTATCCCCCACTTCACTCCAACAAATCGGAGACCTGCACTTTCTACCATAAAGTGCTTCAAACGGCGCCATCTCAATGCTTGAATGGTAGCTGTTGTTGTAGGAAAATTCTGCTAACGGTAGATGTCGATCCCAACTATTTCCGAAATCAATAACACATGCTCGTAGCATGTCTTCAAGCGTTTGTATCGTCCTTTCGCTCTGCCCATCAGTTTGTGGATGATAGGCAGTACTCATGTCTAGACGAGTTCCTAATGCTTGCTGTAATGTCTGCCAGAATCTTGAAATAAATCTGCCATCTCTATCAGAGATAATAGAGATCGGTATTCCATGTCTGGAGACGACTTCCTTCAAATACAGTTGTGCTAACTTCTCCATCATGTCATCTTCTCTTATTGGCAGGAAATGTGCTGATTTGGTGAGACGATCAACTATTACCCAAATAGTATCAAAACCACTTGCCGTCCTTGGCAATTTAGTGATGAAATCCATGGTAATGTTTTCCCATTTCCATTCCGGGATTTCGGGTTGTTGAAGTAGACCTGATGGTTTCTGATGCTCAGCTTTGACCTTAGAACACGTCAAACATTCTCCTACATATTTAGCAACATCGGCTTTCATACCCGGCCACCAAAAATGTTTCTTGAGATCCTTGTACATCTTCCTCGTTCCAGGATGTATTGAGTATCTAGTTTTATGAGCTTCTCTAAGTACCATTTCTCTCATATCTCCAAATTTTGGTACCCAAATCCTTTCAGCCCTATACCGGGTTCCGTCTACCCGAATATTAAGATGCTTCTCCGATCCTTTGGGTATTTCATCCTTTAAATTTTCCTCTTTTAAAACTCCTTGTTGCGCCTCCTTTATTTGAGTAGTAAGGTTATTATGAATCATTATATTCATAGATTTTACTCGAATGGGTTCTCTGTCCTTCCTGCTCAAGGCATCGGCTACCACATTTGCCTTTCCCGGGTGGTAACGAATCTCAAAGTCGTAATCATTCAATAATTCAATCCACCTACGCTGCCTCATATTCAGTTGTTTCTGATTAAATATGTGTTGAAGACTTTTGTGGTCGGTATATATAATACTTTTGACCCCATATAAGTAGTGCCTCCAAGTCTTTAATGCAAAAACAACCGCGCCTAATTCCAAATCATGCGTCGTATAATTTTGTTCGTGAATCTTCAATTGTCTAGACGCATAAGCAATCACCTTCGTTCGTTGCATTAATACACAACCGAGACCTTGCTTTGATGCGTCACAATAAATCACAAAATCATCATTCCCTTCAGGCAATGACAATATAGGTGTCGTAGTTAGCTTTTTCTTCAATAACTGAAACACTTTCTCTTGTTCATCATTCCATTCAAATTT
The DNA here is from genome assembly GCF_046630445.1 of Rutidosis leptorrhynchoides. NCBI lineage: Eukaryota > Viridiplantae > Streptophyta > Magnoliopsida > Asterales > Asteraceae > Rutidosis > Rutidosis leptorrhynchoides. Next base: position 78,961,626 of record NC_092337.1, on the reverse strand, counting down.
CTTCCCTTTATGCGTTAATGCAGTCAAGGGTTTTGCTATTCTGGAAAAGTCTTGGATGAACCTTCTGTAGTAACCAGCTAGTCCTAAAAACTGGCGTATGTGTTTCGGAGTTTTCGGGGTTTCCCACTTTTCAACAGTTTCTATCTTTGCCGGATCCACCTTAATACCTTCTTTGTTCACTATGTGACCGAGGAATTGAACTTCTTCCAACCAAAATGCACACTTTGAAAACTTAGCGTACAATTCTTCCTTCCTCAATACTTCTAACACCTTTCTCAAATGTTCACAGTGTTCTTGGTCATTCTTTGAGTAAATAAGTATGTCATCAATGAAAACAATGACAAACTTGTCAAGGTATGGTCCACACACTCAGTTCATAAGGTCCATGAACACAGCTGGTGCATTAGTTAAACCAAACGGCATGACCATAAACTCGTAATGACCGTAACGTGTTCTGAAAGCAGTCTTTGGAATATCATCTTCTTTCACCCGCATTTGATGATACCCGGAATGTAAGTCAATCTTTGAATAAACAGACGAGCCTTGTAGTTGATCAAATAAGTCGTCGATTCTCGGTAGTGGGTAGCGGTTCTTGATGGTAAGTTTGTTCAACTCTCGGTAGTCGATACACAACCTGAATGTACCATCTTTCTTCTTGACAAACAAAACAGGAGCTCCCCACGGTGATGTGCTTGGTCGAATGAAACCACGCTCTAAAAGTTCTTGTAATTGGCTTTGCAGTTCTTTCATCTCGCTGGGTGCGAGTCTGTAAGGAGCACGAGCTATTGGTGCAGCTCCTGGCACAAGATCTATTTGAAATTCAACGGATCGATGTGGGGGTAATCCCGGTAATTCTTTTGGAAATACATCGGGAAATTCTTTTGCGACGGGAACATCATTGATGCTCTTTTCTTCAGTTTGTACTTTCTCGACGTGTGCTAGAATAGCATAGCAACCTTTTCTTATTAGTTTTTGTGCCTTCAAATTACTAATAAGATGTAGCTTCGTGTTGCCCTTTTCTGCGTACACCTGATAAGGCTAAAAAGGAACATATATTTCAAAGCAAAATCCCCCAAGAAAGACAAGATTTTAGTTGCAATTGTTTCATTTTCAAGTAATATTCGTTTATATTAAATAAGTGCGAAGACAAAAGGCGAAAACGACGATTTGAAGACAAAAAGGTCCAAAAAGCTAAAAAGTACAAGATACAATTAAAAAGGTTCAAATTATTGATGAAGAACGTCTAAAAATGACAAGAGTACAAGTTACAAAACGCAAAGTACACGATATAAAATTGTACGAAAGGGCGTTCGAAAATCCGGAACCGAGGCATGAACCAACTTTCAGCGCTCGACGCAACGGTGTAAAAATTACGAGTCAACTATGCACAAGAATAAAATATAATATTTAAATAATTCATAATAAGAATAATATTAAATAATAAAAAGTTGTTAATTGAGCATAGTTCAGGGGTCGTAAATGAAAATTTCAATTCTAATTTCGCTATAAAAGTGATGATTTACGATCAAATTTAAGAGACTTTTTCGATCATTTTTTCTATTCTTTTTTTCGATCCATCTATCTATTATCAATATCAATTATCAATATCTATATTCTATATCTCTATCATAATGTTAATGTAATAAGATATAACAATAATCTTAATTTTAAGTTTAAATTATGATAATAATAAGATTTATGATAGAGATCGTTTGAGTGTGTAAGTCGAAACTCTGTCCGTGTAACGCTACGCTATAAATAATCATTGTAAGTTATGTTCTTCCTTTTTAAATTAATGTCTCGTAACTAAGTTATTATTATGCTTATTTGAGCCGAAGTAATCGTGATGTTAGGCTAAAATATTAAGATGGGGTTATTGAACTTTGGACCATAATTAAGGTTTGGGCAAAAGACCGACACTTGTGGAAATTGGACTATTGACTATTAATAGATGGGGGGTATTGTCTAATTGAGTGACAACTCATTGGAGTCTGTCGAACCTATCTTCAAATTAATTAACCTAATAATTAATAATGATTATGGTTGTCCTATTTAGTGACGTTCATATGGAATCTGTTATAATCATTTAATTAATCAATTTGGTTGGGTAATTGATTATTCATTCTGATCAAGTGGATGAATTAATATTCATAAACTAATTAAAACAGGGGTGGATTACATACAGTGATAACTGGTGTAATTGTTGACAGAAGTGATAACTGCGTCACAGTTTAAATCCTTAATCAGTTGGAATATTTGACTTCGGGTATAAGGGTAATTTGACGAGGATACTCGCACTTTATATTTATGACCGATGAACTATTATGGACAAAAACCAGATAGACGTATCAAATAAACCAGGACAAAGGACAATTAACCCATGGTAATAAATTAAAATCAACACGTCAAACATCATGATTACGGAAGTTTAAATAAGCATAATTCTTTTATTATATTTCTCATCGTATCTTTATTTACTGTCATTTTATTACTCGCAATTTTATTTACTGTCATTTTATTTATCGCAATTTATTTTACGCACTTTAATTATCGTCATTTATCTTTACGCTTAAAATATAGAATCGACAAACCGGTCATTAAACGGTAAAACCTCCCTTTTATAATAATATTACTACTTATATAATTATATATATTTTGTATAAATATAGTTAAAAATATAGTAAGTATCACCAGCTCCCTGTGGAACGAACCGGACTTACTAAAAACTACACTACTCTACGATTAGGTACACTGCCTATAGTGTTGTAGCAAGGTTTAGGTATATCCCATCCGTAAATTAATAAAACTTGTGTCATATTTTGTAGTATTTTGTATTAAAAATAATACTATTTCGTACCCTCACGCTACAACATCAAGTTTTTGGCGCCGCTGCCGGGGACCGCTAAAACGCTATATTTTTAATTTATATTTGTGAAAATATAAGTTTGTAAATAAAAAAAAAAAAAAATCGTTTTTTTTAAAGAAAAAAAAATTCGTTTTTTAAAAAAAAAAAAAAAAAAATATTTGTGTAAAAAAAAATCGTTTTTTTTAAAGAAAAAAAAAATTCGTTTTAAAAAAAAATTGTAAAAAAAAAATCGTTTTTTTTAAAATTTTTAAAAAAAAAAAAAAGTATTAAAAAAAATTATATAAAAAAAAAATTTAAAAAAAAAAAAAAAAATTTAAAATTCTTAAAAAACGAAATAAAAAAAAGAATTAAAAAAAAAAGTTTTTTTTTATTACCTTTAGATTTTTAGACTCTAGTTACAATTTTTAGTATTAAGTTTAGTTTTGTCATAGTTATTTTTATTTCTAGAATTTTTAGGTTTGCCGTAAAATCCCTTAAGTGCTTATTCCTTAGACTAAGATTTAGGTGCCTTAGAATTTTACGACGCAATTTTTCGTACTACTTTCTTATTTTTATTTTTCGACCTTTATTTTTCGACCTTTTATTTTTCGACACTTTTCGACGCGCAATCTATTTATTTCTTATTTCTCGACACTCTAGTTTTTAGGACTTAGAATTTTCTCTACTTCTTATCTAATTCTCAAACGGAAAGAAAAATTATTTAAGCAGTTAAGTTAATAGACGTTGACATTTTTCTGGTTCGTAGTAATAGTTGGATTTGTTAGTGGCAAGTTGTGGGCTTCCGATTTAAAGGGTCCTGGCTTCCTGCTGCATCTTTTGGCTATTCGAAACGTGGGCAAAATCAGAAAAGTCTATTAATTGGACAACTTATATAAGTTTTTCTTATTTTTATAACTAATAGGATATTCTGTGAATGCACCGAGCAAAACGTTCACCACCTTTCATACGTTCACCACCTGTAACTCGATCAAGACATCTAGCCAATATTGTCGCCGTTGATTTTTCTTTAGAATCATCATCTAATCAAACAAGAACTCCAACTCAAATTTCCGATAATCCATCTTTTGAACCCGATTTCACAACTGAGAACCCGGAGGATATTCAAGGACAATTCCAAGATCCTGAACCACTAATTATTCCTCCTGAACCACAAACCGTTAAATCAGAGTCCTCTAGTGATTCGTATTCAACGAATTCAATTATGGAAAATCTAGAACCTCTAAGTATGGAAGATCGAATGAGAGCTACACGCACAGGCCAAGGTCACGCCATTATTAAGCCAGAAGTTAATGCGCCAGATTATGAAATCAAAGGACAAATTCTACACATGGTAACTAACCAATGCCAATTCAGTGGTGCACCGAATGAAGATCCTAACGAACACCTTCGTACGTTTAAAAGAATTTGTACACTATTCAAAATCCGAGAAGTGGAAGATGAGCAGATCTATCTCATGTTGTTTCCCTGGACTTTAAAGGGAGAAGCCAAAGATTGGTTAGAATCGTTACCTGAAGGGGCGATTGACACATGGGATGTTTTAGTTGAAAATTTTCTTAAACAATTCTTTCCGGCATCCAAAGCCGTAAGACTTCAAGGAGAAATTGTTACGTTCGCGCAAAAGCCAAATGAAACATTATATGAGGCGTGGACAAGATTCGGAAGGATGTTGAGAGGATGTCCTCAACACGGTTTAGACACTTATCAAATAGTACAAATATTCTACCAAGGTGTCAACATTGCTACACGAAAAGACATCGACATAACAGCCGGTGGTTCCATTATGAAGAAAACCGCAACTGAAGCTTACAAAATTATTGATAACACAGCATCCCACTCACATGAGTGGCACCAAGAAAAAGATATCTTTCGATCATCTAAAGCGGCTAGAGCTGATTCTAGCCATGACTTTGATTCCGTTTCCGCAAAAATAGATGCTTTCGAAAGACGAATGGAAAAGATGAATAAAGATATTCACGCAATACGAATCAGTTGTGAGCAATGCGGTGGACCACACTTATTGAAAGATTGTCACTTTGAACCAACCATGGAACAACGAGAGAATGTTTCCTACATGAACCAAATGCCGGGAAATAATTATCAAAATAATTATCAACCGCCAAGGCTAAACTTAAATCGAAATCAAAACATTCTTTACAATCCAAAAGGACCCGAAAATAACTGGTATAACCAACAAGGTCCGAATAACCAACCGACTCAAAACAACACTTTCAATCAACAAAGACCTAGCTTGTATAAACCACCACAACAACCCGAAGAGAAAAGGCCAAATCTAGAAGAAATGATGGCAAAGCTGATTGAATCTCAAACACAATTCATTACATCTCAAACCCAAACGAACGAGAGGTTTGATCAGTCATTAAGAACTCAACAAGCTTCCATTTTGAATCTTGAAAAACACGTAGGTACTCTTGCTAGCATGATGAGTGAGAGGGAACAAGGAAAGCTACCAAGTAATACTGAAGTAAATCCTCGGAATGAGAATGTTAATATGGTTTCAACGAATTCTGAAAAACCAGCACCAGAAGATGGGAAGGTTTTAGATGAGAATAAAAATGAAGAAGTTACACTACCACCACCCGAGTATGTAAAACCAGTGGTGGCACCATACAAACCACCCATCCCGTTTCCAAGAAAAGGAGTTGAGTATGAGCAAGTGATAGGTAATAAAGATTGTGATACCTCTGGAAAGAAGAAGAAGAAAAAGAATAAGAAAGTGCAAGTAAATATAAACCCGGTGAAGACAGTTCCACCAAAACCTCCACCTAGGGTAGGTGATCCGGGTGAATTTATTGTTCCTTGTCTACTTAGTGATTGTGTCATGTATGATGCACTAGCAGATTTAGGTGCAAGTGTAAGTATTATGCCTCTTTCCTTATATAAGAGATTAGGTGTAGGTAAGTTAAGTCCAACGGATATGAGTGTTCGACTCTTTGATCAAACCATTAAGCACCCAGTTGGAATTGCTGACAACCTACCCGTTCAAGTAGGCAATTTAACCTTTCTAGTCGAATTTATTGTCATTGACATAGAAGAGGACCCAAACATTCCTCTAATTTTAGGTCGGCCATTCTTAGCGTCCACCAAGGCGTTATTTGATGTAGGAAATGGAAGAATGACACTTAAAAGTGGTGACAAATCGATCACCTTTATGATTCGAAAGTCTAAATCTCCACCAGCCAAAACCGTTGAACCAGTAAAAACAATTGGTAAGAACCATGTGCTTTTACCAACTCCAACGGTAATACTTAGCAATAATGAAACGCCTAAGTGTGGGGAAAATGAAGTAACACCTAATGATGACATGATAACAAAGAACCCCGTTGTTGATACGAAATTAAATGATCCCGTTATTAATAGTTCAATGAAGAAACTTATTAAACGGATTCGCGATGCTAGAACCAAGGGGAACTTTAAGTTATGTAACCGGTTAGTATCCAATCTATCACCTAAAGAAAAGGAGAAACTAGTTGAAATTGTGGATATTACACAGGAATCCGACCAATGGCTTAAAGAAAAAGTCACGGATATGCAAGTTGATTATGGACCAAGAGAAATTAACGATGAAGTTAATCACAATTTTGACACCACGGCTACCTAAGTGTGGGGAGATTCAAATGTTCTAAAAAGAAAATGCTATCTAGAGTTAGTTGTTCTGTTCTCGTGTAGTTTCGAGAATGGAACCCGATTGGTCTTTTCTGCTAGCAGACACTAAAGAACTAGTTTTCTCCCTCCATTCTGAATTTTTGTTTTGTAGGTTTTTTTATGAAATTAATATGCATTTTAATTTAAGTTTTTAAAAACAAAATTTACTTTAATTCATTAAGTTTAAAAAATGATTTCTAAAATTCGTCGTGAGTTAAAGACTAGGTCGTTGAGCCGAAATTGCTTTACCCGAGGGCGGGGCGACAAATTTTGTTATCATTTAATTTTATTGATCTAAAGTATGCAAAAAAAAAAAAAATATATTATATTAATTTTTGAACGTAGGGGTTATATACCAAACTTCAAAAATATGTATATATGTTTGTATTTTATGTTATGTACACAACAGGGTAAAACAGCGCACTTTCAAAGACTGTCATTAAGTTCAACAAAAAGCTACTAATTTTGATGACAAGGCGCAAAATATCAAATGTGATGTAAAATAATATGCTTACAAACTGGGTATTTTTAATCACTTTTCTACACTAATCACCCTCATGAATTTATAATTATAGTCTGATTTCATGCAAATGAGGGCATTGCATGATCTCAAGTGTGGGGAAGGGTTATAAATTCTTTCGGGTTTACACTTGTTTTAATTGCCAAATTTTGTGAAAATTTGAAAAAAATTTCAACTAAATGAATTCAAAATCATGTTTATACATATTTATGAACGGTGAAAACTAGGTGTTAATACCGAAATTATCGTTACCTCGGAAAGGACATAAATTGAGAAACACCCTAAAACGATTGAATTCATTTAAAATGGAATAAAGGAGAATAAAAAGGCAAAGAAAGAAACTAAGTGTGGGGAGAATGTACCAAGTTATTCAATTAAAAACTATATATCACATGTTTCTGTAAAGTTATTGCAGGTGCTTTTGTTTTGGACTAAATTAACTGTTTTACCCGATTTACTGTAATATATTTGAAAGAAAAGATGGATCTACACGATGAATCAATTCCATCATTAAAAGGAAGTAAAGTCTTCCGAAAAAGAAACGCGCTTCTTGATTTAGGTCATGAAGTTGTCGTCCAGACCAGCTGTAGGTTGACGAAAAATCTAGAAAAGTCATCTCTAAAATCAGCAGGAAATCCACGGACCTCAGCATCAAACAGGGTCGCCAAGTGGTCAGATTTATCCTAACCATGAGAAGGATTTATCTCGTACAATGGGGAGGCACCGTGCAAATTAGCTTGATAAGACTAATGAATCAGATCCCCAGAAAAGGATAATCTCCTTAAAGATTAAAAATCAGCTTTTAAGACTGATATTACTCAATCCTAGAGATTGACCTTAAAGATTGAGAATTCAAACTCATGGAATTCAATGATATCTAAACTCGAGCTTGAACGAGAAAATATTTTGATCAAAAATACAAACCGATTTGTTTTCTGAAAACCCATTTTCAATGCGTTCATTACCATTGAACGTAAAATCCTAGGAATTCACCTGGAATTCATTAGGTCACCTGAACAAAATCGGGTGTCAACCGTAAGAACGGTGGTTGCATAGCATGGTCGGAGACAGAACCTTGTGCCAGACCGAAAAATTATAGGATGATCTTTACTATTGCTCCTACCAAGGATAGTACTAGCATCCGACACGTTTTTAGACCATAATCAAATGCATGTCACGGGACATTGCCTTAACAGTTTCTTGTTCATCGCTTTCCTTTACAACCGGACGGTAGTTTACCGAAAGGTAATATACGGAACAAGTAAATTGGATGTGTGCTTTCCGATACCGGGATAGCAGTGGATTACACGAACCTAAATGTTTTTAGCCAAAATATTGATCCACAAATATATTTTGCAACACCGATGGTGGGTCAAATCAGAAAACTTGTCTAGGGTAAAATCTAGCTTGAATTTTTAAAAGATCAAATGTTTTCATAAAGATCCAATTTCCTAAAGGATCTACATTTTTATAGTCATGTGGGACTGTAAACCGCCTTTCAAATGTGCACTTTGCTTTGGAAACCGAAAGTAAATCGGCTATTTGATTGCAAGTGTCGTTGACCTAAACCCAAGGCAACTGTGGATGACACACCCACCTTTAACCATGGTTCTATTGTTAATATCATTGTTTATACCGCTCTATCAAAATCACTGATGTACAAAGTGTGAAGAATAAAGAAGTGATTCGTGTGATGTATTATATTATTTCAAGACTGTATTGCTTGAGGACAAGCAACGCTCAAGTGTGGGGATATTGATAAGGCTAAAAAGGAACATATATTTCAAAGCAAAATCCCCCAAGAAAGACAAGATTTTAGTTGCAATTGTTTCATTTTCAAGTAATATTCGTTTATATTAAATAAGTGCGAAGACAAAAGGCGAAAACGACGATTTGAAGACAAAAAGGTCCAAAAAGCTAAAAAGTACAAGATACAATTAAAAAGGTTCAAATTATTGATGAAGAACGTCTAAAAATGACAAGAGTACAAGTTACAAAATGCAAAGTACACGATATAAAATTGTACGAAAGGGCGTTCGAAAATCTGGAACCGAGGCATGAACCAACTTTCAGCGCTCGACGCAACGGTGTAAAAATTACGAGTCAACTATGCACAAGAATAAAATATAATATTTAAATAATTCATAATAAGAATAATATTAAATAATAAAAAGTTGTTAATTGAGCATAGTTCAGGGGTCGTAAATGAAAATTTCAATTCTAATTTCGCTATAAAAGCGATGATTTACGATCAAATTTAAGAGACTTTTTCGATCATTTTTTCTATTCTTTTTTTCGATCCATCTATCTATTATCAATATCAATTATCAATATCTATATTCTATATCTCTATCATAATGTTAATGTAATAAGATATAACAATAATCTTAATTTTAAGTTTAAATTATGATAATAATAAGATTTATGATAGAGATCGTTTGAGTGTGTAAGTCGAAACTCTGTCCGTGTAACGCTACGCTATAAATAATCATTGTAAGTTATGTTCTTCCTTTTTAAATTAATGTCTCGTAACTAAGTTATTATTATGCTTATTTGAGCCGAAGTAATCGTGATGTTAGGCTAAAATATTAAGATGGGGTTATTGAACTTTGGACCATAATTAAGGTTTGGGCAAAAGACCGACACTTGTGGAAATTAGACTATTGACTATTAATAGATGGGGGGTATTGTCTAATTGAGTGACAACTCATTGGAGTCTGTCGAACCTATCTTCAAATTAATTAACCTAATAATTAATAATGATTATGGTTGTCCTATTTAGTGACGTTCATATGGAATCTGTTATAATCATTTAATTAATCAATTGGGTTGGGTAATTGATTATTCATTCTGATCAAGTGGATGAATTAATATTCATAAACTAATTAAAACAGGGGTGGATTACATACAGTGATAACTGGTGTAATTGTTGACAGAAGTGATAACTGCGTCACAGTTTAAATCCTTAATCAGTTGGAATATTTGACTTCGGGTATAAGGGTAATTTGACGAGGATACTCGCACTTTATATTTATGACCGATGAACTATTATGGACAAAAACCAGATAGACGTATCAAATAAACCAGGACAAAGGACAATTAACCCATGGTAATAAATTAAAATCAACACGTCAAACATCATGATTACGGAAGTTTAAATAAGCATAATTCTTTTATTATATTTCTCATCGTATCTTTATTTACTGTCATTTTATTACTCGCAATTTTATTTACTGTCATTTTATTTATCGCAATTTATTTTACGCACTTTAATTATCGTCATTTATCTTTACGCTTAAAATATAGAATCGACAAACCGGTCATTAAACGGTAAAACCCCCCTTTTATAATAATATTACTACTTATATAATTATATATATTTTGTATAAATATAGTTAAAAATATAGTAAGTATCACCAGCTCCCTGTGGAACGAACCGGACTTACTAAAAACTACACTACTCTACGATTAGGTACACTGCCTATAGTGTTGTAGCAAGGTTTAGGTATATCCCATCCGTAAATTAATAAAACTTGTGTCATATTTTGTAGTATTTTGTATTAAAAATAATACTATTTCGTACCCTCACGCTACAACATCAACACCATTAAGGGTTTTCCTTTTTCTCGTATAATGCGAATTGCATTTTTGTAAAAAACGATCTCTGCTTTCACTTCTTTCAACCAGTCCATACCGATTATCACATCAAAACTCCCTAACTCTACTGGTATCAAGTCAATCTTAAATGTTTCGCTAACCAGTTTAATTTCTCGATTCCGACATATATTATCTGCTGAAATTAATTTACCATTTGCTAATTCGAGTAAAAATTTACTATCCAGAGGCGTCAATGGACAACTTAATTTAGCACAAAAATCTCTACTCATATAGCTTCTATCCGCACCCGAATCAAATAAAACGTAAGCAGATTTATTGTCAATAAGAAACGTACCCGTAACAAGCTCCGGGTCTTCCTGTGCCTCTGCCGCATTAATATTGAAAAATCTTCCGCGGCCTTGTCCATTCGTGTTCTCCTGGTTCGGGCAATTTCTAATAATGTGGCCCGGTTTTCCACATTTATAACAAACTACATTGGCATAACTTGCTCCGACACTACTTGCTCCGCCATTACTCGTTCCGACACCATTTGTTCCTTTCGTTCTATTAACCCCTGGTCCGTAGACCTCACACTTCGCCGCGCTATGACCATTTCTTTTACACTTGTTGCAAAATTTGGTGCAGAACCCCGAGTGATACTTTTCACACCTTTGGCATAGCTGCTTCTGATTGTTGTTGTTGTTGCGGTTATTATTGTTGTTGGGATGATTGTTGTAGTTGTTGTTGTTGTTGTTGTTGTTGGGCCGTTTGTTGTAGTTGCGATTGATGTTGCGATTGTTGGGATAATTGTTGCGATTATTGTTGTAATTGCTGTTGTTGTTGTATTGGTGATTCTTATCACCATTTTCCTCCCACTTTCTTTTGACTTGCTTCACATTGGCCTCTTCAGTAGTCTGTTCTTTAATTCTTTCTTCAATCTGGTTCACTAGTTTGTGAGCCATTCTACATGCCTTTTGTATGGAGGCGGGCTCGTGTGAACTTATATCTTCTTGGATTCTTTTCGGTAATCCTTTCACAAACGCGTCGATCTTCTCTTCCTCATCTTCGAATGCTCCCGGACACAATAGGCACAATTCTGTGAATCGTCTTTCGTACGTGGTAATATCAAATCCTTGGGTTCGTAACCCTCTAAGTTCTGTCTTGAGCTTATTGACCTCGGTTCTGGGACGGTACTTCTCGTTCATCAAGTGCTTGAATGCTGACCACGGTAGTGCGTACGCATCGTCTTGTCCCACTTGCTCTAGATAGGTATTCCACCATGTTAACGCAGAACCTGTGAAGGTATGCGTAGCGTACTTCACTTTGTCCTCTTCAGTACACTTACTTATGGCAAACACCGATTCGACCTTCTCGGTCCACCGTTTCAATCCGATCGGTCCTTCGGTTCCATCAAATTCCAAAGGTTTGCAGGCAGTGAATTCTTTGTAGGTGCATCTTACACGATTTCCTGTACTGCTAGATCCAAGGTTATTGTTGGTATGTAGCGCAGCCTATACTGCGGCTATGTTTGAAGCTAGAAAAGTACGGAATTCCTCTTCATTCATATTCCCGGTGTGTCGAGTAGTCGGTGCCATTTCCTTCAAAATAGTCAAATGGAACAAGTTAATCATACAGAATATTAAGAGTAGTTAATAGTATTTCGTAGCATAATATGAACTCATTTATAAAAGCTTTTTCTTCATATTAGCGTTTTATAAGTTTAAATTCGGGTAGTACCTACCCGTTAAGTTCATACTTAGTAGCTAATATACAATTCAACTACTACAATTCTATATGAAAAACTGATTATTATAATATTTCGCGTTCAAACTTTTACACAATATTTTACAAACTTACAATACCGCTTATTTTACATATAGCATGAAATATAGCACACAATAAATTTGATACAAGATGGTTGTAAAGATAATTCTAGCTAGTACACAAGTCGTTCAGCAAAGGCAATAAAGACACGTAATTCATACGTCCAGAAACAAGTCATGCATTCTGGTTTTACTAGGATTACTTCCCATCCTTGGTCTTGTGGAACATAACCGTTATGGCCGTTGATAAGACAGCGTGTTGTAACGTCGTCAAAGGGACGAGGGTTACGTAATGTCCAACAGTCCCGTAACAATCTAAAAACCTCATTTCTTACCCCAATTACCGACTCCGTCACTTGTGGGAACGTTTTGTTTAATAGTTGTAGCCCGATGTTCTTGTTCTCACTTTGGTGAGAAGCGAACATTACTAATCCGTAAGCATAACATGCTTCTTTATGTTGCATGTTAGCCGCTTTTTCTAAATCACGAAGTCCAATATTCGGATATATTGAGTCAAAATAATTTCTTAACCCATTGCGTAAAATAGCATTTGGGTTCCCCGCAATATATGCGTCAAAGTAAACACATCGTAACTTATGGATTTCCCAATGTGATATCCCCCATCTTTCGAACGAAAGCCTTTTATAAACCAAGGCATTCTTGGAACGTTCTTCGAATGTCTTACAAACTGATCTCGCCTTAAATAGTTGTGCCGAAGAATTCTGACCGACTCTAGACAAGATTTCATCAATCATGTCTCCGGGTAGGTCTCTTAAAATATTGGGTTGTCTATCCATTTTGTGTTTTTATACTGTAAAATAGACAAGAGTTAGATTCATAAAAAAAATACTTATTAATACAAGCAATTTTTACATATATCATAAAGCATAAGCACACTATATTACATATATTACACCACACGAATACAACTATCTTATTCCGACTCGCTTGTTTCTTCTTCTTCGGTTTTGGTTCATTTTGCCAAGTTTGTAGGGATATATGATGTTCCCCTAATACGAGCCGTCGTTATCCACATTGGTTTAGAAAAACCTGGTGGTTTAGAGGTTCCCGGGTCATTGTTACAACTTAAGGACTTCGGGGGTTGACGATACATATAAAGTTCATCGGGGTTGGAATTAGATTTCTCTATTTTTATGCCCTTTCTCTTATTATTTTCTTTTGCCTTTTTAAATTCAGTTGGGGTAATTTCTATAACATCATCGGAATTCTCGTCGGAATCCGATTCATCGGAGAATTGGTAATCCTCCCAATATTTTGCTTCCTTGGCGGAAACACCATTGACCATAATTAACCTTGGTCGGTTGGTTGAGGATTTTCTTTTACTTAACCGTTTTATTATTTCCCCCACCGGTTCTATTTCTTCATCCGGTTCCGATTCTTCTTCCGGTTTCGATTCTTCTTCCGGTTCCGACTCTTCTTCCGGTTCCTCTTCGGGAACTTGTGAATCAGTTCACGAATCATTCCAATTTACATTTGACTCTTCATTATTATTAGGTGAGTCAATGGGACTTGTTCTAGAGGTAGACATCTATCACATAATATCAAACGCGTTAAGAGATTAATATATCACATAATATTCACATGTTAAAAATATATAGTTTCCAACAAAATTTGTTAAGCAATCATTTTTCAAGTAAACACGGTCGAAGTCCAGACTCACTAATGCATCCTAACAAACTCGATAAGACACACTAATACAAAATTCTGGTTCTCTAAGACCAACGCTCGGATACCAACTGAAATATCCCGTTCTTATTGATTAAAAACGTTCCATATTAATTGATTTCGTTGCGAGGTTTTGACCTCTATATGAGACGTTTTTCAAAGACTGCATTCATTTTAAAATAAACCATAACCTTTATTTCATCAATAAAGGTTTAAAAAAGCTTTACGTAGATTATCAAATAATGATAATCTAAAATATCCTGTTTACACACCACCATTACATAATGGTTTACAATACAAATATGTTACAACAAAATAAGTTTCTTGAATGCAGTTTTTACACAATATCATACAAGCATTGACTCCAAATCTCGTCCTTATTTAAGTATGCGACAGCGGAAGCTCTTAATAATCACCTGAGAATAAACATGCTTAAAACGTTAACAAAAATGTTGGTGAGTTATAGGTTTAACCTATATATATCAAATCATAATAATAGACCACAAGATTTCATATTTCAATACACATCCCATACATAGAGATAAAAATCATTCATATGGTGAACACCTGGTAACCGACATTAACAAGATGCATATATAAGAATATCCCCATCATTCCGGGACACCCTTCGGATATGATATAAATTTCGAAGTACTAAAGCATCCGGTACTTTGGATGGGGTTTGTTAGACCCAATAGATCTATCTTTAGGATTCGCGTCAATTAGGGTGTCTGTTCCCTAATTCTTAGATTACCAGACTTAATAAAAATGGGCATATTCGATTTCGATAATTCAACCATAGAATGTAGTTTCACGTACTTGTGTCTATTTTGTAAATCATTTATAAAACCTGCATGTATTCTCATCCCAAAAATATTAGATTTTAAAAGTGGGACTATAACTCACTTTCACAGATTTTTTTTTACTTCGTCGAGAAATAAGACTTGGCCACTGTTGATTCACGAACCTATAACAATATATACATATATATTAAAGTATGTTCAAAATATATTTACAACACTTTTAATATATTTTGATGTTTTAAGTTTATTAAATCAGCTGTCCTCGTTAGTAACCTACAACTAGTTGTCCACAGTTAGATGTACATAAATAAATCGATAAATATTATCTTAAATCAATCCACGACCCAGTGTATACGTATCTCAGTATTGATCACAACTCAAACTATATATATTTTGGAATCAACCTCAACCCTGTATAGCTAACTCCAACATTCACATATAGAGTGTCTATGGTTGTTCCGAAATATATATAGATGTGTCGACATGATAGGTCGAAACATTGTATACGTGTCTATGGTATCTCAAGATTACATAATATACAATACAAGTTGATTAAGTTATGGTTGGAATAGATTTGTTACCAATTTTCACGTAGCTAAAATGAGAAAAATTATCCAATCTTGTTTTACCCATAACTTCTTCATTTTAAATCCGTTTTGAGTGAATCAAATTGCTATGGTTTCATATTGAACTCTATTTTATGAATCTAAACATAAAAAGTATAGGTTTATAGTCAAAAAAATAAGTTACAAGTCATTTTTGTAAAGGTAGTCATTTCAGTCGAAAGAACGACGTCTAGATGACCATTTTAGAAAACATACTTCCACTTTGAGTTTAACCATAATTTTTGGATATAGTTTCATGTTCATAATAAAAATCATTTTCTCAGAATAACAACTTTTAAATCAAAGTTTATCATAGTTTTTAATTAACTGACCCAAAACAGCCCGCGGTGTTACTACGACGGCGTAAATCCAGTTTTACGGTGTTTTTCGTGTTTCCAGGTTTTAAATCATTAAGTTAGCATATCATATAGATATAGAACATGTGTTTAGTTAATTTTAAAATTCAAGTTAGAAGGATTAACTTTTGTTTGCGAACAAGTTTAGAATTAACTAAACTATGTTCTAGTGATTACGAGTTTAAACCTTCGAATAAGATAGTTTTATATATATGAATCGAATGATGTTATGAACATCATTACTACCTCAAGTTTAGTAGATAAACCTACTGGAAGTGACAAGAAATGATCTAGCTTCAAAGGATCTTGGATGGCTTGAAAGTTCTTGAAGTAGGATCATGACACAAAAACAAGTTCAAGTAAGATTTTTACTCGAATTAAGATAGTTTATAGTTATAGAAATTGAATCAAAGTTTGAATATGAATATTACCTTGAATAAGAAAGATAACCTACTGTATATAACAAAGGTTTCTTGATCTTAGATGATTACCTGGAATGGATTAGAAAGCTTGGAAGTAAATTAGTAAACTTGAAGGGATTTTTGAAGTGTTCTTGAAGTGTTCTTCCTATGATGATTATAGCTTGATTCTTGAAGTGATTTTTTATGAAGATGATGATTAACTACTGGAAAAATACGTTCATAATAGTGTTTGTGTGTGTGTTGAGAGAGAATTAGAAAGAGAATTGGAAGTGAAATGGAGTGAATGATGAGTGGTAATTGGTGAGTGGTGAGTGGGGTTAAAAAGAGTTCTAGTTAGTTGACTAGCTCATGGTAGAAGTTAAAATTGATTAGTCATACATGACATAATCAAGAGTGGAATCCCATGCTAGTTCCTATTGGTATATACCCATAGTAAGTACGTTTTGAAGCTGTGTATAATACGGGTAAGAATACGACTAGAATTCTTGATGAAAGAAAAGAATGGGAAAGTAACTGTAACCATTTTCGTTAAGTATGAGTGTTTTGATATATGTCTTGAAGTCTTCCAAAAGTATTTTAATACATCTAAATACACTACATGTATATACATTTTAACTGAGTCGTTAAGTCATCGTTAGTCGTTACATGTAAGTGTTGTTTTGAAACCTTTAAGTTAACGATCTTGTTAAATGTTGTTAACCCAATGTTTATAATATCAAATGAGATTTTAAATTATTATATTATCATGATATTATCATGTATGAATATCTCTTAATATGATATATATACATTAAATGTCTTTACAACGATAATCGTTACATATATGTCTCGTTTAAAAATTATTAAGTTAGTAGTTTTGTTTTTACATATGTAGTTCATTGTTAATATACTTAATGATATGTTTGCTTATCATAGTATCATGTTAACTATATATATATATCCATATATATGTCATCATATAGTTTTTACAAGTTTTAACGTTCGTGAATCACTGGTCAACTTGGGTGGTCAATTGTCTATATGAAACATATTTCAATTAATCAAGTCTTAACAAGTTTGATTGCTTAACATGTTGGAAACATTTAATCATGTAAATATCAATCTCAATTAATATATATAAACATGGAAAAGTTCGGGTCACTACAATTATGGTCAATGGTGTTTCCGCCAAGGAAGCAAAATATTGGGAGGATTACCAATTCTCCGATGAATCGGATTCCGACGAGAATTCCGATGATGTTATAGAAATTACCCCAACTGAATTTAAAAAGGCAAAAGAAAATAATAAGGGAAAGGGCATAAAAGTAGAGAAATCTAATTCCAACCCCGATGAACTTTATATGTATCGTCAACCCCCGAAGTCCTTAAGTTGTAACAATGACCCGGGAACCTCTAAACCACCCGGTTTTTCTAAACCAATGTGGAAAACGACGGCTCGTATTAGGAGAACATCATATATCCCAAGAAACTTGGCAAAACGAACCAAAACCGAAGAAGAAGAAACAAGCGAGTCGGAATAAGATAGTTGTATTCGTGTGGTGTAATATATGTAATATAGTGTGCTTATGCTTTATGATATATGTAAAAATTGCTTGTATTAGTAAGTATTTTTTTTTATGAATCTAACTCTTGTCTATTTTACAGTATAAAAACACAAAATGGATAGACAACCCAATATTTTAAGAGACCTACCCGGAGACATGATTGATGAAATCTTGTCTAGAGTCGGTCAGAATTCTTCGGCACAACTATTTAAGGCGAGATCAGTTTGTAAGACATTCGAAGAACGTTCCAAGAATGCCTTGGTTTATAAGAGGCTTTCGTTCGAAAGATAGGGGATATCACATTGGGAAATCCATAAGTTACGATGTGTTTACTTTGACGCATATATTGCGGGGAACCCAAATGCTATTTTACGCAATGGGTTAAGAAATTATTTTGACTCAATATATCCGAATATTGGACTTCGTGATTTAGAAAAAGCGGCTAACATGCAACATAAAGAAGCATGTTATGCTTACGGATTAGTAATGTTCGCTTCTCACCAAAGTGAGAACAAGAACATCGGGCTACAACTATTAAATAAAACGTTCCCACAAGTGACGGAGTCGGTAATTGGGGTAAGAAATGAGGTTTTTAGATTGTTACGGGACTGTTGGACATTACGTAACCCTCGTCCCTTTGACGACGTTACAACACGCTGTCTTATCAACGGCCATAACGGTTATGTTCCACAAGACCAAGGATGGGAAGTAATCCTAGTAAAACCAGAATGCATGACTTGTTTCTAGACGTATGAATTACGTGTCTTTATTGCCTTTGCTGAACGACTTGTGTAATAGCTAGAATTATCTTCACAACCATCTTGTATCAAATTTATTATGTGCTATATTTCATGCTATATGTAAAATAAGCGGTATTGTAAGTTTGTAAAATATTGTGTAAAAGTTTGAACGCGAAATATTATTATAATCAGTTTTTCATATAGAATTGTAGTAGTTGAATTGTATATTAGCTACTAAGTATGAACTTAACGGGTAGGTACTACCCGAATTTAAACTTATAAAACGCTAATATGAAGAAAAAGCTTTTATAAATGAGTTCATATTATGCTACGAAATACTATTAACTACTCTTAATATTCTGTATGATTAACTTGTTCCATTTGACTATTTTGAAGGAAATGGCACCGACTACTCGACACACCGTGAATATGAATGAAGAGGAATTCCGTACTTTTCTAGCTTCAAACATAGCCGCAGTACAGGCTGCGCTACATACCAACAATAACCTTGGATCTAGCAGTACAGGAAATCGTGTAGGATGCACCTACAAAGAATTCACTGCCTGCAAACCTTTGGAATTTGATGGAGCCGAAGGACCGATCGGATTGAAACGGTGGACCGAGAAGGTCGAATCGGTGTTTGCCATAAGTAAGTGTACTGAAGAGGACAAAGTGAAGTACGCTACGCATACCTTCACAGGTTCTGCGTTAACATGGTGGAATACCTATCTAGAGCAAGTGGGACAAGACGATGCGTACGCACTACCGTGGTCAGCATTCAAGCACTTGATGAACGAGAAGTACCGTCCCAGAACCGAGGTCAATAAGCTCAAGACAGAACTTAAAGGGTTACGAACCCAAGGATTTGATATTACCACGTACGAAAGACGATTCACAGAATTGTGCCTATTGTGTCCGGGAGCATTCGAAGATGAGGAAGAGAAGATCGACGCGTTTGTGAAAGGATTACCGGAAAGAATCCAAGAAGATATAAGTTCACATGAGCCCGCCTCCATACAACAGGCATGTAGAATGGCTCACAAACTAGTGAACCAGATTGAAGAAAGAATTAAAGAACAGACTGCTGAAGAGGCCAATGTGAAGCAAGTCAAAAGAAAGTGGGAGGAAAACGGTGATAAGAATCACCAATACAACAACAACAGCAATTACAACAATAATCGCAACAATTATCCCAACAATCGCAACATCAATCACAACTACAACAAATGGCCCAACAACAACAACAACAACAACAACAGCAACTACAACAATCATCCCAACAACAATAATAACCGCAACAACAACAACAATCAGAAGCAACTATGCCAAAGGTGTGAAAAGTATCACTCGGGGTTCTGCACCAAATTTTGCAACAAGTGTAAAAGAAATGGTCATAGCGCGGCGAAGTGTGAGGTCTACGGACCAGGGGTTAATAGAATGAAAGGAACAAATGGTGTCGGAACGAGTAATGGCGGAGCAAGTAGTGTCGGAGCAAGTTATGCCAATGTAGTTTGTTATAAATGTGGAAAACCGGGCCACATTATTAGAAATTTCCCGAACCAGGAGAACACGAATGGACAAGGCCGCGGAAGAGTTTTCAATATTAATGCGGCAGAGGCACAGGAAGACCCGGAGCTTGTTACGGGTACGTTTCTTATTGACAATAAATCTGCTTACGTTTTATTTGATTCGGGTGCGGATAGAAGCTATATGAGTAGAGATTTTTGTGCTAAATTAAGTTGTCCATTGACGCCTTTGGGTAGTAAATTTTTACTCGAATTAGCAAATGGTAAATTAATTTCAGCAGATAATATATGTCGGAATCGAGAAATTAAACTGGTTAGCGAAACATTTAAGATTGATTTGATACCAGTAGAGTTAGGGAGTTTTGATGTGATAATCGGTATGGACTGGTTGAAAGAAGTGAAAGCAGAGATCGTTTGTTACAAAAATGCAATTCGCATTATACGAGAAAAAGGAAAACCCTTAATGGTGTACGGAGAAAAGGGCAACATGAAGCTACATCTTATTAGTAATTTGAAGGCACAAAAACTAATAAGAAAAGGTTGCTATGCTGTTCTAGCACACGTCGAGAAAGTACAAACTGAAGAAAAGAGCATCAATGATGTTCCCGTCGCAAAAGAATTTCCCGATGTATTTCTGAAAGAATTACCGGGATTACCCCCACATCGATCCGTTGAATTTCAAATAGATCTTGTACCAGGAGCTGCACCAATAGCTCGTGCTCCTAACAGACTCGCACCCAGCGAGATGAAAGAACTGCAAAGCCAATTACAAGAACTTTTAGAGCGTGGTTTCATTCAACCAAGCACATCACCGTGGGGAGCTCCTGTTTTGTTTGTCAAGAAGAAAGATGGTACATTCAGGTTGTGTATCGACTACCGAGAGTTGAACAAACTTACCATCAAGAACCGCTACCCACTACCGAGAATCGACGACTTATTTGATCAACTACAAGGCTCGTCTGTTTATTCAAAGATTGACTTACGTTCTGGGTATCATCAAATGCGGGTGAAAGAAGATGATATTCCAAAGACTACTTTCAGAACACGTTACGGTCATTACGAGTTTATGGTCATGCCGTTTGGTTTAACTAATGCACCAGCTGTGTTCATGGACCTTATGAACCGAGTGTGTGGACCATACCTTGACAAGTTTGTCATTGTTTTCATTGATGACATACTTATTTACTCAAAGAATGACCAAGAACACGGTGAACATTTGAGAAAGGTGTTAGAAGTATTGAGGAAGGAAGAATTGTACGCTAAGTTTTCAAAGTGTGCATTTTGGTTGGAAGAAATTCAATTCCTCGGTCACATAGTGAACAAAGAAGGTATTAAGGTGGATCCGGCAAAGATAGAAACTGTTGAAAAGTGGGAAACCCCGAAAACTCCGAAACACATACGCCAGTTTTTAGGACTAGCTGGTTACTACAGAAGGTTCATCCAAGACTTTTCCAGAATAGCAAAACCCTTGACTGCATTAACGCATAAAGGGAAGAAATTTGAATGGAATGATGAACAAGAGAAAGCGTTTCAGTTATTGAAGAAAAAGCTAACTACGGCACCTATATTGTCATTGCCTGAAGGGAATGATGATTTTGTGATTTATTGTGATGCATCAAAGCAAGGTCTTGGTTGTGTATTAATGCAACGAACGAAGGTGATTGCTTATGCGTCTAGACAATTGAAGATTCACGAACAAAATTATACGACGCATGATTTGGAATTAGGCGCGGTTGTTTTTGCATTAAAGACTTGGAGGCACTACTTATATGGGGTCAAAAGTATTATATATACCGACCACAAAAGTCTTCAACACATATTTAATCAGAAACAACTGAATATGAGGCAGCGTAGATGGATTGAATTATTGAATGATTACGACTTTGAGATTCGTTACCACCCGGGGAAGGCAAATGTGGTAGCCGATGCCTTGAGCAGGAAGGACAGAGAACCCATTCGAGTAAAATCTATGAATATAATGATTCATAATAACCTTACTACTCAAATAAAGGAGGCGCAACAAGGAGTTTTAAAAGAGGGAAATTTAAAGGATGAAATACCCAAAGGATCGGAGAAGCATCTTAATATTCAGGAAGACGGAACCCGGTATAGGGCTGAAAGGATTTGGGTACCAAAATTTGGAGATATGAGAGAAATGGCACTTAGAGAAGCTCATAAAACCAGATACTCAATACATCCTGGAACGGGGAAGATGTACAAGGATCTCAAGAAACATTTTTGGTGGCCGGGTATGAAAGCCGATGTTGCTAAATACGTAGGAGAATGTTTGACGTGTTCTAAGGTCAAAGCTGAGCATCAGAAACCATCAGGTCTACTTCAACAACCCGAAATCCCGAAATGGAAATGGGAAAACATTACCATGGATTTCATCACTAAATTGCCAAGGACTGCAAGTGGTTTTGATACTATTTGGGTAATAGTTGATCGTCTCACCAAATCAGCACACTTCCTGCCAATAAGAGAAGATGACAAGATGGAGAAGTTAGCACGACTGTATTTGAAGGAAGTCGTCTCCAGACATGGAATACCAATCTCTATTATCTCTGATAGGGATGGCAGATTTATTTCAAGATTCTGGCAGACATTACAGCAAGCATTAGGAACTCGTCTAGACATGAGTACTGCCTATCATCCACAAACTGATGGGCAGAGCGAAAGGACGATACAAACGCTTGAAGACATGCTACGAGCATGTGTTATTGATTTCGGAAACAGTTGGGATCGACATCTACCGTTAGCAGAATTTTCCTACAACAACAGCTACAATTCAAGCATTGAGATGGCGCCGTTTGAAGCACTTTATGATAGAAAGTGCAGGTCTCCGATTTGTTAGAGTGAAGTGGGGGATAGACAGATTGCGGGTCCAGAGATTATACAAGAAACTACTGAGAAGATCATCCAAATTCAACAACGGTTGAAAACCGCCCAAAGTCGACAAAAGAGCTACGCTGACATTAAAAGAAAATATATAGAATTTGAAATTGGAGAGATGGTCATGCTTAAAGTTGCACCTTGGAAAGGCGTTGTTCGATTTGGTAAACGAGGGAAATTAAATCCAAGGTATATTGGACCATTCAAGATTATTGATCGTGTCGGACCAGTAGCTTACCGACTTGAGTTACCTCAACAACTCACGGCTGTACATAACACTTTCCACGTCTCGAATTTGAAGAAATGTTTTGCTAAAGAAGATCTCACTATTCCGTTAGATGAAATCCAAATCAACGAAAAACTTCAATTCATCGAAGAACCCATCAAAATAATGGATCGTGAGGTTAAAAGACTTAAGCAAAACAAGATACCAATTGTTAAGGTTCGATGGAATGCTCGTAGAGGACCCGAGTTCACCTGGGAGCGTGAAGATCAGATGAAGAAGAAATACCCGCATCTATTTCCAGAAGATTCGTCAACACCTTCAACAGCTTAAAATTTCGGGACGAAATTTATTTAACGGGTAGGTACTGTAGTGACCCGAACTTTTCCATGTTTATATATATTAATTGAGATTGATATTTACATGATTAAATGTTTCCAACATGTTAAGCAATCAAACTTGTTAAGACTTGATTAATTGAAATATGTTTCATATAGACAATTGACCACCCAAGTTGACCGGTGATTTACGAACGTTAAAACTTGTAAAAACTATATGATGACATATATATGGATATATATATATATATATAGTTAACATGATACTATGATAAGTAAACATATCATTAAGTATATTAACAATGAACTACATATATAAAAACAAGACTACTAACTTAATGATTTTTAAACGAGACATATATGTAACGATTATCGTTGTAAAGACATTTAATGTATATATATCATATTAAGAGATATTCATACATGATAATATCATGATAATATATTAATTTAAAATCTCATTTGATATTATAAACATTGGGTTAACAACATTTAACAAGATCGTTAACCTAAAGGTTTCAAAACAACACTTACATGTAACGACTAACGATGACTTAACGACTCAGTTAAAATGTATATACATGTAGTGTTTTAATATGTATTTATACACTTTTGAAAGACTTCAATACACTTATCAAAATACTTCTACTTAACAAAAATGCTTACAATTACATCCTCGTTCAGTTTCATCAACAATTCTACTCGTATGCACCCGTATTCGTACTCGTACAATACACAGCTTTTAGATGTATGTACTATTGGTATATACACTCCAATGATCAGCTCTTAGCAGCCCATGTGAGTCGCCTAACACATGTGGGAACCATCATTTGGCAACTAGCATGAAATATCTCATAAAATTACAAAAATATGAGTAATCATTCATGACCTATTTACATGAAAACAAAATTATATATCCTTTATATCTAATCCATACACCAATGACCAAAAACACCTACAAACACTTTCATTCTTCAATTTTCTTCATCTAATTGATCTCTCTCAAGTTCTATCTTCAAGTTCTAAGTGTTCTTCATATATTCTACAAGTTCTAGTTACATAAAATCAAGAATACTTTCAAGTTTGCTAGCTCACTTCCAATCTTGTAAGGTGATCATCCAACCTCAAGAAATCTTTGTTTCTTACAGTAGATTATCATTCTAATACAAGGTAAAAATCATATTCAAACTTTGGTTCAATTTCTATAACTATAACAATCTTATTTCAAGTGATGATCTTACTTGAACTTGTTTTCGTGTCATGATTCTGCTTCAAGAACTTCGAGCCATCCAAGGATCCGTTGAAGCTAGATCCATTTTTCTCTTTTCCAGTAGGTTTATCCAAGGAACTTAAGGTAGTAATGATGTTCATAACATCATTCGATTCATACATATAAAGCTATCTTATTCGAAGGTTTAAACTTGTAATCACCAGAACATAGTTTAGTTAATTCTAAACTTGTTCGTAAACAAAAGTTAATCCTTCTAACTTGACTTTTAAAATCAACTAAACACATTTTCTATATCTATATGATATGCTAACTTAATGATTTAAAACCTGGAAACACAAAAAACACCGTAAAACCGGATTTACGCCGTCGTAGTAACACCGCGGGCTGTTTTGGGTTAGTTAATTAAAAACTATGATAAAATTTGATTTAAAAGTTGTTATTCTGAGAAAATGATTTTTATTATTAACATGAAACTATATCCAAAAATTATGGTTAAACTCAAAGTGGAAGTATGTTTTCTAAAATGGTCATCTAGACGTCGTTCTTTCGACTGAAATGACTACCTTTACAAAAACGACTTGTAACTTATTTTTCCGACTATAAACCTATACTTTTTATATTTAGATTTATAAAATAGAGTTCAATATGAAACCATAGCAATTTGATTCACTCAAAACGGATTTAAAATGAAGAAGTTATGAGTAAAACAAGATTGGATAATTTTTCTCATTTTAGCTACGTGAAAATTGGTAACAAATCTATTCCAACCATAACTTAATCAACTTGTATTGTATATTATGTAATCTTGAGATACCATAGACACGTATACAATGTTTCGACCTATCATGTCGACACATCTATATATATTTCGGAACAACCATAGACACTCTATATGTGAATGTTGGAGTTAGCTATACATGGTTGAGGTTGATTCCAAAATATATATAGTTTGAGTTGTGATCAATACTGAGATACGTATACACTGGGTCGTGGATTGATTCAAGATAATATTTATCAATTTATTTCTGTACATCTAACTGTGGACAACTAGTTGTAGGTTACTAACGAGGACAGCTGACTTAATAAACTTAAAACATCAAAATATATTAAAAGTGTTGTAAATATATTTTGAACATACTTTGATATATATGTATATATTGTTATAGGTTCGTGAATCAACCAGTGGCCAAGTCTTACTTCCCGACGAAGTAAAAATCTGTGAAAGTGAGTTATAGTCCCACTTTTAAAATCTAATATTTTTGGGATGAGAATACATGCAGGTTTTATAAATGATTTACAAAATAGACACAAGTACGTGAAACTACATTCTATGGTTGAATTATCGAAATCGAATATGCCCCTTTTTATTAAGTCTGGTAATCTAAGAATTAGGGAACAGACGCCCTAATTGACGCGAATCCTAAAGATAGATCTATTGGGCCTAACAAACCCCATCCAAAGTACCGGATGCTTTAGTACTTCGAAATTTATATCATATCCGAAGGGTGTCCCGGAATGATGGGGATATTCTTATATATGCATCTTGTTAATGTCGGTTACCAGGTGTTCACCATATGAATGATTTTTATCTCTATGTATGGGATGTGTATTGAAATATGAAATCTTGTGGTCTATTATTATGATTTGATATATATAGGTTAAACCTATAACTCACCAACATTTTTGTTGACGTTTTAAGCATGTTTATTCTCAGGTGATTATTAAGAGCTTCCGCTGTCGCATACTTAAATAAGGACAAGATTTGGAGTCCATGCTTGTATGATATTATGTAAAAACTGCATTCAAGAAACTTATTTTGTTGTAACATATTTGTATTATAAACCATTATGTAATGGTCGTGTGTAAACAGGATATTTTAGATTATCATTATTTGATAATCTACGTAAAGCTTTTTAAACCTTTATTGATGAAATAAAGGTTATGGTTTGTTTTAAAATGAATGCAGTCTTTGAAAAACGTCTCATATAGAGGTCAAAATCTCGCAACGAAATCAATTAATATGGAACGTTTTTAATCAATAAGAACGGGACATTTCACATAATTCCTTTTATTTCATATTTAATTGCACTTTTAATTATCGCACTTTTATTTGTTGTCATTGTATTTAATTGCACTTTTAATGATCGTACTTTTTAATTATCGCAATTTTATTTTATCGCACTTTTATTTATCGCAATTTCAGTATCGTTATTTACTTTACGCTTTAAATTATGTTATATTTACTTTTTTATATTTTACATTAGGTTTTAACTGCGACTAAAGTTTTAAAATCGACAAACCGGTCATTAAACGGTAAAAACCCCCTTTTTATAATAATAATATCACTTATATATATATTTGTATTTTTATAAGATTAAAACTAATATAGCGTTAAGCTTGTTTAATTTTCCCTGTGGAACGAACCGGACTTACTAAAAACTACACTACTGTACGATTAGGTACACTACCTATAAGTGTTGTAGCAAGGTTTAGGTATATCCATTCTATAAATAAATAAATATCTTGTGTAAAATTGTATCGTATTTAATAGTATTTCTTTATAAAAATAATACTATTTCCTAGTACACCTCGCACACATCAAGTATTTTTTGGCGCCGCTGCCAGGGACAGTCAAACGTCGGAAGCGAAACGCTATATATAAAAAAAAGTTTTTTTTATTATTAAGTTCTTTATATAAAAAAATATACGTTTTAAATAAAAATACAAAAATATAAAAAGAAAATATAAAAAAAATTTATATAATTGTTTTTAAGAGTTGTTAAATATATATCAAGTTAAAAAGTATTTTTTTTAGTCTTTAAAATTTAATTTGTATTTAAGTTATATATTTATTGTATATAATTTAAAATAAATATATATATATATATATATATATATATATATATATATATATATATATATATATATATATATATATATATATATATATATATATATATATATATATATATATATATATATATAAAACTACTCGGCCCGTACTGTAGCAGCTCATATACTGGCCCGAAACCCTAGCCCATGCGATCGCATGAGCCCGAAGGCATATTTTCATGCGATCGCATGAGGGTCTCTGACACGCCACAGTTGACTCCAACAGCAATCATTACGGAGTATTATTATTAATTATAATTAATTATAACCCTAATTAGGGTTTAGGTTATTTAATTATTTAGTTTAGTTTTTATTTAATTTGTATTTTAAGTTTAATAAGTTTTAATAAATTATAAAATTAATAGTTTTATAAAATAAATAATATAAAAATAATATTTTTATAAAAATTGTACTTTTTACAACTTTAAGTATATTTTTATATTTTGTATCTTTTTATACGTTTTAGCATAATATTTGTATTTTTCACTCGTAATTAGATCTAAATCATAGTTTTTGCCATAGTTATTTTTATTTTTAGATTTTTAGGCTTTGCCGTAAAATTCCTTAAGTGCTTTTTCTTTAAACTAAGATTTAGGTGCTTTAGAATTTTGCGACGCCGTTTTTATATTTTAGTACCTTTTTAAGTTATTGCCATTTGGAATATAGTATTTCTTGTAAGCTTTAATATATTTAGACGGAACTTTTAATTCTTAGTTTTTAGTTCCTTTTTAAGTTTCGACGCGCTACTTTCTTATTTTTATTTTTCGACGCCTATTATTTTTCGACGTTTTTCGACACGCAATCTTTTTCTTTCTTATTTCTCGACGCTCTAGTTTATAGGACATAGATTTTTTTTCTATTTCTTCTCTAAAATTTCAAAACGAAAAATTATTTTAAGTGGTTAAATTGATAGACATCCATTTTCTGGTTCGTAGTAATAGTTGGATTTGTACGTGGACCGGGTTATTGGAGCCAAACAGTACTCAATTATATTGAGACCAAACGAATCCTGCCCCTCTGCTGCATCTTTTGGCTATTCGAAACGTGGGCAAAATCAGAAAAGTCTATTAATTTGATAACTTATATAATTTTTCTTATTTTTATAACTAATAGGATATTCAGTGAATGCACCGAGCAAAACGTTCACCACCTTTTGTACGTTCACCACCTGTAACTCGATCAAGACATCTAGCAAATATTGTCGCCGTTGATTTTTCTTTAGAATCGTCATCTAGTCAACCAAGTACTCCAATTCAAATTTCCGATAATCCATTTTTTGAACCCGACCTCACAATTGAGAATCCAGAGGATCTTCAGGGACAATTCAGAGATCCTGAACCATTAATCTTTCCTCCGGAACCACCAATCATTCAAACGGAGATTGTCAAGGAACCAACCATTAAATCAGAATCCTCTAGTGATTCAGATTCAACAAATTCAATCATGGAAAATCTGGAACCTCTAAGTATGGAAGACCGAATGCGAGCTAAACGCACTGGCCAAGGTCACGCAATTACT
Organism: Rutidosis leptorrhynchoides; assembly: GCF_046630445.1. Taxonomy (NCBI): domain Eukaryota; kingdom Viridiplantae; phylum Streptophyta; class Magnoliopsida; order Asterales; family Asteraceae; genus Rutidosis; species Rutidosis leptorrhynchoides. The sequence continues at coordinate 78,932,381 of NC_092337.1, read as the reverse complement.
CAACCTGACATCAATGCGCCAGATTATGAAATCAAAGGACAAATCCTACACATGGTGACTAATCAATGCCAATTTAGTGGTGTGCCGAAGGAAGATCCAAACGAACATCTTCGTACCTTTAATAGGATCTGTACACTATTTAAAATCCGAGAAGTGGAGGATGAACAGATATATCTCATGTTATTTCCCTGGACTTTAAAGGGAGAAGCCAAAGATTGGTTAGAATCGTTACCAGAAGGGGCGATTAATACATGGGACGTTTTAGTTGAAAAATTTCTTAAACAATTCTTTCCGGCATCTAAAGCCGTGAGACTTCAAGGAGAAATTGTTACGTTCACACAAAAGCCAAACGAAACTCTATATGAGGCGTGGACCAGATTTGGAAAGTTATTAAGAGGATGTTCGCAACATGGTTTAGACACCTGTCAAATAGTACAAATATTCTACCAAGGATGCGGCATCACTACACGAAAAGACATCGATATAGCAGCTGGTGGTTCCATTACGAAGAAAACCGCAACTGACGCTTACAAAATTATTGATAACACTGCTTCCCACTTACATGAGCGGCACAAAGAAAAAGATATCGTTAGATCATCTAAAGCAGCTAGAGCCGATTCTAGCCATGACTTAGATTCCATTTCCGCAAAGATAGATGCTGTCGAGAGACGAATGGAAAAGATGACTAAAGATATTCACTCAATACGAATTAGTTGTAAGCAGTGTGGAGGACCACATTTGACAAAAGATTGTCTCAGTATTGAACTAACAATGGAACAAAGAGAGAATGTTTCATACATAAACCAAAGGCCTGAAAATAATTATCAGAATAATTATCAACCGCCAAGACAAATCTACAATCAAAACCAGAATTATAACCGAAATATTCCATACAACAACCAACAAGTTCCTAGTAATCAACAAGTATCCAATAATACTTACAATCAGCAAAGACCTAATTTTTAAAACAAACCACCACAAATCGATGATAAAAAGCCAAATTTAGAAGACATGATGTTGAAGCTAGTTCAATCTCAAATGCAGTTTTTCACATCTCAGAAACAAACCAATGAACAAAATGCTCAAGCATTTAGAAATCAACAAGCTTCTATTCAAAATCTGGAACAAGAAGTGAGCAACCTAGCAAGGTTGATAGGTGAAAGAAAACTGGGAAGTCTACCTAGCGATACTAATGCTAACCCCCGAAATGAAATAGCTAAAGCCATTACCACAAGAAGTGGTATTACACTTAAACCACCTGAAATACCTGTAATTTCTGATGATGCTATTCCTACTCCACATAAACCACAATCTGATCAAGATAAGGAAACATAACCGGTAGTTAAAAAGGTTAATGAAGATAACACGGTTAAGGCTAAACCTTATGTTAAACCATACCAACCACCACTTCCTTACCCAAGTAAAATGAAGAAAGAGAAACTTGAAGCCGAGCAATCCAAATTCTTGGATATGTTTAAACAGATAAATGTAAATCTTCCTTTCATTGATGTGATTTCAGGAATGCCTAGATATGCTAAATTCTTGAAAGATCTAATCTCAAATAGAAAGAAAATGGAAGAACTCTCGGCTGTTACCATGAATGCTAATTGTTCAGCAGTGCTGTTGAATAAGATACCAGAAAAACTATCTGATCCAGGAAGTTTCACAATTCCATGTTTTCTGGGTAGTCTTAGTTCAATAGAAGCATTGGCAGACTTAGGTGCTAGTATAAATCTAATGCCATATTCACTATACGCTAAACTAGACCTTGGAGAATTGAAACCAACCAGAATAAGCATACAACTAGCCGATAGATCAATAAAATATCCTAGAGGGATAATGGAGAACATGCTAGTTAAAGTTGGTACTTTAGTATTTCCAGTAGATTTTGTTATTCTGGATATGGAAGAAGATTATCGAGTTCCTCTCATATTAGGAAGACCATTCTTAAACACGGCTAAAGCAATAATAGACGTGTTTGGTAAGAAACTGACCCAAAGTATAGAGGACGAGAGTGTTACCTTTTCTGTTGATAGAGCAATGCAACAACCGCAATCTGCAGATGATACATGTTATTATATTCAAACTATAGATTCACATGCAGAATTGTTAGAAGAATTTCCAGAATTACAAGGAACAGGAGAATGTTCTTTAGGAGAAGGAACTGAACCAATTGATGAAACTGAAATGTTAGCTACACTTATGGCTAATGGATATGAACCAACAACAGAAGAAATTCAAATGCTTAAAGAGGAAGACAGATATCGATACACATCATCGATAGAAGAACCACCGACATTAGAGTTAAAGCCACTTCCAAACCATTTGGAATATGCTTATTTACATGGTGAATCTGAATTACCTGTAATAATATCATCTTCTCTTACTGAAAATGAAAAATCACAACTCATTTCTGTGCTAAAAGCTCATAAACCAGCTATTGCATGGAAAATTCATGATATTAAAGGAATAAGTCCTTCGTATTGCACACATAAAATCCTTATGGAAGAAGGTCATAAAACGTATGTGCAACGTCAACGAAGACTAAATCCTAATATGCAAGATATTGTTAAGAAAGAAATTATTAAACTGCTTAATGCAGGTTTAATTTATCCAATCTCTGATAGTCCATGGGTAAGCCCAGTTCAATGCGTACCTAAGAAGGGTGGCATGACTGTCATCACAAATGAGAAAAATGAGTTTATTCCTACTAGGACTGTAACAGGATGGCGTGTTTGTATAGATTATAGAAAATTAAATGACGCCACCAGAAAAGATCACTTTCCCTTACCTTTCATTAATCAAATGTTAGAAAGATTAGCCGGAAATAGTTACTATTGTTTTCTTGATAGTTTTTCCGGATATTTTCAAATTCCAATAGCACCCGAAGATCAAGAGAAAACCACATTCACGTGCCCTTATGGTACTTTTGCTTACAAACGCATGCCATTTGGACTTTGCAACGCCCCTGCAACCTTTCAAAGGTGCATGATGGCGATTTTTCATGACATGATAGAAGAATGCATGGAAGTTTTCATGGATGACTTTTCAGTCTTCGGTGATACTTTTGAATCATGTCTAGTTAATCTTGAACGAATGCTTATTAGATGCGAACAATCAAATCTAGTACTTAATTGGGAGAAATGCCATTTCATGGTTAAAGAAGGCATCGTTCTTGGTCATAAAATTTCAAAGGAAGGAATTAAAGTGGATAGAGCTAAAGTAGATGTAATTGCTAAACTTCCACATCCCACCAATGTTAGAGGAGTTAGGAGTTTTCTAGGGCATGCCGGTTTTTACCGACGTTTTATAAAAGATTTTTCTAAAATTGCCACTCCTATGAATAAACTCCTAGAAAAGGATGCTCCATTCATCTTTTCGGATGAATGCATCAAATCTTTTAATATTCTTAAAGAAAACTCACTAATGCGCCGATCATGATAACTCCAAATTGGAATCTACCGTTTGAACTTATGTGCGATGCAAGTGATTTTGCAATGGGAGCCGTTTTAGGACAAAGGATTGAAAAATGATTTCAACCTATTTATTATGCTAGTAAGACGTTACAAGGAGCATAAACGAATTACACAACTACTGAAAAAGAACTCCTTGCTATTGTCTTTGCTTTTGACAAATTTCGTTCATATCTCGTTCTAGCTAAAACGGTGGTCTATACTGACCATTCTGCTCTTAGATACCTATTTTCGAAACAAGATGCCAAACCAAGATTAATCCGTTGGATCTTACTCTTACATGAGTTCGATATTGAAATCCGAGATAAAAAGGGAGCAGAAAATCTCGCCTCTGATCATCTTTCTCGTCTTAAAAATCCCGAATTAGAAGTTCTAAACGAATCGGCCATACAAGACAACTTTTTTGATGAATATCTATTGAAGATAGATTATAATGAATTTCCATGGTTTGAAGACTATGCAAACTACTTAGTATGTGGATTCCTTGAAAAAGGATTATCGTACCAAAAACGAAAGAAATTCTTTAGTGATATAAAACACTATTTCTGGGAAGATCCACATTTTTTTAAAAGTTGTCCCGATGGAATAATACGCCGATGTGTATTCGGAGATGAAGCCAGTCAAATCTTAAACCATTGTCACACAGGACCAACAGGAGGGCATTATGGGCCTCAGCTCACAGCAAGAAAAGTTTACGATGCTGGATTCTATTGGCCTACAATTTTCAAATACGCACACCTTCTTTGCAAATCCTGTGATGCTTGTCAAAGGGCCGGAAAAATAAGTCAACGTGATGAAATGCCACAAAATGTCATTCAAGTATGTGAAGTATTTGACATTTGGGGTATTGACTTTATGGGTCCATTTCCAAAATCTCATAATAATCTTTATATTCTCGTTGCCATTGATTATGTATCTAAATGGGCGGAAGCACAAGCTCTCCCGACTAACGATGCACGAGTTGTAGTTAACTTTTTAAAACGTCTTTTTGCCAAGTTTGGAACACCGAAAGCTTTAATAAGTGATCGGGGTACTCATTTCTGTAATAATCAACTTGAGAAAGTTCTCAAAAGATATGGAGTAACTCATAAAATCTCAACCGCTTATCATCCACAAACAAGTGGACAAGTTGAAAATACCAACCAAGCTTTAAAACGTATTCTAGAGAAAACCGTAGGATCAAATCCGAAGGAATGGTCCATGAAATTGGAGGATGCACTCTGGGCTTTTAGAACAGCCTACAAAACTCCAATTGGAACCACACCTTTTAAACTCGTTTACGGAAAAGCATGTCATCTTCCAGTAGAAATTGAACACAAAGCATTTTGGGCTTTGAAGACATGTAATCTTGATTTACATGAAGCTGGACGTCTACGTTTAAGTCAACTAAACGAATTAGAAGAATTAAGACAAGAAGCATATGAAAATTCGTTAATCTATAAGGAAAGAACGAAGAAATGGCATGATAAAAGAATCAGAAGTTCAAAAGAATTTAAGGAAGGAGACAGAGTTCTTCTTTTCAATTCACGATTCAAGCTATTTCCTGGAAAATTGAAATCAAGATGGTCTGGACCATTCATAGTCAAAAGAGTTTTCCCATACGGAACAATATAGTTAATAAATTCAAATGGGATTGAATTTAAAGTTAATGGTCACAGAGTTAAAAATTACATAGATAGTCCAATGGAAGTTGAAGATAAAGTTAATCACAATTTCAACACCACAGCTAACTAAGTGTGGGGAGATTCGAATCTTTTTAGGGTAATATGTATTTCTGTTAGAGTTAGATTTTCTGTTTTCGTGTAGTTCTCGAGAATGAAATCCGAATGGTCTTTCCCTAGCAGACCCTAAAGAACTAGTCTTCTCCCCCCATTCTGAATTTTTATTTTTTTTAGGTTTTACGAGATGAAGACTTCCTGTGAACTAAACCATGGTCTAATGCTACACGCTTTGATCACTAAACGTAATAATGACACCCTTCCAAGTGAATTGGTATCATTAATCAGAGTTAAATTGGACTGAGTAAGAAAAGAATCCAGGAACGAAAATAATAAGTTACAATTTGGTAAAGGAAAATTAAAATCCGCAGCGAAAAGAAGAGCACGACACCTTGAAAGATGTCACAAATGCGAAAAATGGTTACACGAAGAAAAATGCTCGACGAATCAGACATATTCCAATACCGAATTCGTTACTTTATGCAGAGACGGACCGTTCATATGTTTCGAAGAAAAAACGTTGAATGCTCGAGGTTACGCCTATGTAGCTATGGAAAACCAGTTAGTCCGACTATCTTATGAGTAGGCTAAAGCAGGTCACTAAGAATTCTATTTCACAGGTAAGTATGTACAGTTTTTATTTTTATTTTTATTGCTTTGAACCTTTTGAGAATAAATGCTAAATTGTTCGCTATAAAGTATTAAATTGATATTCAATAAAATTAGGTTTTGCGACCGAAATTATTGATGTCATACAAAAATTTATTACATCACTGCGAAATTTACCGTTTATTCTTAAGGTATAAATATTTTTAATCAATCAAACCAAAATATTTCAGAAATTCGTCAGGAGTAAAACTAGGTAAAATAGCCGAAATTACTTTACCGAAAAGAGGGGCGTATATTTTTGATAATATTTGATTGATTAAAGTGGGATAAAAGACCAAAAAGATTTTTAATTTTATTTTTACCATGTTTTTAAAATTAATATTTAAATATTAAATTATTATTGTAAATTTTTTAAAATCAATATATTTAAATTTGTAAATATTTGAAAAATTAATATTTTTAATATAAGTTTGCATGTATAAAAACAAAAATATAATAAAAGTTTGGTGTGAATTTTCAATTTTATTAATATGAATTTTTAATTTTATGCATTTTAAATATAAGTTTGGTGTGAATTTAAAAACAAAAATGTACTTTATTTCGCTAAGTTAAAAATTTGATATTTAAAATTCGTAGTGAGTTGAAGACTAGGTCGTTGAACCGAAATTGCTCTACCCAAGGGAGAGACGAGAACTTTTATTATCATTATTTTTAATCTTAGTGAATTAAAGTATGCCAAAAACATTAAAAAAAAACTCAAAAATCTTTACTTTTAAAACCGCGCTTTGAATTGACAAATTTTAAAATTTTGTCGAGGGACGGACTAGGACAACGATCCGAAACGCCCTCATCCTAAAAAAGAAACAAAATTTAAATTTAATTAATTATATGTTTTAAAAGTGTAAGGTTTTTATAAAAAAAAAAAAAAAATCCCCAGAGCAATGCGATCGCATGGGATTTATACTACACCTCCATGCGATCGCATGGAGGCAAAAATCAGGCCAGATACAAAATTTCAGCGGGTCTGCTGCTGCACCACTCCACACACACACATACACGAAAATCTCTCAAAACCTCACCATTTTTCGCCCAAATTTCACCGTAATTCGTCAAATTTCTTGCTCTAATCATGCCTAGGTTCGAATTCTTCAACAAAAAGGTAAAAATTACACCCCTAAACTCTTAAAATTTCTAGTTTTTGTGATAATTACCAATATTTTACCTAATGCAATTTTGTTAATTTCTAGTGTAATTAGAGTTAAATTGTTAGTATGTTATGCATGTATAACCTAGATTGATGCTATTTAACATGATTTGAAGCCAAAAACTTCAAAAAATTTAGAAATCTAGGGTTTGTGTTCTTGAGCAATTTGGGGCTTTTTGATATAAACAGGTTATGGCCGATTTTTGTCATGAATTATTGCTAAATTAAGTAATGTAACATGTTTAGGTAGCTAAATGATCAAAACATTGATCCTAAACATGATTTTTGGAGATTAAAGTAGATTTTTTAGGTATAAAATTCATGAACTTGATTAATTTGATATAATTGCCATTAGAGACTTGTTTAATTGCTAGTAAAGGTTGTTTTGACATGTTATTTGAGTTAAATGCTTATGAACTTTGTATACATTTTCATATGAGCTTATTTGAAAAAGTGTAGAATTGTAAAAAAAATGTGAAAATGTGTATAAGTTTAATTTTGATTTAACATGTTATTGTGATTGTTTTAAGTTGTTATTTTATTAACACTAATGCATATTTGGATGCACAAATTTTGTATTTAATGTGTTTTGCAGAAAACCGATACTGCTGGTGTTTCATCATCATCTAGACAACCACAACAAGAACCTGAACTAGAATATGAGCCGCAATACGAGCCAGAACCAGAACCAGAACAAGAACCACAACAGGAACAACAACATCAGCCTGATCAACATGTTCCTTATTATGATCCGCTACAGTTTGATAATGAATTCATAGTAGTTCCGATGCATCCGCCAGTAGAATACCCATCGATTCCTGAACACACGTTGCATCCTAATCTGAGATTCGATAGAAGCTGGAGAGATTACCCAGCATATCAGATAATAAATTCAAATTAGTAACGAAAGATGTAGAGGTGCCTAGGGTAATTGATTGGGATCCTTTGGAAAGGGTCCAACCAGCTGACCGTGTTAGGGATCATCTGATTCAAAGGTATGGCAGTTCTTCTTTTACCGATTGGGAACGTCTATTCACCATTCGTAGACCTGTATATAAGGAATGGTGTGTTGAGCTGATGAGTACTATAGCATTAAATGTAGATGTAGATAGATTAGATGATAGAAGTTTTCTTAGGTTTATACTTGGCCGTAGGATGTACAGGATGTCCATGCTGGACATGGCCAGGGCTTTGCAGATATGTACGCCCGCTGAATTACTACTGCCCGATTGAATGAATTTGATTTATCGTGGTGAAAGGGTAGATAGGAATTTTGATGCGAACGCCGTCTGGAGGCGTATGTCAGATTATAATGTTTTTGGGCAGGCAGGAACACATACCTACTTACATATTAACAGAGCCGAGCTTCGTATAATTCATAGATTTTTGGCTAACTCGATTACACATAGAGGTCACAACAAGGAAAAATTGACCTTACATGATTTATTTTACCTAAAGTGTATTCGAGACCCAAGAGGCTTTGTTAATATCCCTTACTGTGTTAGTTTTTATTTGTCAAAGATGGTTGAAGGAATACAGGAAGGGGGGATAATTGGAGGAGGTATTTTTGTTACTCTCATTGGAGAGTATTTAGGTGTAGATAAGGACCAAGGGGGTCCACTTTTGGAATATAGGGAACAGGTTGAGCCTTTAGGATTGAGGGTTTATGCGGGTGCTAAGGTATTGAAGAGTAGACGCAACCAGGCAATACCCTAAGAAGGTAGTCATCCACAGGTAGAGAGAGGATCAGACGAGGAAATGGAGGAAGCGGATGACATTAGGGATGTCATTCGGGAGGCTATGACTGACGTCTACCAGCATATAGATGAGGTAGATATAACAAACGCAGAGAGATTTCGTCAGATGGAGCAGTGGCAAGCCCGGAATGATTACAAACATTCCAGGCAACGACAGCATGATAGATGAGACTATCATCAGCGTCAGATTATGAGCTGACTGTCACCTCAGGATCACTACGTTCCGACCCGACCCGCTTACTATCCTCCACACCAGCCTGAGATGAGACCACCATATACTCTCTACGACCCTAACCAGGCCTACCAGTACACCTATCACCAACCATGGAACCCAGACGACAACATGAACTGGAACCCCTATCCAGATTGACATAGTTCCAGTTGGTGATTTCTATGATTTTTCATCTTTTTATTATTTTTATTTATTTATGTTTAAACATATGATATTTTGATACTTTTATTGTATTGTTTAATATTTTAATTATTTTGTACTAATATTTCATATTTGATTTGAAAGTGGATTTTAAGTCCCATTTCAAATTACCATGCATGTTTATATTTGTATTGTATGTATTTTATTTCATGTACACAACAGGGTAAAACAGCGCATTTTCAAAGACTGACATTAAGTTCAGCAAAAGCTAATACTTTTGACGACAAAACAAAAAACAAATGTGATGTAACAACAAGACGGAATGAACAAATGATGTGCACCATTTATCATTCAGCAAACAAACGCCAATATGTTTGGAAACTTTGGTAAAAATTAATCATTTTTCTACGCTAATCACCCTCAATAATTTAAATTGTTACTGATTTCTTGCAAATGAGGGCATTGCAAGATCTTAAGTGTGGAAAGGGGTTAAATTCTTTCGAATTTTTAAAAAAATTTTAACTTAAAACACTTGGTTACCATTAAAAATACTAGTAATGCAGTAGTTGTATTAGAATCTAGTGCTCTCTGATAATAAAGAACAGCCCTAGTCATATATACTGACTACACAATTCTAGTAAAATTTTCAAAATTTTCAATTAAATGAATTCAAAATCATGTTTATACATATATATGAGCGATAAAACTAGGTGTTAACACCGAAATTATTGTTACCTTGGAAAGGACATAAATTGAGAAATAAACCAAAATGTTAGAATTCATTTAAAATGAAATAGAGGACAATAAAAAGGCAAATAAAAGAAAATAAAAAGCCAAGTGTGGAAAAAATTTACCAAGTTATTTTGAACATATATCACATATTTCTGTAACAAATAACTGAAGATGCTTTTGTTTTAGACTAAACTAATCAGTTTCACCCGATTTACTATAATATATTTGAAAGAATAGATGGATCTACACGATGAATCAATTCCATCATTAAAAGGAAGTAAAGTCTTCCGAAAAAGACACGCGCTTCTTGATTTAGGTCATGAAGTTGTCGTCCAGACCAGCTGTAGGTTGACGAAAAATCTAGAAAAGTCATCACTAAAATCAGCAGGAAATCCACGGACCTCAACATCAAACAGGGTCACCAAGTGGTCAGACTTATCCTTACCATGAGAGGATCTATCTCGTAAAATGGGGAGGACGCCGTGCAAATTAGCTTGATAAGACTAATGAATCAGACCCCCAGAAAGGATAATCTCCTTAAAAGATCAAAAATCAGCTTTTAAGCCTGATATTACTCAATCCTAGAGATTGACCTTAAAGATTGAGAATTACAAACTCATAGAATTCGATGATATCTAAACTCGAGCTTGAACGATAAAATATTTTGATCAAAATTACAAACCGATTTGTTTTCTAAAAACCCATTTTCAATGCGTTCATTACCATTGAACGTAAAATCCTAGGAATTCACCTGGAATTCATTAGGTCACCTGAACCAAATCGGGTGTCAACCGTAAGAACGGTGGTTGCATAGCATGGTCAAAGACAGGACCTTGTGCCAGACCGGAAAATTATAAGGGTGAGCTTTACTATTGCTCCTACCAAGGATAGTAATTGCATTCGACACGTTATAGACCATAATTAAAAGCATGTCAGGGGACATTGCCTTAACAGTTGCTTGTTCAACGTTTTCCTTTACAACCGGACGGTAGTTTACCAAAAGGTAATATACGGAGCAAGTATTCTGGACGTGTTGCTTTCCCAATACAAGGTTAGCAAGTGGGTGACACAAAACCATAAGTTTTGAGCTAAAATTTTCAAATCTGAAACCCACCAAACCCACAAAAATAATTTGCAAACACCGGTGAAGGGTTATTCCAGAAAACTTATCTAGGGTAAAAACTAGATTGTATTTTCAAAAGATCAAATGTTTTCATAAAGATCCAATTTCCTTAATAGATCTAACTTTTCATAGTCATGTGGGACTGTAAACCACATCGTTACTACCATTGTTTATACCGCCGTATAGAAATCACTGATGTACAAAGTGTGAAGAATAAAGAAGTGATTCTAGTATTTTTATTTCAAGACTATATTGCTTGAGGACAAGCAACGATCAAGTGTGGGAATATTTGATAATGCTAAAAACGAACATATATTTCATAGCATTATCCTTCAAGAAAGACAAGCTTTTAGTTGCAATTGTTCTATTTACAAGTGATATTCGTTTAAATAATAAAAGGTGAAGACAAAAGACAGATTCGACGAATTGAAGACGCAAACGATCAAAAAGCTCAAAAGTACAAAATAGAATCGAAGTGGTTCAAATTATTGATGAGAAACGACTAAAAATTACAAAAGTACAAGACGCGAAACACAAAGTACAAGATATTAAATTGTACGCAAGGACGTTCGAAAATCCGAAACCGGGACCAAAGTCAACTCTTAACGCTCGACGCAACGGACTAAAAATTACAAGTCAACTATGCACATAAATATAATATAATATTTAAATAATTCTTATAATTATTTATATATTATATTTATTTATAAAAACCGTAGGCATATAAAGAAACAAAGTCTTGTGAGCTGGAAAAAGTGGCCATGCGATCGCATGGCCTGGAAGGCAAAAAGCCATGCGATCGCATGGCAGTAGGTGACAGCCCGCACTTCTATAAATTCGCGGTTTTTGCTCATCATATATCCATCATCCTATCTCTCTATCTATCACTCGTATAGATATATATATATATATATATATATATATATATATATATATATATATATATATATATATTATATTTTAATTTTAATTTTAATTTTAAATTCTAATAATAAGGGTATGATAGCGAATGTTGTAAGGGTGTAAGTCGAAATTCTGTCCGCGTAACGCTACGCTATTTTTAATCACTCTAAGTTATGGTTAATGTTATTTTTAATTTAATGTCTCGTAGCTAAGTTATTATTATGCTTATTTAATGCCGAAGTAATCGTGATGTTGGACTAAATATTAAAATTGGGTAATTGGGCTTTGTGCCATAATTGGAGTTTGGACAAAAGAACGACACTTGTGGAAATTAGACTATGGGCTATTAATGGGCTTTATGTTTGTTTAACTAAATGATAGTTTGTTAATTTTAATATAAAGATTTACAATTGGACGTACCTATAAATAACCATATACACTCGATCGGACACGATGGGCGGGATATTTATATGTACGAATAATCGTTCATTTAACCGGACACGGGAATGGATTAATAGTTAATAGACTTATTAAAACAGGGGTGAAATTATGAACAAGGACACTTGGCGTAATTGTTAACAAAGTATTAAAACCTTGGGTTACACGCAGTCGATATCCTGGTATAATTATTAAACAAAGTATTAAAACCTTGTTACAGTTTAAGTTCCCAATTAGTTGGAATATTTGACTTCGGATATAAGGATAATTTGATGAGGACACTAGCACTTTATATTTATGACTGATGGACTGTTATGGACAAAAATCAGACGGACATATTAAATAATCCAGGACAAAGGACAATTAACCCATGGGAATAAACTAAAATCAACACGTCAAACATCATGATTTTTTTTATAGGACATAGATTTTTTTTTCTATTTCTTCTCTAAATTTCAAAACAAAAAATTATTTTAAGTGGTTAAATTGATAGACATCCATTTTCTGGTTCGTAGTAATAGTTGGATTTGTACGTGGACTGGGTTATTGGAGCCAAACAATACTCAATTATATTGAGACCAAACGAATCCTGCCCCTCTGCTGCATCTTTTGGCTATTCGAAACGTGGGCAAAATCAGAAAAGTCTATTAATTTGATAACTTATATAATTTTTCTTATTTTTATAACTAATAGGATATTCAGTGAATGCACCGAGCAAAACGTTCACCACCTTTTGTACGTTCACCACCTGTAACTCGATCAAGACATCTAGCAAATATTGTCGCCGTTGATTTTTCTTTAGAATCGTCATCTAGTCAACCAAGTACTCCAATTCAAATTTCCGATAATCCATTTTTTGAACCCGACCTCACAATTGAGAATCCAGAGGATCTTCAGGGACAATTCAGAGATCCTGAACCATTAATCTTTCCTCCGGAACCACCAATCATTCAAACGGAGATTGTCGAGGAACCAACCATTAAATCAGAATCCTCTAGTGATTCAGATTCAACAAATTCAATCATGGAAAATCTGGAGCCTGTAAGTATGGAAGACCGAATGCGAGCTAAACGCACTGGCCAAGGTCACGCAATTACTCAACCTGACATCAATGCGCCAGATTATGAAATCAAAGGACAAATCCTACACATGGTGACTAATCAATGCCAATTTAGTGGTGCGCCGAAGGAAGATCCAAACGAACATCTTCGTACCTTTAATAGGATCTGTACACTTTTTAAAATCCGAGAAGTGGAGGATGAACAGATATATCTCATGTTATTTTCCTGGACTTTAAAGGGAAAAGCCAAAGATTGGTTAGAATCGTTACCTGAAGGGGCGATTGATACATGGGACGTTTTAGTTGAAAAATTTCTTAAACAATTCTTTCCGGCATCTAAAGCTGTGAGACTTCAAGGAGAAATTGTTACGTTCACACAAAAGCCAAACAAAACTCTATATGAGGCATGGACCAGATTTGGAAAGTTATTAAGAGGATGTCCGCAACATGGTTTAGACACCTGTCAACATGGTTTGAATTGGAGTACTTGGTCGACTAGATGACGATTCTAAAGAAAAATCAACGGCGACAATATTGGCTAGATGTCTTGATCGAGTTACAGGTGGTGAACGTATAAAAGGTGGTGAACGTTTTGCTCGGTGCATTCACTGAATATCCTATTAGTTATAAAAGATAAAAATTATATAAGTTATCAAATTAATAGACTTTTCTGCTTTTGCCCACGTTTCGAATAGCCAAAAGATGTAGCAGGGAGCCAGAACCCTTTAAATCGGAAGCTCACAACTCAGCCACTAACAAATCCAACTATTACTACGAACCAGAAAATTTGGATGTCTATCAATTTAACCGCTTAAAATAATTTTTCGGCGAAATTTAAAGAAATTTTAGAGAAGAAATAGAAAATTCTATGTCCTAAAAACTAGAGCGGCGAGAAATAAGAAAGAAAAAGAACGCGTCGAAAAACGTCGAAAAATAAAAGGTCGAAAAATAATAAAAAGAACGTAGCGCGTCGAAACTTAAAAGGAACTAAAATTTATAAACAGCGTCGCAAAATTCTAAAGCACCTAAATCTTAGTCTAAAGAAAAAGTACTTAAGGGATTTTACGGCAAAGCCTAAAAATCTAGAAATAAAAATAACTATGGCAAAAACTATGACTTAAAACTAAATACGAACGAAAAATACAAATATTACGCTAAAACAAATAAAAAGATACAAAATATAAAAATAAACTTAAAGTTGTAAAAAGTACAATTTTATAAAAATATTATTTTTATATTATTTATTTATAAAAGTATTAATTTTTAAAGTAAATGAACTAATTAAAACTAAAAATACAAACTTAATTAAATAAAACTAATTATTATTTAATATAAACCCTAATTATTATTAATTATATATTAATTATATAATTAATCGAACCCTAATTCTGTCGGCAAAGGTATCAGGCATGTCAAATCAAGCCATGCGATCGCATGGCTTCGAAGTTATAAGTTCATGCGATCTCATGGGCTAGGGTTTCGGGCCAGATGCTGGGCTGCTACAGTACCGTTCCGAACACTTTATTTAAAAAGTTTTTTTTTCTGTTTTTATAAAATATTTAAATAAACTAAATAAAAACTTAAATTTTAAAACTAAAATAAAAATAAAGAAACTATTTATTTTATATATTTTTAACAATCTCTTAAAAATATATATATTTTTATTTTTCTTACTTTTTAAATTTTTGTATTTTTAAAATTTAAAACGTATATTTTTACAACAAATTAACTAAAACTTACTAAAAATCTTTTTTTTTTTAATATAGCTTTGCGCTTTCGGCGTTTAACTCTCCCCGGCAGCGGCGCCAAAAATACTTGATGGTTATGCGAGGTGTATACAAAATAGTATTAATTTTTGCTAGGAATTACTATTAAATACGATACAATTTTACACAAGTTATTTATTTATTTATAGAGTGGATATACCTAAACCTTGCTACAACACTTATATGCAGTGTACCTAATCGTACAGTAGTGTAGTTTTTAGTAAGTCCGGTTCGTTCCATATGGATCTTAGCCAAGTTTAACGCTATATTTTTAAAAACTATATTTGTAAAAATATAAATATATATATAAGTAGTATTATTATTATAAAAGGGGGATTTTTACCGTTTAATAACCGGTTTGTCGATTTTAAAACTTTAGTCGCAGTTAAAACCTAATATAAAATATTAAAAATAAATATAACTTAATTTTAAGCGTAAAGTAAATAACAATAATGAAATTGCGATAAATAAAAATGCGATAAATAAAATGACGATAAATAAAATTGCGATAATTAAAAAGTACGATAATTAAAAGTGTATTTAAATAAAATGACAGTAAATAAAAGTGCGATAATTAAAAGTGCAATTAAATATGAAATAAAGGAATTATGCTTATTTAAACTTCCGTAATCATGATGTTTGACGTGTTGATTTTAGTTTATTACCATGGGTTAATTGTCCTTTGTCCTGGATTATTCAATATGTCCGTCTGATTTTTGTCCATAACAGTCCATCAGTCATAAATATAAAGTGCGAGTGTCCTCGTCAAATTATCCTTATATCCGAAGTCAAATATTCCAACTAATTGGGGATTTAAACTATAATTACACCAAATGTCCTTGTATATAATTCACCCATGTTTTAATAAGTCCAATAACTATTAAACCATTCCCGTGTCCGGTTAAATGAACGATTATTAGTACTTATAAATATCTCGCCCATCGTGTCCGATCGAGTGTATATGGTTATTTATAGGTACGTCCAATTGTAAATCTTTATATTAAATTAACAAACTATCATTTAATTAAACAAATATAAAGCCCATTAATAGCCCATAGTCTAATTTCCACAAGTGTCGTTCTTTTGTCCAAACCCCAATTATGGTACAAAGCCCAATTACCCCGTCTTAAATATTTAGCCCAACATCACGATTACTTCGGCTTAAAGAAGCATAATAATAACTTAGCTACGAGACATTAATTTAAAAAGGTTGAACATAACTTACAATGATTAATAATAGCGTAGCGTTACACAGACAGAATTTCGACTCACACCTTTACAACATTCGCTAACATACCCTTATCATTAAAATTAAAATTAAAATTAAAATTAAAATTATATATATATATATATATATATATATATATATATATATATATATATATATATATATATATATACACGTTTGAGAGAGAGATAGATAAAGATGTGTTATTGTTCGATCACCAAACTGCTTTTTATAGGGATGTGGCCAGAAAAAGTGGCTCATGCGATCGCATGGGAATATAGCCTCTAGGCCATGCGATCGCATGGAGCAGGAATCCAGCTCACATTGCTTTGTCTCCTAGTTTGCCGACGGTTTATATATATTAATATAATATATATAATTTTAAGAATTAATTATATATTATATTATATTCATGTGCATAGTTGACTTGTAATTTTTAGTCCGTTGCGTTGAGCGTTGAGAGTTGACTCTGGTACCGGTTCCGAATTTTCGAACGTCCTTTCGTATAATTTAATATCTTGTATTTTGCATTTTGCGGCTTGTACTCTTGTAATTTTGAGACGTTTCTCACCAATAATTTGAACCACTTTGATTGTACTTTGTACTTTTTAGCTTTTTGGTCGTTTGCGTCTTCAATTCGTCGAATCTGTCTTTTGTCTTCACTTTTTATTATTTAAACGAATATCACTTGTGAATAGAACAATTGCAACTAAAAGCTTGTCTTTCTTGAGGGATAATGCTATGAAATATATGTTCGTTTTTAGCATTATCAAATCTATTGATAAACTTTTGATGAAATCCTGTGGTCTATCTTTATATACTTATGACTCGAGCAATTAAACCTATAACTCATTTTATATATATATATATATATATATATATATATATATATATATATATATATATATATATATTGTTTTTTTAACGTCTTCCAAACAACCTGATGTTAGTTCCGGGTATGTAGTAGTAAAAGAGTTTCGTGCTTCAATTTGGCAAAACGCAAATACAAATAGAGGTTGAAACAGGAGAAGTCGAAGAAAAAACCAAACCTCTGTGTGTCTTATGGATTAATCCGTTTTCGAAATAAAAGTCGACTAAAGCTTGGCACAAAATGTTTATTTACTTACCACTTTAAAGTGCGTGCTTTTTTTATCTTTTTCATTTTTACAAGAATCCTTAAATTTTAGTTGTGTAATGAATAAATGAATGAATAAATAGTTTTCAAGTTTTGTTATGTGTATTCTTTATACTTTAGCAATTCAACAACAGCAGTAATTGTGACACTTTGCATTGAAATATCGTTAATTCATATATACAATTTTTAGATTCAATTTTTGCGGATGAGTACCCGTGCATCGCACGGGCTCATAAATCTAGTTATCTAATCTAACGGTAATTAAGGGGGTTTTGAAAACAATTATTAGCTAATGGAGACTCTCTTTTAATGTATAATATATAGTGATAGTAATAATAATAATAATAATAATAATAATAATAATAATAATAATAATAATAATAATAATAATAATAATAATAATAATAATAATAATAATAATAATAATAATAATAATAATAATAATAATAATAAAATTTGAGAAAGTATGTCATGGTTGGCAATTGTGTGTTATGGGAGTGTTATGGGAGAAAGTGGTGAGAAAGGAGGAGAGAGAATGCTGATGTGGTGCTGAGGAAATGCACATGACGGCGTCATGGTTAGGATTGATCTAAGGTTATGATCACTATATAGCCAATCACTAAATAGCAATAAAGCATGAGAGAAACCTTCATAATTATTCATCTGTTTTACTATATGAACATCAGAACATGTAGCAGCTTACGATGCATAGGTATCAACAAAAAAAGGCTATCTGACATTGTCTAGATAAAGTTCCGGCTACCTAAAGAATGTATACATAAATGGATTGAGCAAACTGTGTTAAAAATGATGAAGGAAGCTTGAGGTCTTTCAAAATTTAATTTGCGAATAAAAAAAGAAAAAGAAAAACTCACATCTGAATATGGATGTGTAAAACATTTAATGGGACATGATAAAATTACTGAAATTTTTTATGATAAATTGATAGTGATATCGTCTAATGAGAACTATGCTCCAGAATAATAAGAAGTATTACCACTAGATATTGTTATAAAAGTAATAATTGGATGATAATTTTATTATTATTATAGATATTGCATAGTATATTTTTTTGAGTATAAATAGGTGTGTTGAGTTAGAGTTTATGTGATGTATTTTTTGGTTAACAAAAACACTCTCTCTCTCTAGATTCCAAATGCCACCAAACTCTCATTGTACATTTTTCTATAAATAAAAACCAATTACTCATACCTTTTGTTCAACCTTTGTTTTCTCCGTTTTACAGTATCTCTATCTCTATATACCTTCTACAGTCAAGAACCACTAAAGGTAGTTATAAGCCTACTGAATTATAACACGTTATCAGCACGATTATCTCAACATTTATACTAAATATGGTTGGCTCTGCCACCTAACTAATATATGGTCGGTTATACCACCTAAATGATATATGGTCGACACTGTCGCCTAATTTACATTTATGTTATCTAACATTTATTTATGTATACTAACATTTACATTTATGTTATTTAACATTTATTTATGTATACTAACATTTATAGTTATGTTCACTAACATTTATATTTATGTTATTTAAGTTATATATGGTCGGTTATACCACCTGAATTATATTTTCTGTAATCTAACTCTTATTAACTTCACTAACATTTATATTTATGTTAATAAGACCTCATGATTGTACGCAACACGTCATTTGACAACACGGTACTTTATGTACGCAACACGTCATTTGACAACACGGTACCATGGGTCGAGATTAATTCCGATCAATACGAATACGATGGGGTCTTTATATGTTATCTAACATTTATGATTACTTATGCAATAAATCATTATTTATTTCATGCATACTAATGTTTATTCTTAAAAGTAAATCTTAAAAGTTAAAATAAGAAAAAAATAGTTTGTATTTTTATTAAAAGTAAATCTTAAAAGTTAAAATAAGAAAAAGTAGTTTGTATTTTTATTAAAAGTATAAATCTTAAAAGTTAAAATAAGAAAAAGTAGTTTGTATTTTTATTAAAAGTAAATCTTAAAAGATAAAATAAGAAAAAGTAGTTTGTATTTTTATTAAAAGTAAATCTTAAAAGTTAAAATAAGAAAAAAAATCTTGTCCTTTATATTACTCATACGCGTTTAGATATAGTGACTTTATTCGTTAACGTCAACTAATGACGTTACAACGGTCATATATACATAACGGTTGTTAACGTCAACTGACGACGTTACAACAACTATATTTTTCAAATATAAAATAAACATCTCCGTTTTCACATTTTCACAAATCAATCTTTATTTTTCAGATTACTACTCTCAAAAGGTTTTTGTAAAAATGATTCACACAAGGATGATTTTTTCTATTGTATTGGTCATATTAACTATCATCATTGTTGCTAATATACCACCGGGTGAACCTATATTCTATCCTGCCCTTGTGGTTTTATTATTTGTAATCATACCATTATTCTGTTGTTTGCTACTTATGAATTTAAAATGATTCTAATTTCATTTTATTATTTGTCTATGAATAGAAGTTGATTATGATTATAATTTATGTTATTCATCTTTTTGATAATAGAAAATGTCGAATTTGAAAAGGCTTAAATTTGCTCATTTAGAACAAGTGGGAACAACTACTTAACATGGGTTATGAATGTAGAAAAACATCTCGAATCAAACGGTATTTTAGAAACCCTGAATGAAAATAACAATTATTCCGAACAAGAGAAAGCAATAGTAAGTATTTTTCTTAGCAAACATATTGACGAGTCCTTAGAATCTACATATTATATGATCGAAAATCCAAGTGTATTATGGAAAATACTCAAAGATAGATACGTTAATAATTATCAAAAAAAATAATAATAATAATAATAACGGTGATCCATGAAAGAATAAAATTAAAGATATTAGTAGACGCTCTTATAAGAATTCCGGAGATTCTTATTAATGATCTGGTAACGTGGATCATCAGTCTAGTATTTCTTGAATACATGAACATCTTGTTTAGCTCTACAAATAAGTCCCAAAAGAAAAGAAAACGAGAGTGAATCTGTTGACAAATCTTGATTAAATTAACCCTGAGTTACCTTGAGACTTGAATGGTTTGAATTTTCTAAGATGCCTAGTTTTTTTTATGTATCACTCATAAATAAATGGTTTTAGACCATAACGCATATGTTTTATTAAGTGTTATCTTTTATGTACTTCAGATTATAACTTGTTTGCAGGTAATATAATTTGATTATCTTGCTGAAATATAACTCATTATTTGCTTATCTTATTTGAAGTTTTAGTATGAATCCTGCAGAAATACAACATCAATTAAATGGTAAAGACCTATGTATTGCAGATAGTAGTAACATACACACTATGATCAAATCTAAGAAATATTTCATTGATTTAAATCAAATGAAGGAATTATAAATACTATACCAGCTCTTGCAAACTTGATATAAGAAACGAAAAAGGCAAAATTTCATATTACCAAATGGTACGAATTTTTTGGTAAACAATGTCTTGTTTTCTCCCAAATCAAAGAGAAATTTGTTAAGTTTCTCTGATATATATCATAGTGGATATGATTATCAGTCAATGATAATCGAAAATGAGAAATATCTATGTAGCACCGAAAAGCGCATAGGATTAAAAGCACATATGATAAAAAGCGCATATGATGAAAAGCGCAGCGCATATAATTAAAAGCGCATATGATAAAAAGCGCATATGATGAAAAGCGCATCGCATATAATTAAAAGCGCATATAATGAAAAGTGCATATGACGAAAAGCGTAGCACATATGATTAAAAGCGCATATGGTGAAAATGATATATGATGAAAAGCACATATGGTGATTAATGAAAATCACATATGGTGATTAATGAAAAGCACATATAGTGATTAATGAAAAGCACATATAGTGATTAACGAAAATCACATATGGTGATTAATGAAAAGCACATTGAGAAAGAATCACCAATATTTCTTGAAAGAATTCAAGGGAATATATATGGACCAATTCATCCATCATGTGGACCATTTTGATATTTCATGATTCTAATAGACGCATCTAGCGGATGGTCTCATGTTTGTGTGTTATCAAGCCGTAATATGGCATTTGCAAAGTTTCTTGCACAAATTATTAAATTGAGAACACATTATTCTGATTACATCATTAAAAGGATGAGACTTGATAATGCTGGTGAGTTAACATCTCAAGTATTGAATGATTATTATATGTCTACAGGGATTGTTGTTGAACATCCAGTTACTCATGTGCATACACAAAATTGGTTTAGCTAAATCAATAGATAAACGCTTGCAGCTAATAACTAGACAATTGGAAATGAGTACAAAACTCTCAATATTTATATGGGGACATGTAAAATTACATGATGCGACATTAATTCGCATTAAACCAAGTGCAAGTCATAAATATTCTCCATTACCAACTTAATTTTGGTCGAGAGCCAAATATTTTCCATCTTAGAACATTTGGCTGTGCAGTGTATTTTTAATTGCACCACCACAATAAATGATTCCTCAAAGAAGGATGGAAATATATGTTGGATATGAAACATCTTCAATCATAAGATATATTGAACTCATGACGGGTGATGTTTTACAGCACATTTTGCCGATTGTCACTTTAATGAAACATTGTTCCCTATATTAGGGGGAGAAATGAAAAATAAATAAAAAGATGCTTCATTATATGAACATCAATTAAGGTATATAGAACTCGCACAAAAGAATGCGAAACGAAAGTTCAAAAATAATGCATATGCAAGAACTTGCAAATTAATTACTTTATGCATTTAAAGATACAAAAAGAGTGACTAAATCATATATACCAGCAGTAAATGCTTAAGTTAGAATTGAAATTCCAAAAGCTAGCAATAATGTCACTCATGAGTCTTCGCCACGTCTGAAACGTGGAAGACAAATTGGTTCCAAAGATAAAAATCCTAGAAAAGAAAAATCAGCTGATAATGAGGTAAAAAAAAAGTGTTCAAGAAGAACCACAAATCAATATTCCTTCTACAGAGGATATTGATAAATGTAAATACATAAATTGCAATAAATTATGCAATATTATGGAACCGAAATGAAATGAAAAATCTTGATGAGATATTTTCATATAATGTTACAATGACATCATGAATAAAGATGATGATCTGGAACCAAAATCTGTCATTGAATATCAAAATAGACATGATTGAGCTCAACAGAAAGGAGCAATACGAGCTGAAATAGAATCACTCAATAAAAGAAAAGTTTTCAGATCAATCGTTATCACTTTTAAAGATGTGAAACGTATGGGATATAAATGAATTTTTATCCCAAAAAGAAATGTGCAAATGAAGATACAAGGCAAAACTAGACTTGTAACTCAAGGTTTCCCACAAAGACCAGAAATGAATTATGAGGAAAACTTATCCTTATGTAATGGATACAATTACTTATTAGATACTTAATCAACCTGGTAGTTACTTAAATGCATCTCATGGATGTTGTTACTACTTATCTATATGGATCACTTGATAGTGATATATATGAATATACCTGAAGGGTTTAAGGTATCAGAAACATCTAACGCAAAACCTAAAGAAATGTATTCCATTGAATCACAAAGATTTTTATATGGGTTGATACAATAGTATAACGGATTAAGTGATTACTTGATAAGAAAAGTGTATACATATAAACTTATTTGCACATGTGTTTTAATTATGAAAAACAATGACCAGATATATATCGTAGTTATTTATGTCAATGATCTTAATATCATAGGTACAAATAAAGAGATCCATGAAGCCATTCAACTTCTAAAGAAAGAATTTGAAATGAAAGATCTCGGAAAAACCAAGTATTGCCTTGGTTTACAAATTGAACATATGCCTAATGGTTTACTTGTACATCAAACAACATATACTGAAAAGATTTTAAAACGTTTTAATATGGACAAGGCAAAACCATTAAGTACTCCTATGGTTGTTAGATCACTTAATGTTGACACTGATCCATTTCGTCCCTGTGAAGATCATGAAGATATCCTGGGACCAGAAGTACCATATCTTAGTGCAATTGGAGCTCTTATGTATCTTACAAATTGTACAAGACCTGACATTTCTTTTGCAGTTAATTTGTTGGCAAGGTTCAGCTCAGCTCCTACCAAAAGACACTGGAATGGGATCAAACACATATTTCGATACCTTCGAGGAACTACTGATTTAGGATTATTTTATTCTAACGAATCAAAACAAGATTTGGTTGGTTATGCAGATGCAGGTTATTTATCTGATCCACATAAAGCTAAATCTCAAAATGGATATGTATTCCTAAATGGAGGTACCGCAATATCATGGCGTTCTCAAAAACAAACACTTGTTGCAACATCATCAAATCATGCCGAAGTAATTGCATTACATGAAGCCAGTCGGGAATGTTTTTGGTTGAGATCAATGACACAACTCATTACTGATTCTTGTGGACTAGAACGCAATAAAAGTTCAACAACTATCTATGAAGATAATGTAGCTTGCATAACACAGATGAAAGAAGGGTATATCAAAAGTGACCGAACAAAACACATACCCCCTAGATTCTTCTCATACACTCAAAATCTCATTAAGGACAACCAGATTGAAATGAGATATGTTCAGTCCAGCAAAAACTCTGCTGACCTTTTCACCAAAGCACTTCCAACTGCTATTTTCAGAACACACGTTCATAATATTGGCATGAGGCATGTTCAGAAGATGTAACAACTCAGGCGTTGCCTACTTGAGGGGGAGTCAACTCTATGCTGCACTCTTTTTCCCTTAGCTAAAGTTTTATCCCAAAGGGTTTTCTTTAGCAAGGTTTTTAACGAGGCAGTACTAGTTATTCACTAATAAAATTATCATCCAAGGGGGAGTGTTATAAAAGTAATAATTGGATGATAATTTTATTATTATTATAGATATTGCATAGTATATTTTTTTGAGTATAAATAGGTGTGTTGAGTTAGAGTTTATGGGATGTATTTTTTGGTTAACAAAAACACTCTCTCTCTAGATTCCAAATGCCACCAAACTCTCATTGTACATTTTTCTATAAATAAAAACCAATTACTCATACCTTTTGTTCAACCTTTGTTTTCTCCGTTTTACAGTATCTCTATCTCTATATACCTTCTACAGTCAAGAACCACTAAAGGTAGTTATAAGCCTACTGAATTATAACAGATATATCTTTTTAATTGTATTATTAGATAGATAAATTTCGTGCGATGCACGGGTTGAACTTTAATAGTTATTGTACGTAAATGGCTTGATCGATGTCAAGTGTCTAAATGGCATCAGGCATAACATAATTAAATGTGTGTTATTTAGATACAAAAATGATACACAATAACATGATTGTACACTATAAGAATTTTAAATGTTATTGACTCGAGGTATTTATAAAGTTATGAACTACATAGTATAATAATTTTGATCATTTATCAATTTAATTATAAAATTGAGATTGAATTTAAATAAAATTAAATTTAAGTACATTATATATCATACTAGATGCATTGCCCGTGCGTTGCACGAATATGGTAAGCGTTGTTGCATCGCACTTGTAATGTTGGCCCGTGAAGTGATTTTTGTCGACGGTTAACAATACGAATATGAAATATTTGAATATAAACATACGTAAATCAATTTGTGTCGTCTATTGTGAATATATATATATATATATATATATATATATATATATATATATATATATATATATATATATATATATATATATATATATCACAACCAAATACTATATAGAAGATCAAATATCTTAAAAAATAATGATAAAAACGTGTATTTATATAGCTCTATCAATTGTTTCAATTGAAAAGTGTCATTATTTCATTTGAAATGTGTAGTGAGGTGAAAAATGAAAAATAGTATTTGAAGACAACAATGACTATCAATTTAATAAGGTACTATATATAAGGAAGTGAAAAGGTTAAAACTATTGTTATTATTTATGACATAACTGATGTGTGCAGCAGCGTATACGAAATAGTTATATTTTTATTGCGAAATACTATTAAATACGATACAATTTTATACAAGTTATTTATTTATTTATATAGTGGAAATACCTAAACCTTGCTACAACACTTATAGGCAGTGTACCTAATTGTACAGTAGTGTAGTTTTTAGTAAGTCCGGTTCGTCCACAGGGAACTAGCCAAGTTTAACGCTATATTTTTAGAAACTATATTTGTATAAATATATATATAAAAGTAGTATTATTATTATTATTATAAAGGGGGTTTTTACCGTTTAATGACCGGTTTGTCAATTTTATGTCTTAAGTCGCAGTTAAAACCTAATGTAAAATATTAAAAATAAATATAACTTAATTTAAAGCGTAAAGTAAATAACGATAATAAAAGTGCAATAATTTAAAGTGCGATAAATAAAATGGCGATAAATAAAATTGCGATAATTAAAAAGTACGATAATTAAAAGTGCAATAAATAAAATGACAGTAAATAAAAGTGCGATGAAATATGAAATAGAGGAATTATGCTTTTTTAAACTTCCGTAATCATGATGTTCAACGTGTTGATTTTAATTTATTACCATGGGTTAATTGTCCTTTGTCCTGGATTATTCGATATGTCCATCTGGTTTTGTCCATAACAGTCCATCAGTCATAAATATAAAGTGCGAGTGTCCTCGTCAAATTATCCTTATATCTGAAGTCAAATATTCCAACTAATTGGGGACTAAAACTGTAATAAGGTTTTAATACATTGTTAATGATTACACCAGGTTATCGACTGTGTGCAATCCAAGGTTTTAATACTTTATTATCAATTACACCAAGTGTCCTTGTATGCAATCTACCCCTATTTTAATGAGTCCATTGACTATTAATCCATTCCCGTGTCCGGTTAAATGAACGATTATTAGTACTTATAAATATCCCGCCCATCGTGTCCGATCGAGTGTATGTGGTTATTTATATGTACGTCCAATTGTAAATCTCTATATTAAATTAACGAACTATCATTCAGTTAAACAAATATAAAGCCCATTAATAGTTCATAGTCCAATTTCCACAAGTGTCGGTCTTTTGTCCAAACCCCAATTATGGTACAAAGCCTAATAACCCCGTTTTTAATATTTAGTCCAACATCATGATTACTTCGATTTAAATAAGCATAATAATAACTTAGCTACGAGACATTAATTTAAAAAGGTTGAACATAACTTACAATGATTAATAATAGCGTAGCGATACACGGACAGAATTTCGACTTACACACTTACAACATTCGCTAACATAACCTTATTATTATTAATCTTAAATTAAAATTAAAATTATAAATATATATATATATATATATATATATATATATATATATATATATATATATATATATATATATATATATATATATTTGTGAGAGAGAGATTGATAAAAGGTATATATTTCGTCGACCAAATGTTGCAATTTATAGTACTTGAGCTGCTACAGGGCCTCATGCGATCGCATGAGCTTTGTTCTTCCAGGCCATGCGATCGCATGGCCAGCTGGATCCAGCCCAAATGCTTTTGTTTGCTAGTTTGCCGACGGTTTTAATAAATATATATAATATATATAATTATAAGAATTATTTATATATTATATTATATTTATGTGCATAGTTGACTTGTAATTTTAGCTCCGTTGCATCGTGCGTTGAGAGTTGACTCTGGTCCCGGTTCTGGATTTTCGAACGTCCTTTCGTACGATTTAATATCGTGTACTTTGCGTTTCGCGGCTCGTACTTTTGTAACTTTTAGACGTTTCTTATCAATAAATTGAACCACTTGGATTTTACTTTGTACTTTTGAGCTTTTTGGTCGTTTGCATCTTCAAATCGTCGAATCTGTCTTTTGTCTTCACCTTTTATTATTTAAACGAATATCACTTGTAAATAGAACAATTGCAACCAAAAGCTTGTCTTTCTTGAAGGATAATGCTATGAAATATATGTTCGTTTTTAGCATTATCAAATATTCCCACACTTGAGCATTGCTTGTCCTCAAGCAATATAGTCTTGAAATAAAAATACTAGAATCACTTCTTTATTCTTCACACTTTGTACATCAGTGATTTCAATATGGCGGTATGAACAATGATAGTAACGTTGTGGTTTACAGTCCCATATGACTATGAAAATTTAGATCCTTGAGGAAATTGGATCCTTATGAAAACATTTGATCTTTCGAAAATTCAATCTAGCTTTTACCCTAGATATGTTTTCCGGAATAACCCTTCACCGGTGTTTACGAAATTGTTTTTGTGGGTTTTGTGGGTTTCAGATTTGAAAATTTTAGCTCAAAACTTTCAGTTTTGTGTCACCCACTTGCTAACCTTGTATTGGAAAAGCAACACGTCCAGTATACTTGCTCAGTATATTACCTTTCGGTAAACTACCGTCCGGTTGTAAAGGAAAGCGTTGAACAAGCAACTGTTAAGGCAATGTCCCGTAACATGCTTTTGATTATGGTTTATATCGTATCAGATGCAATTACTATCCTTTGTAGGAGCAATAGTAAAGATCACCTATAGTTTTTCGGTCTGGCACAAGGTCCTGTCTTTGACCATGCTATGCAACTACCGTTCTTACAGTTGACACCCGATTTGGTTCAGGTGACCTAATGAATTTCAGGTGAATTCCTAGGATTTTACGTTCAATGGTAATGAACGCATTGAAAATAGGGTTTTCAGAAAAGAAATCGGTTTGTAATTTGATCAAAATTTTTTCTTCGTTCAATCTCGAGTTTAGATATCATTGAATTCCATGAGTTTGAATTCTCAATCTTTAAGGTCAATCTTAAGGATTGAGTAATATCAGTCTTAAAAGCTGATTTTTGATCTATAAGAGGATTATCCTTTCTGGGGATCTGATTCATTAGTCTTATAAGCTAATTTGCACGGTGCCCCCCCCATTGTACGAGACAGATCCTCTCATGGTTAGGATAAGTCTGACCACTTGGCGACCCTGTTTAATGCTGAGGTCCGTGGATTTCCATCTGATTTTTGAGAAAACTTTTCAAGGTTTTTCGTAGACTCTACAACTGGTCTGGACGACAACTTCCTGACCTAAATCAAGAAATGCGTGTCTTTTTCTCGAAAGACTTTACTTCCTTTTAAATTCCATTTATATTACAATAAATTGAGTAAAACTGATTAATATTGTCCAAAACAAAAGTATCTTCAATTATTTGTACACAAATATGTGATATATGTTCTAAATAACTTGGTAAATTTTTCCCACACTTGGCTTTTATTTTCCTTTCTTTGCCTTTTTATTTTCCTCTATTCCATTTTAAATGAATTCTAACATTTTGGGTTGTTTCTCAATTTATGTCCTTTACGAGGTAACAATAATTTCGGTGTTAACACCTAGTTTTATCGTTCATAAATATCATGATTTTGAGTTCATTTAGTTGAAAATTTTGAAAATTTTTACTAGAATTGGGTAGTCAGTATATAAGACTATGGTTGTTCTTTATTATCAGAGAGCACTAGATTATAATACAACTACTGCGTTACTAGTATTTTTAATGGTAACCAAGTGTTTAAATTAAAATTTTAAAAATCCGAAAGAATTTAACCCCTTCCCACACTTAAGATCTTGCAATGCCCTCATTTACAAGAAATCAGTAACAATTTAAATTATTGAGGGTGATTAGCGTAGAAAAATGATTAAATTTTACTAAAGTTTCCAAACATATTGGCGTTTGTTTGTTGAATGATAAATGGTGCACATCATTTGTTCATTCCGTCTTGTTGTTACATCACATTTGTTTTTCGTTTTGTCGTTAAAATTAGTAGCTTTTGCTGAACTTAATGCCAGTCTTTGAAAGTTAGCTGTTTTACCCTGTTGTGTACAATTGACAATATACATACATACAAATAATAACATGCATGATAATTTGAAATGGGACTTAACATCCCACTTTCAAATTATAAATACGAAATATTAGTAACAAAATAAAAAAAATGTTAAAAATTACATAAAAGTATCACAATATTATATGTTTTAAACATAAGTAAATAAAAATAATAAAAGATAAAAATCAACAACGGGAACTGTATCAATCTGGATAGGGGTTCCAGTTCATGTCATCGGTCGAGTTCCACGGTTGGTTATAGGTGTACTGATAGGCTTGGTTGGGGTCGTAGAGAGTAAATGGTGGTCGTATATCGGGCTGGTGTGGCAGATAGTAAGCAGGTCGGGTCAGTACGTAGTTATTTGGTACCTGAGGTGATAGCTGGCTCATGATCTGATGCTGATGATAGTGCCATCTATCATGCTGTCGTTGCCTGGAATGCTCGTACACATTATCGGCGTGCCACTGCTCGTACTGACTATGTCTAGCCTCGTTTGTCATTTCTACCTCATCTATACGCTGGTAAACGTCAGTAACAGGCTCCCTAATGACATCCCTAATGTCATCCGCTTCCTCCATTTCCTCATCTGAACCTCTCTCTACTGTGGATGACGGCCCTCATATGTTACTGCCTGATTGCGTCTGCTCTTTAATACCTTTGCACCCTGATAGACCCGCAATCCTAAAGTCTCAACCTGTTCCCTACACACCATTAGTGGACCCCCTTGATCCCTATCTACGCCTAAATACTCTCCAATGAGAGTAACAAAAATACCCCCTCCTATTATTCCCCCGTCCTGTATTCCTTCCATCATTTTGGACAGATAAAAACCAACACAGTAGGGAATATTAACAAAGCTTCTAGTGTTTCGAATACACTTCAGGTAAAATAAATCGTGTAAGGTCATTTTCTCCTTGTTGTTACCTCTTTGTGTAATCAAATTAGCTAAAAATCTATGTATAATACGAAGCTCTGCTTTGTTAATATCTAAATAGGAGTGTCTTCCTCTCCGCGCAAAAACATTATAATTTGACATACGCCTCCAGACGACGTCCGTGTCAAAATTCCTATCTACCCTTTCATCATGATAAATCAAATTTGTACAACCAGGTAGTAGTAATTCAGAAGGAGTGTAAATCTGTAAAGCCCTGGCCATGTCCAGCATGGACATTCTGTACATCCTACGGCCAAGTAAAAATTTAAGAAAATTCCTATTGTCTAACCTAACTACATTCGTATCAAGTGATATAGTACTCATAAGCTCAACACACCATTCCTTATATACAGGCCTACGAATGGTGAATAAACGTTCCCAATCGGGAAAAGAAGAGTTCCCATACCTTTGAATTAGATGCTGCCTAACTGAGTTAGCTAGTTGGACCCTTTCCAAAGGCTCCCAATCGATTACCCTCGGTACTTTCACATTTTTCGTTATCAGTTTATATTTGTTACTTTGGTACGTCGGGTAATCTCTCCAACTTCCATCAAATCTCAAATTGGGATGCAAAAGCTCTTCATGAATCGTTGGGTGTTCTATTATTGGATGAATCGGAAATTGTACATAGGCATTAACATATTCTTGCTCCGGATCATAATATGGTATGTGTTGATCATTATGATATTGTTGTTCTTGTTGTTGTTCCTGTTCAGGTTCTGGTTCATATTGTGGCTCATATTGCATTTCTGGTTGTGGTTCGTTTTCAGGTTGTCTGGATGATGATGCACCGCCAGATTCGGTATATTTCTGCAAAACACATTAAACACAAAATTTGTGCATCCAAATATGCATTAGTGTTAGCAAAATAATAACTTGAAACAATTACAATGACATGTTTCATCTGTATTAAACTCATGCTCATTTTCATATTTTTATCAATTCCACACTTTTTCAAATAAGCATATATGAAAATGTTTACAAAGTTCATAAGCATTCAACTCAAATAACATGTCAAAATAATCATTACTATCAATTAAACAAGTTTCAAATGGTATTTACATCAATTTAATCAAGTTCATAAATTTTAGACTTGAAAAATCCACTTTAATTCTCAAAAATCTTGTTTAGGACCAAAGTTTGGATCATTTAGCTACCTAAACATGTTACACTACTCAATTTAGCAATAATCCATGACAAAAATCGGCCATAACCTGTTTACATCAAAAAGCCCCAAATTGCTCAAGAACACAAACCCTAGATTTCTAAAATTTTTGAAGTTTTTGACTTCAAATCATGTTAAATAGCATCAATCTAGGTTTTAATGCATAATATACTAACAATTTAACTCTAATTACACTAGAAATTAACAAAATCAAATTAGGTAAAATTTAGCTCAAGAACATTAAAATTCGAATTTAAAGAGTTTTAGGGGTGAAATCTTTACCTTCTTGCTTCCCCATCTGAAGAAAGGCATGATTATAGCGGATTATTGTGAGAAATTTGGTGAAAATTGATGATTTTAGGGGTGATTTTGGAGTGTGTTCGTGTATGTGTATGTGTGTGAAGTGAGGAGCAGAAGCAGCTCGTCTGCTTTTATGTTTCTGACCAGATTTCTATGGCCATGCGATGGCATGGCTTGACAGTTCAAACCCCATGCGATCGCATGGTCCCAGGTATTTTTTTTATTTAAAAACCTTTTACTTGTTAAACATAAATAATAAAATTAATTTTAAAAATTTGTTTCTTTTAAGAGTGAGGGCGTTTCGGATCGTTGTCCTAGTCTGTCTCTCGACAAAATTTTAAAATTTGTCACTTTTTAAGCGTCGTTTTAAAAGCAAAGATTTTTGGGTTTTTTTAATATTTTTGGCATACTTTAATTCAATAAGATTAAAAATAATGATAATAAAATTTCTCGTCCCACCCTCGGGTAAAGCAATTTTGGTTCAATGACCTAGTCTTCAACTTACGACGAATTTTTAGAAATCATATTTGTAACTTAATGAAATAAAGTAAATTTTTTTTGTTTTAAAATTCACACCAAATTTAAATTTAACATAAAATTAAAAATTCATATTAATATTATTAATATTTTTATACATTAATTTTACAAACTTATATTGAAAATATTAATTTTTAAAATATTTAAAAACTTAAATATATTGATTTTAAAAGATTTACAATATTAATTTAATATTTATATATTAATTTAAAAAAAACAAGGTAAAAATAAAATTAAAAATCTTTTTAGTCTTTTATCCCACTTTAATCAATCATATATTATCAAAAATATACGCCCCTCTTTTGGGTAAAGTAATTTCGGCTATATTACCTAGTTTTACTCCTGACGAATTTTTGAAATATTTTGGATTGATTGATTAAAGATATTTATACCTTAAGAATAAACGGTAAATTTCGCAGTGATGTAATAAATTTTTGTATGATATCATTAATTTCGGTTTCGCATACCTAATTTTATTAAATACCAATTTAATACTTTATAGCGAACGATTTAGCATTTATTATCAAAAGGTTAAAAGCAATAAATAAAAACAAATAAAAACTGTACATACTTACCTGTGAGAAAGAATTCCCAGAGACCTGCTTTAGTCGACTCATAGGAGAGTCGTGTGATTTGGTTTTCCATAGCTACATAAGTGTAATCTCGATTCTTCAATAACTTTTCTTCTAAACATATGAACGGTCCTTCTCTGCATAGAGTAACAAATTTGGTATTTGAATATGTTTGATTGTTCGAACATTTACCTTCGTGTGACTATTTTCCACATTTATGACATCTTTCAAGGTGTCATGCTCTTCTTTTTGTTGCAGATTTTGATTTTCCTTTACCAAAATGTGTCTTATGGTGGTCTTTCCTGAGTTCTTTCTTCACTTCGTCTATTTTGCCTCTTATGAATGATACCGGTTCACTCGTGAAGATGTTATTATTACGTTTAGTAATCATAGCGTGTAGTAGTAGACCATGGTTCAGATCAAAGGAATTCTTCATCTCGTAAAACCTAAAAGAAATAAAAATTCAGAATGGAGGGAGAAGACTAGTTCTTTAGGGTCTGCTAGGGAAAGACCATTCGGATTCCATTCTCGGAAACTACACGAAAACATAAAATCTAACTCTAACAGAAATATATATATATATCCTTAAAAATTCAAATCTTCCCACACTTAGTTAGTTGTGGTATCGAAATTGTGATTAACTTCATCTTCAACTTTCATTGGATTATCTATGTAATGTTTAACTCTGTGACCATTAACCTTAAATTCAATCCCATTTGAATTTATTAACTCAACTGTTCCGTATGGGAAAACTCTTTTCACTATGAATGGTCCAGACCATCTTGATTTCAATTTTCCAGGAAATAGCTTGAATCGTGAATTGAAAAGAAGAACTCTGTCTCCTTCCTTAAATTCTTTTGAACTTCTGATTCTTTTATCATGTCATTTCTTCGTTCTTTCCTTATAGATTAACGAATTTTCATATGCTTCATGTCTCAATTCTTTTAATTTGTTTAGTTGACTTAATCGTAAATGTCCGGCTTCATGTAAATCAAGATTACATGTCTTCAAAGCCCAAAATGCTTTGTGCTTAATTTCTACTGGAAAGTGACATGCTTTTCCGTAAACGAGTTTAAAAAGTGTGGTTCCAATTGGAGTTTTGTTGGCTGTTCTAAAAGCCCAGAGTGCATCCTCTAATTTCATGGACCATTCCTTCGGATTTGATCCTACGATTTTCTCTAGAATACGTTTTAAAGCTCGATTGGTATTTTCAACTTGTCCACTTGTTTGTGGATGATAAGCGGTTGAGATTTTATGAGTTACTCCATATCTTTTAAGAACTTTCTCAAGTTGATTATTACAAAAATGAGTACCCCGATCACTTATTAAAGCTTTCGGTGTTCCGAACCTAGCAAAAAGACGTTTTAAGAAGTTGACTACAACTTGTGCATCATTAGTTGGGAGAGCTTGTACTTCCGCCCATTTAGATACATAATCAATGGCAACGAGAATGTAGAGATTATTATGAGATTTTGGAAATGGACCCATAAATTCAATACCCCAAACGTCAAATACTTCACATACTTGAATGACATTTTGTGGCATTTCATTACGTTGACTTATTTTTCCGGCCCTTTGACAAGCATCACATGATTTACAAAGAAGGTGTGCGTCTTTGAAAATTGTAGGCCAATAGAATCCAGCGTCGTAGACTTTTCTTGCTGTGAGTTGAGGCCCATAATGCCCTCCTATTAGTCCTGTGTGACAATGGTTTAAGATTTGACTGGCTTCATCCCCGAATACGCATCGGCGGATTATTCCATCGGGACAACTTTTAAACAAATGTGGATCTTCCCAGAAATAGTGTTTTTAATCACTAAAGAATTTCTTTCGTTTTTGGTACGACAACCCTTTTTCAAGGAATCCACATACTAAATAGTTTGCATAGTCTACAAACCATGGAATTTCACTATAATCGATTTTCAATAGATATTCATCAGGAAAGTTATCTTGTATGGCCGATTAATTTAGAACTTCTAATTCGGGATTTTCAAGACGAGAAAGATGACCAGCTGCGAGATTTTCTGCTCCCTTATTGTCTCGGATTTCAATATCGAACTCTTGTAGGAGTAAGATCTAACGGATTAATCGTGGTTTAACATCTTGTTTTGAAAATAGGTATCTAAGAGCAGAATGGTCGGTATAGACCACCGTTTTAGCTAGAACAAGATATGAACGAAATTTGTCAAAAGCAAAGATAATAGAAAGGAGTTCTTTTTCAGTAGTTGTGTAATTCGTTTGTGCTCCTTGTAACGTCTTACTAGCGTAATAAATAGGTTGAAATCGTTTTTCAATCCTTTGTCCTAAAACGGCTTCCATTGCAAAATCACTTGCATCGCACATAAGTTCAAACGGTAGATTCCAATTTGAAGTTATCATGATCGGCGCATTAGTGAGTTTTTCTTTAAGAATATTAAAAGATTTGATGCATTCATCTGAAAAGATGAATGGAGCATCCTTTTCTAGGAGTTTATTCATAGGAGTGGCAATTTTAGAAAAATCTTTTATGAAACGTCTGTAAAAATCGGCATGCCCTAGAAAACTCCTAACTCCTCTAACATTGGTGGGATGTGGAAGTTTAGCAATTACATCTACTTTATCTCTATCAACTTTAATTCCTTCCTTTGAAATTTTATGACCAAGAACGATGCTTTCTTTAACCATGAAATGGCATTTCTCCCAATTAAGAACTAGATTTGATTGCTCGCATCTAATAAGCATTCGTTCAAGATTAACTTGACATGATTCAAATGTATCACCGAAGACTGAAAAGTCATTCATGAAAACTTCCATGCATTCTTCTATCATGTCGTGAAAAATCACCATCATGCACCTTTGAAAGGTTGCAGGGGCGTTGCATAATCCAAATGGCATGCGTTTGTAAGCAAAAGTACCATAAGGGCACGTGAAGGTGGTTTTCTCTTGGTCCTCGGGTGCTATTGAAATTTGAAAATATCCAAAAAAATCGTCAAGAAAACAATAGTAACTATTTCTGGCTAATCTTTCCAACATTTGATCAATGAAAGGTAAGGGAAAGTGATCTTTTCTGGTGGCGTCATTTAATTTTCTATAATCAATACAAACACGCCATCCTGTTACAGTCCTAGTAGGAATAAGCTCATTTTTTTCATTTGTGATGACAGTCATGCCACCCTTCTTAGGTATACATTGAACTGGGTTTACCCATAGACTATCAGAGATTGGATAAATTAAACCTGCATCTAGCAGTTTAATAATTTCTTTCTTAACAACATCTTGCATATTAGGATTTAGTCTTCGTTGGCGTTGCACATAGATTTTATGACCTTCTTCCATAAGGATTTTATGTGTGCAATACGAAGGACTTATGCCTTTAATGTCATGAATCTTTCATGCAATAGCTGGTGTATGAGCTTTTAACACATAAATGAGTTGAGATTTTTCATTTTTCGTAAGAGAAGACGATATTATTACAGGTAATTTAGATTCACCATGTAAATAAGCGTATTTCAAATGGTTTGGAAGTGGCTTTAACTCTAATGTCGGTAGTTCTTCTATCGATGATTTGTATCGATATCTGTCTTCTTCTTTTAGCATTTGAAGTTCTTCTGTTGTTGGTTCGTATTCATTTGCCATAAGTGCGGCTAACATTTCAGTTTCATCAATTGGTTCAGTTCCTTCTCCTATAGAACATTCTCCTGTTCCTTGTAATTCTGGAAATTCTTCTAACAATTCTGCATGTGAATCTATAGTTTGAATATAATAACATATATCATCTGCAGATTGCGGTTTTTGTATGGCTCTATCAACAGAAAAGGTAACACTCTCGTCCTCTATACTTAGGGTCAATTTCTTACCGAACACGTCTATTATTGCTTTAGCCGTGTTTAAAAATGGTCTTCCTAATATGAGAGGAACTCGAGAATCTTCTTCCATGTCTAGAATAACAAAATCTACTGGAAATACTAAAGTACCAACTTTAACTAGCATGTTCTCCATTATCCCTCTAGGATATTTTACTGATCGATCTGCTAGTTGTATGCTTATTCGTGTTAGTTTCAATTCTCCGAGGTCTAGTTTAGCGTATAGTGAATACGGCATTAAATTTATACTAGCACCTAAGTCTGCCAATGCTTCTATTGAACTAAGACCACCCAGAAAACATGGAATTGTGAAACTTCCTGGATCAGATAATTTTTCTGGTATCTTATTCAACAATACTGCAGAACAATTAGCATTCATTGTAACAGCCGAAAGTTCTTCCATTTTCTTTCTATTTGTGATTAGATCTTTTAGAAATTTAGCATATCTAGGTATTCCTGAAATCACATCAATGAAAGGAAGATTGACATTTATTTGTTTAAACATATTCAAGAATTTGGATTGTTCGGCTTCAAGTCTTTCTTTTCTCATTTTACTCGGGTAAGGAAGTGGTTGTTGGTATGGTTTAACATAAGGTTTAGCCTTAACTGTATTATCTTCATTAACCTTTTCAACTACCGGTTCTTTTTCCTTATCTTGCTCAGGCTGTGGTGCCTGTGTAGTAGGAATAGAGTCGTCAGAAATTTCAGGTATTTCAGGTGGTTTAAGTGTAATACCACTTCTTGTGGTAATGGTTTTAGCTGTTTCATTCCGGGGGTTAGCATTTGTATCGCTAGGTAGACTTCCCGATTTTCTTTCACCTATCAACCTTGCTAGGTTACTTACTTCTTGTTCCAGATTTTGAATAGAAGCTTGTTGATTTTTAAATGCTTGAGCATTTTGTTCATTGGTTTATTTCTGAGATGTGAAAAACTGCGTTTGAGATTCAACTAGCTTTGACATCATGTCTTCTAAATTTGGCTTTTTATCATCGGTTTGTGGTGGTTTAATTGAAAAAATAGGTCTTTACCGATTGTAAGTATTATTAGATACTTGTTGATTGCTAGGACCTTGTTGATTGTTGTATGGAACATTTTGGTTATAATTCTAATTTTGATTGTAGTTTGGTCTTGGCGGTTGATAATTATTTCCCGGCCTTTGGTTCATGTAGGAAACATTCTCTCTTTGTTCCATTGTTTGTTCAATAATGAGACAATCTTTTGTCAAATATGGTCCTCCACACTGCTCACAACTAATTTGTATTGCGTGAATATCTTTAGTCATCTTTTCCATTCGTCTTTCGACAGCATCTATCTTTGCGGAAATAGAATCAAAGTCATGGCAAGAATCAGCTCTAGCCGCTTTAGATGATCTAATGATATCTTTTTCTTGATGCCACTCATGTGAGTGGGAAGCAGTGTTATCAATAATTTTGTAAGCTTCAGTTGCGATTTTCTTCATAATGGAACCACCAGCTGCTATATCGATGTCTTTTCTTGTAGTGATGTCGCATCCTTGGTAGAATATTTGTACTATTTGATAAGTGTCTAAACCATGTTGCGGACATCCTCTTAACAACTTTCCAAATCTTGTCCATGCCTCATATAGAGTTTCATTTGGCTTTTGCGTGAACGTAACAATTTTTCCTTGAAGTCTCACGGCTTTAGATGCCGGAAAGAATTGTTTAAGAAATTTTTTAACTAAGACATCCCATGTATCAATCGCCCCTTCAGGTAACGATTCTAACCAATCTTTGGCTTCTCCCTTTAAAGTCCAGGGAAATAACATGAGATATATCTGTTCATCCTCCACTTCTCGGATTTTAAATAGAGTACAAATCCTATTAAAGGTACGAAGATGTTCATTTGGATCTTCCTTCGGCGCACCACTAAATTGGCATTGATTAGTTACCATGTGTAGGATTTGTCATTTGATTTCATAATCTGGCGCATTAATGTCTGGTTGAGTAATTGCATGACCTTGGCCAGTGCATTTAGCTCTCATTCGGTCTTCCATACTTAGAGGTTCCAGATTTTCCATGATTGAATTTGTTGAATCTGAATCACTAGAGGATTCTGATTTAATGGTTTCTTCCTCGACAATATCTGATTGAGTGATTTGTGGTTCAGGAGGAATGATTAGTGGTTCAGGATCTCTGAATTGTCCCTAAATATCCTCCGGATTCTCAATTGTGAGGTCGGGTTCAAAAAATAGATTATCGGAAATTTGAATTGGGGTACTTGGTCGACTGGATGATGATTCTAAAGAAAAATCAACGGCGACAATGTTGGCTAGATGTCTTGATCGAGTTACAGGTGGTAAACGTATGAAAGGTGGTGAGCGTTTTGCTCGGTGCATTCATTGAATATCCTATTAGTTATAAAAATAAAAATTATATAAGTTATCAAATTAATAGATTTTTCTGATTTTACCCACGTTTCGAATAGCCAATAGATGCAGCAGGTAGCCAGGACCCTTTAAATCGGAAGCTGTGATGACCCGGAAATTCCTGATCAAATTTAAACTTAATCTTTGTATGATTAACATTTCCGACACGATAAGCAAAGTCTGTAATATTGATTCTCAAAATTTTTGAACTAATGTTATATATTCAGTTAACCTTTGACTATTGACCAACGATTCATGAACATCTATTTGAAAATAGATATATAGATATATATATATATATATATATATATATATATATATATATATATATATATATATATATATATATATATATATATATATATATATATATATATATATATATATATAAATTGGAATATTAATTATTCATAAATAACTTGCAATGTGTATTTAAAAACTGATTTATGTATATTAAAAAGATATATACATATATATAATTTCAAGTTATTTAGTAAACGATAGTAACATTCGTTTATTGATTCGATTGATATTTAGATAAGTTAACTAAAGCGTTTAAGATGAACCAGTAAAACACTAATTTGCTACAGTATTTTCAAATTGCTACAGTACCCAAAATGCTATAGTGTTTTCGAAAATCACTATTTGCTACAGTGAAATTTACTTTGCTACAGTGAATTGCTACAGTACAGTAAAACACTATTTCAAAATGAAAATGTATGTATTATATGTTAAAAAATAGCGAGACGATGATTTATAGAAGTAAATGACCAAAACACTCAAATGTATAAGTTATACCTCGAGTGGTATAGTTTATGGATGATTTAAGACTATATTTTGACAAAGGTACGATTCACGAAACGTAAAGTACAAGTTTTC
This sequence comes from Rutidosis leptorrhynchoides, assembly GCF_046630445.1. Taxonomy (NCBI): domain Eukaryota; kingdom Viridiplantae; phylum Streptophyta; class Magnoliopsida; order Asterales; family Asteraceae; genus Rutidosis; species Rutidosis leptorrhynchoides. Next base: position 78,892,333 of record NC_092337.1, on the reverse strand, counting down.
TCAGTATACGATAGGACGTTCGAAAAACCGGAACCGGGACATAAGTCAAGTGATGACGTACGACTTATCGGAATAAAAATTACAAGTCAACTATGCACGTGAATTTAATATAATATATAATTAATTATATAAATTATATATTATAAATATAATATAAATAAATATGTCGACAAGAGTCACGACAAAATCATATGTGAGCTGGAAAAGCTTCCCATGCGATCGCATGGGAATTACACTGTCCAGCCATGCGATCGCATGGCAACCCTGGACAGGCCACATCTATAAAAGCCGATGTTTTGTGCTTCTGATTTCATTCCTACTCCGTATTATATTTATTAATTATATTATTATTATTATTATTATTATTATTATTATTATTATTATTATTATTATTATTATTATTATTATTAAGATTAATATTATTATTAATCTTATTATTATTAGTAGTATTTGTATTATTATTAGTATTATACATAAAATACTACGACGAGGTCATGAGCGTGTCACTTTCAAAATATGTTTTCAAGCGGGATAGAGTTAAGGAAATTATGGGTTATTGCCATGAAGGTTATGGATAATGTTCGGGGGTATATTTATGAATCAAATCTAGTGTTTATTATCTCCGTTACTTCTACGTACTTTTCTACAATATTGAATCTCAATATTGATATGTTGAGATCTACAGTTATTTGGTAATCCGTGTTTCGATCACATTTTGGTGAACGACTTTATATACTGCTAAGGTGAGTTTCATTTGCTCCCTTTTACTCTTTACATTTTTGGGACTGAGAATACATGCGCTGTTTTTTACAACTGCTTTATTAAATGCTTTTGAAATATATTTTGAACTGCGAATACATGCAAATGCTTTATTAACTATTTTACAATATTTATATGCGTGAGTTTCATTTGAATCCCTTTTTACTCATTACATTTTGGGCTGAGAATACATGCAAATGCTTTATTAACTATTTTACAATATTTATATGCGTGAGTTTCATTTGATTCCCTTTTTACTCATTACATTTTGGGCTGAGAATACATGCAAATACTTTATTAACTATTTTACAATATTTATATGCGTGAGTTTCATTTGCTCCCTTTTTAATTGCTTTTGCAATCTATATTTTTGGGCTGAGAATACATGCACTTTATTTTAAACGCAATGGATACAAGTACATACTAAATTCTACACTGAGTTTGAACCGAAAATCCCTTAGCTTTGGTAACTAGTAACTGCCAGTTATAAGAACTGGTGGGCGCGAGTAGTTGTATATGGATCCATAGGGCTTGATATCCCCGTCCGAGCTAGAGCACTAGCCTTTTAACGGACGTATGCTATTTGAGAAGCGTACACGTTGGTTTGCGTGTATTATTAAGATGATTATACAAAGGGTATAAATTATATATACGTTAAGTTTAGTTACCAGGGTGCTCAATTTCGTAGAATATTTTGATAAACGTTTCTGGATGAAACAGCTGAAATCTTGTGATCCACCTTTATATACAGATTATACGAAACATTAAAACTATGAACTCACCAACCTTTGTGTTGACACTTGTTAGCATGTTTATTCTCAGGTTTCCTAGAAGTCTTCCACTGTTTGCTTAGATGTTAGACAAGCTATGTGCATGGAGTCTTACATGACATATTTTTCAAGGAAACGTTGCATTCACCAAATCATCACCATGTATCTTATTTTGACTGCATTGTCAACGGAAGTACTGTTGTAAACTATTATTTATGGTGATTGTCTATATGTAGAAATCATCAGATGTCGAAAACCTTTGATTTAAATATTCATTTATGGTGTGCCTTTTCAAAAGAATGCAATGTTTACAAAACGTATCATATAGAGGTCAAATACCTCGTAATGAAATCAATGAATGACGTGTTCGTCCATATGAAAATGGAGCGATCATCACAGAAGCTCACAACTCGCCACTAACAAATCCAACTATTACTACGAACCAGAAAATTTTGGATGTCTATCAATTTAACCGCTTAAAATAATTTTTCGTTTTGAAATTGTAGAGAAGAAATAGAAAATTCTATGTCCTAAAAACTAGAGCGTCGAGAAATAAGAAAGAAAAAGAGTGCGTCGAAAAATGTCGAAGAATAAATGTCGAAAAATTAAGCGTCAAAAAATAAAAGTCTAAAAACTAAAAATTAAAACTTACGTCTAAAAGTATTAAAGCTTAAAAAGAATTCTATATCTAAAACGGCAATAACTTAAAAAATACTAAAATCTTAAAACGGTGTCGCAAAATTCTAAAGCACCTAAATCTTAGTTTAAAGAAAAAGCACTTAAGGGATTTTATGGCAAAGCCTAAAAATCTAGAAATAAAAATAACTACGGCAAAATACTAGTCTTAAAGTTAATTACGAACTATAAATATAAAATTTAAACGATTAAAAAGATATGAAAATATAAAAATAAAACTTAAAGTTATAAAATACAATTTTTATGAAAATATTATTTTTATATTATTATTTTATAAAAATATTAATTTTAAAACTAATAAAACTAATTTAAACTAAATATTACAAATTAATTAAAACTAAAACTAAATATTAAAAACTAATTAAACAATTAAACCCTAATTAGGGTTAATAATAATAATAATTATTAATATTCCGTAATTAATGTTGTACGATGATTAAACCTGGCGTGTCAGATAGGATCATGCGATCGCATGAGTTCTCCGTGTATGGGCCATGCGATCGCATGAATTCAGATACCAGGCCAGGTCTTGGGCCGCTACAGTATTGTGGCCCGATTACAATTTTAATTATTTTTTTTCTGTTTTTAATTTATATAAAATATTTATATAAATAAAAACTTATATTTTAAAAACTACCTATTAGTTTTTGTAACTAAAAGAAAATACAAACTTTTTAATTTTAAAAAAACGCAAAAATATATAGTAATATATATATATATATATATATATATATATTTTTCTTTTTCTTGTTTTTATATTTTTGATATTTAAAACGTATTTTTACAAAAGTAAATTAAGACTTAATAAGAATCTTATATATATATATATATATATATATATATATATATATATATATATATATATATATATATATATATATATATAGCGTTTCGCTTTCGGGGTCCCCGGCAGCGGCGCCAAAAATACTTGATGTGTGCAGCAGCGTATACGAAATAGTTATATTTTTATTGCGAAATACTATTAAATATGATACAATTTTATACAAGTTATTTATTTATTTATATAGTGGATATACCTAAACCTTGCTACAACACTTATAGGCAGTGTACCTAATCGTACAGTAGTGTAGTTTTTAGTAAGTCCAGTTCATCCACAGGGAACTAGCCAAGTTTAACGCTATATTTTTAAAAACTATATTTGTGTGTGTGTATATATATATATATATATATATATATATATATATATATATAAGTAGTAGTATTATTATAAAGGGGGGTTTTTACCGTTTAATGACCGGTTTGTCAATTTTATGTCTTAAGTCGCAGTTAAAACCTAATGTAAAATATTAAAAATAAATATAACTTAATTTAAAGCGTAAAGTAAATAACGATAATAAAAGTGCAATAACTCAAAGTGTGATAAATAAAATGACGATAAATAAAATTGTGATAATTAAAAAGTACGATAATTAAAAGTGCAATAAATAAAATGACAGTAAATAAAAGTGCGATGAAATATGAAATAAAGGAATTATGCTTTTTTAAACTTCCGTAATCATGATGTTCGACGTGTTGATTTTAATTTATTACCATGGATTAATTGTCCTTTGTCCTGGATTATTCGATATGTCCATCTGGTTTTTGTCCATAATAGTCCATCAGTCATAAATATAAAGTGCGAGTGTCGTCGTCAAATTATCCTTATATCCGAAGTCAAATATTCCAACTAATTGGGGACTTAAACTGTAATAAGGTTTTAATACATTGTTAATAATTACACCAGGTTATCGACTGTGTGCAATCCAAGGTTTTAATACTTTATTATCAATTACACCAAGTGTCCTTGTATGTAATCTACCCCTATTTTAATGAGTCAATTGACTATTAATCCATTCCCGTGTCCCGTTAAATGAACGATTATTAGTACTTATAAATATCCCGCCTATCGTGTCCGATCGAGTGTATGTGGTTATTTATATGTATGTCCAATTGTAAATCTCTATATTAAATTAACGAACTATAATTCAGTTAAACAAATATAAGGCCCATTAATAGTCCATAGTCCAATTTCCACAAGTGTCGGTCTTTTGTCCAAACCCCAATTATGGTACAAAGCCCAATAACCCCGTTTTTAATATTTAGTCCAACATCATGATTACTTCGATTTAAATAAGCATAATAATAACTTAGCTACGAGACATTAATTTAAAAAGGTTGAACATAACTTACAATGGTTAATAATAGCGTAGCGTTACACGGACAAAATTTCGACTTACACACTTACAACATTCGCTAACATAACCTTATTATTAGAATTAAAATTAAAATTAAAATTAAAATATAAATATAAATATATACTACGTATGAATGAGGAGAAGAAAAAGATGTTGTTTTGATGTTCACCAAGCTGCTAATTTTATAGGCATGTGGACTGGAAAAGTGGCTCATGCGATCGCATGAGCTTTACCCTTCAAGGCCATGCGATCGCATGGCCAGTTGGAGAGGCTCACATGCCTTTGTTTTTTCTGCCGACGGTTTTTAATAATATAATATATAATATATAAATAATTATAAGAATTATTTAAATATTATATTATATTTATGTGCATAGTTGACTTGTAATTTTTAGTCCGGTGCGTCAAGCGTTGAGAGTTGACTCTGGTCCTGATTCCGGATTTTCGAACGTCCTTGCGTACAATTTAATATCTTGTACTTTGCGTTTTGAATCTTGTACTCTTGTAATTTTGAGACGTTTCTTATCAATAATTGGAACCTCTTTGATTGTCTTTTGTACTTTTGAGCTTTTTGGTCGTTTGCGTCTTCAATTCGTCGAATCTGTCTTTTGTCTTCACCTTTTATTATTTAAACGAATATAACTTGTAAATAGGACAATTGCAACTAAAAGCTTGTCTTTCTTGAGGAATATTGCTATGAAATATATGTTCGTTTTTAAGATGTATCATGATTTGAAAATCCAGGTTGACAGTACATCCGGGTAGTAATAAGATGTATCATGATTTGAAAACAGTGTATTGGTGGCCGACAATGAAAAAAGATATCGCTCGATATGTCGAAAAGTGTCATATTTGTGCTCAAGTGAAGGCAGAACATCAGAAACCTTATGGTTCATTACGTCAGTTACATATTCCAGAGTGGAAATGGGAACATATAACGATGGATTTTGTGACCAAATTACCTCGAACTCATAAACGACACGATATGATTTGGGTAATAGTGGATCGTCTAACTAAAAGTGCTCATTTTCTTGCTGCTCGTGAAACAGCTTCGTTAAGTGAGTTAGCCGAATTGTATGTGAAAGAAATAGTTAGTCGACATGGGGTGCCGTTATCGATTGTTTCAGACAGGGATTCTAGATTTGTGTCGAATTTTTGGAATAGTCTTCAACAAAATCTAGGTACACGTGTGAATTTAAGTACAGATTATCATCCTCAGACAGACGGTCAGAGTGAAAGAACGATACAGACTTTGGAGGATATGTTAAGGGCTTATGTGTTAGAATACGGTGGTTCGTGGGATACGCATTTGCCGTTGGTCGAATTCGCGTATAACAATTCATATCATTCGAGTATAGGGATGCCACCCTATGAAATGTTGTACGGTTGTCATTGCAGAACTCCGACTTGTTGATTAGAAGCTGGGGAGAAACAGTTTGCAGGTCCCGAAATTGTTCAAATGACAGCCGAAAAAGTTGCAATCGCGCGAGAAAAGTTGAAAGCCGCTAGAGACAGACAGAAAATGTATGTTGATCCGCGTAGATGTCCGGTAACCTTTAGTGTGGGTGAACGAGTGTATCTAAAAGTTTCGCCGTGGAAAGGGGTTATCAGATTCGGTAAACGTGGTAAGTTAGCACCAAGATTTATTGGTCCATTTCCGATCAGTGAAGTGTTGAATGATCAGACTGTGGTGTTAGATCTTCTGCCAGAGTTAGCCGGTATTCATAATACATTTAACGTGTGTTATCTTCGTAAGTGAAAAGTCGATGATGAAACGCAACTCCTTTATTTAGAAGATTTAAGGGTCGATTTGAATAAGAAATTGGTGGAAGAGCCGGTCTGTGTAGTTGACCGAAAGATGACTAAGTTGAGAAATAAGGAGATACTGATGGTGTTGATTGAATGGAAACACAGTTTGGGTTCTAATCTTACGTGGGAAACGGAAGAGTTGATGAGAACCCGCTACCCTCGTTTGTTTGACGAAGACCAGATTCCGAGGACGGAATCTCTTTAAGGGGGGTGGATTTGTTACAGACTGAAACCTGGGCTAGTTGTAAGTGGACTACTTTGTCCTTAGGATTTTATTATGTGCTTTATATGCTTTTAATTTTAATTATGTGAATAGTGTTATTTTATTATTTGGTTAAGACCAGTTTGTGACAAGGGTCACAGAACAGGTTTGTTTATTTAATTTGGACTTTGTTAGGGTCGCCTAACGAGGTACGTAAGATTTCAGATAACTGGTAAATACCCATGTGTGATGGGGTATGGGTTTTAACCCAAATAAGTGGGTATTACTTGCTTCATTCCACATTTTTTAGATTTTTCCCCAAAATCACTCCCGTACCTAACTTCTTCTTCCTCTTGAACCCTAATTCACTAAATCTCGATTTGAAGTCTAATTTGTGTTAGAAATCGATTCTTTGTATTTTACTGATTCAAACAAGGTAAGAATCATGTGTTTTCATGCTTGAATTTGTGTAAAAATGGAGTTTTTGTGCTAGGTTTTACAAAAGTGGGTTTTGATGTTAAAATTGCTTAATTTGTTGTTGTTTTGATGTAATGTTTGTGGGTTTATGTCCCAAAAGGTTTTATAAACAAGATGGGATGAGTTTTGAGGTTTAAAACGAGTATATGGTCGAGATTTGGTGATTTTTGGCTCAAACCCGTCACTTTTCCAAATTTCAGCAGCTCAAGAACACACTCGGTCGAGTGTATTTTGGAGGTGGGCCGTGTGCGTACACACTCGGTCGAGTGTCTTTTGTATTCGGCCATGTGTCTACACACTCGGTCGAGTGTCTATGACACACACTACCGAGTTGGGTAGTGTGTCTTTTCAGCATTTTGAGAAATTTGTTTTGGTCATAACTTTCAAACCGTAACTCCGTTTTTGATGAATCAAATATCGTTGGAATCGTATTGAAGAGTACATTTCAATGATGAACTTTTAAGAAGCTGGATAAAAATGTTTTTAGGGCAAGAAAATAGGTTTTGGCGTGTGTGTCCCATTTTCCACGTACTTGTTTGACAATAGTAAATAGAGTTACGTTGTGGACTTGTGAAATAATGTTTTGACCTAGTTTATAGTATGAATTGTTTATAATATTGATTGAGATATGTATATTGACTTCCTTTGTATTGTTCTCAGGTGATAAGAACAAGGAAGAAGCTCAGAAGTAAGATAACTGAGCTGTAGCTGGTAATCGGTGAGTGGATCTATCTCCGGATAGAGTTTAAGTAGCATGTCATGCTACTGTGATTTATTCTATTACCATGCTTTGCTATAATGTTATTGTCATGTTTAGATATTGGTTGCCATGCTAGTGAGTTTATTACATGTTTATTGTGATTATGTGATATTATGTGCGCACTGTGTTTGGCACCAGCCGGGCCTGAGGAGGCTGGGGACTCGTAACCGGGCCTGAGGAGGTTAGAGTTCATGTGAGGTCAACCAGGCCTGAGGAGGTTGGGTCCAAGGACTACCGATTGTGGAGTATAGTATTGAATGATGCATCCCCTGCGTCCGGATAACTATGCTGTGAATCGTGTAGGAAGGACTATCGGTAGACTCTAGCTCGATCAACTAGGAGTCATGTGCTCGTACAAGCCGCCGATCCTCATATTGTCTTTATGTTGTATGCTATTTGGTTGTTAGCATGTTAGTGATATTGTTCGCATGTGTGGTGCTTATGCAATATCTGTTAGATAGATTCCATTCACTTAGCGTTATGCTAATCCCCCACATTTCCACCCTTGCAGGTTTAGGTACTGCTAGTTTGGACGGGTGCTAGTGTTGAAGATATGTTTGACGTGTGAACTCTTATGTGGACTTTTGTAACATGTATTTTGTAATAAGTAACACCGTCTTGTAAACTTAAACTTAATTATGTAGATTTCTGCCGTGATGTAATTAATGTTGTGATTTTAATATAAAAGTCTTTCACTGTGTTTAAAAAAAAATGGCTGGTGTTACAAGTTGGTATTAGAGCATAGGTTTGACAGCAAGTACATGCGTGTATATTATTCCCAAACTTTGTGACTAGTCAAACATGTCAATGGGATGGGGGTTAAGTGAATGTAGGATTTGTGTGCGTGTTAGTTGTGATTGAACTAACTGATATCCACTAAGCTTTTGTGTGAGCTGTTTTGTAGCACAGGTATAGCTGATAGAAACGCAACTGGCCCATCCATCCCCGGAACATTTAGAGCACCAGAAGAGGGTGTTGAGTCGGATGAGGATCAGAATAGTTACATCCTTTAGTTAGAAAGCAAGCTAAAAGAGGCTGAAGACAAAATTAATGAGATTGAATTAGCGAGGCATTCTGGAAATGATGATACACCACCTGGATTCCCAACCGCGCAGTCCCAAACAATACCTAATGTGCACCAGAATCAGTTTCAGAACCAAATACCTAACCAATACTATATGCCACCGCAAAATGCTTTTACTTACCAAAATCCTATGATGATGAACCCATATCAAATTCAAATGTTTCAACAACCATACATGCAACCACCTAAAAGGTGTACTTATAAGAACTTCCGTGATTGCAAACCCTCCGAGTTTTCTGGAAGTACTGATCCGACTGTAACTCTCAATTGGTTGCGAGAAATTAAAAGGGTATTTGAAGTGTGTCAGTGTGAACCTGAGCTGAAAGTAACATATGCTAGTCGACTGTTGAAAGGTAGGGCTATGATTTGGTGGGATTCTTTGATTTCCAGTATACCGAAGGAGCAAGTGAGTATGATCACTTGGGAGCAGTTTCATGGGAAGGTGTGTGAACAGTATTGTAATCCGTTTGATATGAACCGAATCAAGACTGAGTTTCTTGAAATGAAAATGATACCTCAAATGACGATCGATGAGGTAGTAGAGAAGTATATGGATAAACTGAGGTTTGTACAACAGTGGTTGCCAGACGAAGCGTCTCGTATCCAGCATTTTGTAAATATCATTATGCCAGAGTACCGAACTTTTGTTAGAACAGCTACATCGTTGTCTCAAGCTGTTGTGCTAGCCAAGATGGTGGAAAGTGATGTTAAGGCAGCTAGAAGTAGGATGTTTGGCAATGTGGTAAATCAGGGTGGACAGGCATCTAGTCAATCAGGATCTAAGTCCAAGAAGTCAGGCGAGTTTAGATCAAAGGGTAAAAGTGGTCAGAGTAGTTCTGGGTCTGGATCTGGTAGAGGGGATTGGTGCCGCAATTGTAAATCTTCACATAATGGTCAGTGTTCAGATGCGACTAGGCGGTGTATAAGATGTGGTGTAATTGGGCACGATTCACAAGCTTGCTCATTCCCAAGTAGTGTGTGCTGGAATTGTCATCAATCTGGGCATCGTGCAGCAAGTTGTCCATCCAAGAGTGTTAGTTCCGGGGCGGGGTCAGGTGTGCGTTCGACATCAGCCGGAGGGTCTACTGCCTCGAGTGGGAAGAAGAGGAAGAACCCTCCATCAGCGGAGGCCAGGGCTTTTCAGATGTCAGTTGAGACAGCTACTGCAACTGACGAAGTGATCACCGGTATGTTTCTAATCAACTCAATACTTGCTCGCGTATTGTTTGATTGTGGTGCCAATAGGTGTTTTATGTCCCAAGATTTCTGTACTAAGTTGAATTTACCAGCTGATGTATTACCCAAGCCGGTTAGTGTAGAAGTAACCGATGGTAAGACCACACCCGTCACAACATATGTGTCTGGGGTTTGTATAGAGATCGAAGGGAAGTCTTTCCCGGTGACTTGTTTAGTGTTACCTATTCCTAGCTTTGATGTAGTATTAGGAATGGATTGGCTGAGCTCGCTTAGGGCTAATATTAAGTGTGATAGGAAGATGATTACCTTCTGTTTGACCGATGGAACCCGTGTTGTGGCCCGAGGGGAGCGGGGCGGGTATAATTTTCCGTTGATATCCATGATGAAAGCTAAGAAGTCGTTAGCGAAGGGTTGTGAATCATTTCTTGCATATGTGATTGATGCGAAGAAAGAAAAGAAAACAGTGGCTGATATACCGATAGTATCAGAATTTCCTGAAGTGTTCCCTGATGAGTTACCTGGTCTGCCGCCGGTAAGGGAAGTCGAATATAAGATTGAGTTGGTTCCTGGAACAACTCCAGTTGCAAAAGCTCCATACCGATTAGCGCCGTCTGAAATCCGTGAAATGATGTCACAGATTCAAGAGTTATTAGATCGTGGGTTTATCCGACCGAGTTCTTCACCGTGGGGTGCTCCGGTATTGTTTGTTAAAAAGAAAGATGGTTCAATGCGTATGTGTATAGATTATCATGAATTGAACAAAAGAACAGTGAAAAATAAGTATCCATTACCTCGAATAGACGATTTGTTCGATCAGTTACAGGGTGCTTCATTCTTTTCTAAGATGGTTCAATATTTCCCGTGTTTTGGGTTAGTTAATTAAAAGCTATGATAAACTTTGATTTAAAAGTTGTTCTTCTGGGAAAATGATTTTTCTTATGAACATGAAACTATATCCAAAAATCATGGTTAAACTCAAAGTGAAAGTATGTTTTCCAAAATGGTTATCTAGACGTCATTCTTTCGACTGAAATGACTACCTTTACAAAAATGACTTGTAACTTATATTTTCGACTATAAATCTATACTTTTTATGTTTAGATTCATAAAATAGAGTTCAATATGAAACCATAGCAATTTGATTCACTCAAATCGGATTTAAAACGAAGAAGTTATGGGTAAAACAAGATTGGATATTTTTTGATTGTTGTAGCTACGGGAAATATTGTAACAATTCTATACAAATCATATCCTAGCTAACTTATATTGTATTATACATGTATTCTAATATATTATGTAATCTTGGGATACCATAGACACGTATGCAAATGTTTTGACATATCATATCGACCCGTGTATATATATTATTTGGAACAACCATAGACACTCTATATGCAGTAATGTTGGAGTTAGCTATACAGGGTTGAGGTTGATTCCAAAAATATATATACTTTGAGTTGTGATCTAGCCTGAGATGTGTATACATTGGGTCGTGGATTGATTCAAGATAATATATATCGATTTATTTCTGTACATCTAACTGTGGACAACTAGTTGTAGGTTACTAACAAGGACAGCTGACTTAATAAATTTAAAACAGTAAAACGTATTAAAAATGTTGTAAATATATTTTGAACATACTTTGATATATGTACATATTTGTTATAGGTTCGTGAATCGACCAGTGGCCAAGTCTTACTTCCCGACGAAGTAAAAATATGTGAAAGTGAGTTATAGTCCCACTTTTAAAATCTAATATTTTGGGATGAGAATACATGCAGTTTTGTAAATGTTTTACAAAATAGACACAAGTAAATGAAACTACAATATATGGGTGAATGATCGAAGCCGAATATGCCCCTTTTGCTTGGTAGCCTAAGAATTAGTAAACCGATCTACTAATTGACGCGAATCCTAAAGATAGATCTATTGGGCCTAACGAACCCCATCCAAAGTACTGGATGCTTTAGTACTTCGAATTCGTTTATATCATGTCCGAAGAATTTTCCGGAATGATAGGGGATATTCTTATATGCATCTTGTTAATGTCGCTTACCAGGTGTTCTGATAACGCTAAAAACGAACATATATTTCATAGCAATATTCCTCAAGAAAGACAAGCTTTTAGTTGCAATTGTCCTATTTACAAGTGATATTCGTTTAAATAATAAAAGGTGAAGACAAAAGACAGATTCGACGAATTGAAGACGCAAACGACCAAAAAGCTCAAAAGTACAAAAGACAATCAAAGAGGTTCCAATTATTGATAAGAAACGTCTCAAAATTACAAGAGTACAAGATTCAAAACGCAAAGTACAAGATATTAAATTGTACGCAAGGACGTTCGAAAATCCGGAACCAGGACCAGAGTCAACTCTCAACGCTTGACGCACCGGACTAAAAATTACAAGTCAACTATGCACATAAATATAATATAATATTTAAATAATTCTTATAATTATTTATATATTATATATTATATTATTAAAAACCGTCGGCAGAAAAAACAAAGGCATGTGAGCCTCTCCAGCTGGCCATGCGATCGCATGGCCTTGAAGGGTAAAGCTCATGCGATCGCATGAGCCACTTTTCCAGTCCACATGCCTATAAAATTAGCAGCTTGGTGAACATCAAAACAACATCTTTTTCTTCTCCTCATTCATACGTAGTATATATTTATATTTATATTTTAATTTTAATTTTAATTTTAATTCTAATAATAAGGGTATGTTAGCGAATGTTGTTAGGGTGTAAGTCGAAATTCTGTCCGTGTAACGCTACGCTATTTTTAATCATTGTAAGTTATGTTCAACCTTTTTACATTAATGTCTCGTAGCTAAGTTATTATTATGCTTATTTAATCCGAAGTAATCATGATGTTGGGCTAAAAATATTAAAATTGGGTAATTGGGCTTTGTACCATAATTGGAGTTTGGACAAAAGAACGACACTTGTGGAAATTAGACTATGGGCTATTAATGGGCTTTATATTTGTTTAACTAAATGATAATTTGTTAATGTTAATATAAAGATTTACAATTGGACGTCCCTATAAATAACCATATACACTCGATCGGACACGATGGGCGGAGTATTTATATGTACGAATAATCGTTCATTTAACCGGACACGGGAATGGATTAATAGCCACTAGAATTATTAAAACAGGGGTGAAATTATGTACAAGGACACTTGGCATAATTGATAACAAAGTATTAAAACATTGGGTTACATTCAGTCGACATCCTGGTGTAATTATTAAACAAAGTATTAAAATCTTGTTACAGTTTAAGTCCCCAATTAGTTGGAATATTTAACTTCGGGTATAAGGATAATTTGACGAGGATACTCGCACTTTATATTTATGACTGATGGACTGTTATGGATAAAAACCAGACGGACATATTAAATAATCCAGGACAAAGGACAATTAACCCATGGGCATAAAACTAAAATCAACACGTCAAACATCATGATTACGAAAGTTTAAATAAGCATAATTCTTTTATTTCATATTTAATTTCCTTTATTTTATATTTAATTGCACTTCTAATTATAGCACTTTTATTTATTGTTATTGTATTTAATTGCACTTTTAATTATCGTACTTTTTAATTATCGCAAGTCTATTTTATCGCACTTTTATTTATCGCAATTTCATTATCGTTATTTACTTTACGCTTTAAATTAAGTCTTTTATTTATTTAATATTTTACATTTTGTTTTAACTGCGACTAAAGTTTTAAAATTGACAAACCGGTCATTAAACGGTAAAAACCCCCCTTTATAATAATAATATTACTTATATATATATATTTGTATTTTTATAAATTTAAACTAATATAGCGTTAAGCTTTGTGAAAAAGATTCCCTGTGGAATGAACCGGACTTACTAAAAACTACACTACTGTACGATTAGGTACACTGCCTATAAGTGTTGTAGCAAGGTTTAATTATATCCATTCAATAAATAAATAAATATCTTGTGTAAAATTGTATCGTATTTAATAGTATTTCCTAGTAAAATTTAAACTATTTTATATACCCTTTAGCTTTAACTATCAAGTATTTTTGGCGCCGCTGCCGGGGAACATCTAGCTTAAAAGACGGAAGCGCAACGCTAATATATATATAAAAAAAAAGATTTGTATTATTTAGTTTAATTAATTTATAAAATTAATAGTATTATAAAATAAATAATATAAAAATAATATTTTTATAAAAATTGTAATTTTTGCAACTTTTAGTATATTTTTATATTTTGTCCCTTTTTAATTGTTTTAGCGTAATATTTGTATTTTTCGCTCGTATTTAGTTATTAATTCTTAGTTTTTGCCATAGTTATTTTTATTTATAGATTTTTAGGCCTTGCCGTAAAATCCCTTAAGTGCTTTTTCTTTAGACTAAGATTTAAGTGCTTTAGAATTTTGCGACGCCTTTTTAAGTTTTAGTACCTTTTTAAGATATTGCCATTTGGGATATAGTTTTACTTGTAAGCTTTAATATTTTTAGACGCCTTTTACCTATGTATCAATTATCATTCCAATTAGTAATCTCAATTTGCGATTATAATTTTAAGTTAGTGATAGTAATAAGGTTGGGTTAGTCAAGTATTTTTCAGTTTTATATGTCACTCTTTTTCTTTCTTATTTTTCGACGCCTTTTATTTTTCGACCTTTTTCGACGCGCTCTTTTTCTTTCTTATTTCTCGCAATTCTAGTTTTAGGACATAGATTTTTATTCTACTTCTTATCTAAATTTCTTAAAATTACGAAAATTTATTTTAAGTGGTTAAATTGATAGACATCAAAATTTTCTGGTTCGTAGTAATAGTTGGATTTGTACGTGGACCGGGTTATTGGAGCCAAACAGTCCTCAATTATATTGAGACCAAACGAATCCTGCCCCTCTGCTGCATCTTTTGGCTATTCGAAACGTGGGCAAAATCAGAAAAGTCTATTAATTGGATAACTTATATAATTTTTCTTTCCTTTTAAAAACTAATAGGATATTCAGTGAATGCACCGAGCAAGACGTTCACCACCTTTTGTACGTTCACCACCTGTAACTAGATCAAGACATTTAGCAAATATTACCGCCGTTGATTTTCTTTTAGAATCGTCATCCAGTCGACCAAGTACTCCAATTCAAATTTCCGATAATCCATTTTTTGAACCCGACCTCACAATTGAGAATCCGGAGAATATTCAGGGACAATTCATAGATCCTGAACCATTAAATTTTCCTCCGGAACCACCAATCATTCAAACAGAGATTGTTGAGGAACGAACCATTAAATCAGAATCCTCTAGTGATTCCGATTCAACAAATTCAATTATGGAGAATCTGGAACCTTTAAGTATGGAAGACCGAATGAGAGCTAAACGCACTGGCCAAGGTCACGCAATTACTCATCCAGACATTAATGCGCCAGATTATGAAATCAAAGGACAAATTCTACACATGGTAACTAATCAATGCCAATTTAGTGGTGCGCCGAAGGAAGATCCAAATGAACATTTTCGTACCTTTAATAGGATCTGCACACTATTTAAAATCCGAGAAGTGGAGGATGAACAGATATAACTCATGTTATTTCCCTGGACTTTAAAGGGAGAAGCCAAAGATTGGTTGGAATCGTTACCTGAAGGGGCGATTGATACATGGGACGTTTAGTTGAAAAATTTCTTAAACAATTCTTTCCGGCATCTAAAGCCGTAAGACTTCAAGGAGAAATTGTTACGTTCACACAGAAGCCAAATGAAACTCTATATGAGGCGTGGACTAGATTTGGAAAGTTATTAAGAGGATGTCCGCAACATGGTTTAGACACCTGTCAAATAGTACAAATATTCTACCAAGGATGCGACATCACTACAAGGAAAGACATCGACATAGCAGCTGGTGGTTCTATTATGAAGAAAACCGAAACTGATGCTTAAAAAATTATTGATAACACTGCTTCCCACTCACATGAGTGACACCAAGAAAAAGATATCGTTAGATCATCTAAAGCAGCTAGAGCCGATTCTAGCCATGACTTAGATTCCATTTTCGCAAAGATAGATGCTGTCGAGAGACGAATGGAAAAGATGACTAAAGATATCCACTCAATACGAATTAGTTGTGAGCAGTGTGGAGGACGACATTTGACAAAAGATTGTCTCAGTATTGAATTAACAATGGAACAAAGAGAGAATGTTTCATACATAAACCAAAGGCCTGAAAATAATTATCAGAATAATTATCAACCGCCAAGACCGATTTACAATCAAAACCAGAATTATAACCGAAATATTTCATATAACAACCAACAAGGTCCTAGCAATCAACAAGTATCCAATAATACTTACAATCAGCAAAGACCTAATTTTCAAAACAAACCACCACAAACCGATGATAAAAAGCCGAATTTAGAAGATATGATGACGAAGCTAGTTGAAACTCAAACGCAGTTTTTCACATCTCAAAAACAAACCAATGAACAAAATGCTCAAGCATTTAGAAATCAACAAGCTTCTATTCAAAATTTGGAACAAGAAGTAAGTAACCTAGCAAGGTTAATAGGTGAAAGAAAACCGGGAAGTTTACCTAGTGATACAAATGCTAACCCCCGGAATGAAACAGCTAAAGCCATTACCACAAGAAGTGGTACAACACTTAAACCACCTGAAATACATGTAACTTCTGCTGAAGCTATTCCTACTTCACAAGAACCACAACCTGAACAAGATAAGGAAAAAGAACCGGTAGTTGAAATGGTTAATGAAGATAACACAGTTAAGGATAAACCTTATGTTAAACCATACCAACCACCACTTCCTTACCCGAGTAAAATGAAAAAAGAGAAACTTGAAGCCGAGCAATCCAAATTCTTGGATATGTTTAAACAGATAAATGTAAATCTTCCTTTCATTGATGTGATTTCAGGAATGCCTAGATATGCTAAATTTCTGAAAGATCTAATCTCAAATAGAAAGAAAATGGAAGAACTCTCGGCCGTTACTATGAATGCTAATTGTTCAGCAGTTCTGTTGAATAAGATACCAGAAAAACTATCTGATCCAGGAAGTTTCACAATTCCATGTTTTCTGGGTAGTCTTAGTTCAATAGAAGCATTGGCAGACTTAGGTGCTAGTATAAATTTAATGCCGTATTCACTATACACTAAACTAGACCTTGGAGAATTGAAACCAACCAGAATAAGTATACAACTAGCCGATCGATCAATAAAATATCCTAGAGGGATAATGGAGAACATGCTAGTTAAAGTTGGTACTTTAGTATTTCCAGTAGATTTTGTTGTTCTGGACATGGAAGATGATTCTCAAGTTCCTCTCATATTAGGAAGACCATTCTTAAACACGGCTAAAGCAATGATAGACGTGTTTGGTAAGAAACTGACCCTAAGTATAGAGGACGAGAGTGTTACCTTTTCAGTTGATAGAGCAATGCAACAACCGCAATCTGCAGATGATACATGTTATTATATTCAAACTATAGATTCACATGTAGAATTGTTAGAAGAATTTCCAGAATTACAAGGAACAGGAGAAGGAACTGAACCAATTGATGAAGCTGAAATGTTAGCTACACTAATGGCTAATGGATATTAACCAACAACAGAAGAAATTCAAATGCTAAAAGAAGAAGACAGATATCGATATAAATCATCGATAGAAGAACCTCCGAAATTAGAGTTAAAGCCACTTCCAAACCATTTGGAATACGCTTATTTACATGGTGAATCTGAATTACCTGTAATAATATCGTCTTCTCTTACTGAAAATGAAAAATCACAACTCATTTCTGTGTTGAAAGCTCATAAACCAGCCATTGCATGGAAGATTCATGATATTAAAGGAATAAGTCCTTCGTATTGCACACATAAAATCCTTATGGAAGAAGGTCATAAGATGTATGTGCAACGCCAACGAAGACTAAATCCGAATATGCAAGATGTAGTTAAAAAAGAAATTATTAAACTGCTAGATACAGGTTTAATTTATCCAATCTCTGATAGTCCATGGGTAAGCCCAGTTCAATGCGTGCCTAAGAAGGGTGGCATGACTGTCATTACAAATGAAAAAAATGAGCTTATTCCTACTAGGACTGTAACAGGATGGCATGTGTGTATTGATTATAGAAAATTAAATGACGCCACCAGAAAAGATCACTTTCCCTTACCTTTTATTGATCAAATGTTGGAAAGATTAGCCGGAAAAAGTTACTATTGTTTTCTTGATGGATTTTTTGGATATTTTCAAATTCCAATAGCACCCGAAGATCAAGAGAAAACCTCGTTCACGTGCCCTTATGGTACTTTTGCTTACAAACGCATGCCATTTGGACTTTGCAACGCCCCTGCAACCTTTCAAAGGTGCATGATGGCAATTTTTCACGACATGATAGAAGAATGCATGGAAGTTTTCATGGATGACTTTTCTGTCTTCGGTGATACATTTGAATCATGTCTAGTTAATCTTGAACGAATGCTTATTAGATGCGAACAATCAAATCTAGTACTTAATTGGGAGAAATGCCATTTCATGGTTAAAGAAGGCATCGTTCTTGGACATAAAATTTCAAAAGAAGGAATTGAAGTGGATAGAGCTAAAGTAGATGTAATTGCTAAACTTCCACATCCCACCAATGTTAGAGGAGTTAGGAGTTTTCTAGGGCATGCCGATTTTTACCGACGTTTCATAAAAGATTTTTCTAAAATTGCCACTCCTATGAATAAACTCCTAGAAAAGGATGCTCCATTCATCTTTTCAGATGAATGCATCAAATATTTTAATATTCTTAAAGAGAAACTCACTAATGCGCCGATCATGATAACACCAAATTGGAATCTACCGTTTGAACTAATGTGCGATGCAAGTGATTTTGCAATGGGAGCCGTTTTAGGACAAAGGATTGAAAAACGATTTCAACCTATATATTATGCTAGTAAGACTTTACAAGGAGCACAAACAAATTACACAACTACTGAAAAAGAACTCCTTGCTATTGTCTTTGCTTTTGACAAATTTCGTTCATATCTCGTTCTAGCAAAAACGGTGGTCTATACCGACCATTCTGCTCTTAGATACCTATTTTCGAAACAAGATGCCAAACCAAGATTAATCCGTTGGATCTTACTCTTACAAGAGTTTGATATTGAAATCCGAGATAAAAGAGGAGCAGAAAATCTCGCCGCTGATCATCTTTCTCGTCTTGAAAATCCTGAATTAGAAGTTCTAAATGAATCGGCCATACAAGACAACTTTCCTGATGAATATCTATTGAAGATAGATTATAATGAAATTCCATGGTTTGCAGACTATGTAAACTACTTAGTATGTGGATTCCTTGAAAAAGGATTATCGTACCAAAAACGAAAGAAATTCTTTAGTGATATAAAACACTATTTCTGGGAAGATCCACATCTGTTTAAAAGTTGTCCAGATGAAATAATACGCCGATGTGTATTTGGAGATGAAGCTAGTAAAATTTTAAACCATTGTCACACAGGACCAACAGGAGGGCATTATGGGCCTCAACTAACAGCAAGAAAAGTTTATGATGCTGGATTCTATTGGTCTACAATTTACAAAGACGCACACCTTCTTTGCAAATCCTGTGATGCTTGTCAAAGGGCGGGAAAAATAAGTCAACGTGATGAAATGCCACAAAATGTCATTCAAGTGTGCGAAGTATTTGACATTTGGGGTATTGACTTTATGGGTCCATTTCCAAAATCTCATAATAATATCTATATTCTCGTAGCCATTGATTATGTATCTAAATGGGCGAAAGCACAAGCTTTCCCAACTAACGATGCACGAGTTGTAGTCAACTTTTTAAAACGTCTTTTTGCAAGGTTTGGAACACCGAAAGCTTTAATAAGTGATCGGGGTACTCATTTCCGTAATAATCAACTTGAGAAAGTTCTCAAAAGATATGGAGTAACTCATAAAATCTCCACCGCATATCATCCACAAACAAGTGGACAAGTTGAAAATACCAACCGAGCTTTAAAACATATTCTAGAGAAAACCGTAGGATCAAATCCGAAGGAATGGTCCATTAAATTGGAGGATGCACTCTGGGCTTTTAGAACAGCCTACAAAACTCCAATTGGAACCACACCTTTTAAACTCGTCTACGGAAAAACATGTCACCTTCCAGTAGAAATTGAACACAAAGCATTTTGGGCTTTGAAGACATGTAATCTTGATTTACATGAAGCTGGACGTCTACGGTTAAGTCAATTAAACGAATTAGAAGAATTAAGACATGAAGCATACGAAAATTCGTTAATCTATAAGGAAAGAACGAAGAAATGGCATGATAAAAGAATCAGAAGTTCAAAAGAATTTAAAGAAGGAGACAGAGTTCTTCTTTTCAATTCACGATTCAAGCTATTTCCTGAAAAATTGAAATCAAGATGGTCTGGACCATTCATAGCCAAAAGAGTTTTCCCATATGGAACAGTAGAGTTAATAAATTCAAATGGAATTGAATTTAAAGTTAATGGTCACAGAGTTTAACACTACATAGATAGTCCAATGGAAATCGACAATGAAGTTAATCACAATTTCGATACCACAGCTAACTAAGTGTGGGGAGAATCAAGTCTTTAAAGGATAATATGTATTTCTGTTAGAGTTAGATTTTCTGTTTTCGTGTAGTTCTCGAAAATGGAACCCGAATGGTCTTTCCCTAGCAGACCCTAAAGAACTAGTCTTCTCCCCCCATTCTGAATTTTTATTTTTTTAGGTTTTTACGAAATGAAGACTGCCTGTGAACTAAACCATGGTCTAATGCTACACGCTTTGATCACTAAACGTAATAATGACACACTTCCGAGTGATCTAGTATCAGTAATCAGAGAAAGATTGGACGGAGTAAGAAAAGAATCCAGATGCGAAGATAATAAGTTACAATTTGGTAAAGGAAAATCAAAATCCGCAGCGAAAAGAAGAGCACGACACCTTGAAAGATGTCACAAATGCGGAAAATGGTCACATGGAGGTAAATGTTCAAATAATCAAACCTATTCAAACACCGAATTTGTTACTTTATGCAGAGACGGACCGTTCATATGTTTAGAAGAAAAAACACTGAATGCTCGAGGTTACGCCTATGTAGCCATGGAAAATCAATTAAACCGAATATCTTATGAATGAGATAGATCATATAACTAAGAATACTATCTCACAGGTAAGTCTGTACAGTTTTTATTTTTTTATTTTTATTTTTAACCTTTTGATAATAAACGCTAATTTGTTCGCTATAAAGTATTAAATTGGTATTGAATAAAATTAGGTTTGGCGACCGAAATTATTGATATCATTCAAAAATTTATTACATCACTGCGAAATTTAACGTTTATTCTTAAGGTATAAATATCTTTAATCAATCAACCCAAAATATTTCAAAAATTCGTCATGAGTTAAATTAGGTCATGGAACCGAAATTACTTTACCGAAAAGAGGGGCGCATATTTTTGATAATATTTGATTGATTAAAGTGGGATAAAAGCCAAAAAGATTTTTAATTTTATTTTTTACCATGTTTTTAAAATTAATATATAAATATTAAATTAATATTTTGAACTTTGTAAAATCAATATATTTAAGTTTGTAAATATTTGAAAAATTAATCTTTTTAATATAAGTTTGTATGTATAAAAACAAAAATAAAATATAAGTTTGGTGTAAATTTATAATATGAATTTTTAATTAAGTTTAATATGAATTTTTAATTTTATGCATTTTAAATTTAAGATTGGTGTGAATTTAAAAACAAAAATTTACTTTATTTCGCTAAGTTAAAAATATGATTTTTAAAATTCGTCGTGAGTTGAAAACTAGGTCGTTGAACCGAAATTGCTTAACCCAAGGGAGGGACGAGAACTTTTATTATCATTTTTTTTAATTGAATTAAAGTATGCCAAAAACATTAAATCCAAAAATCTTTACATTTAAAATCGCGCTTTGATTTGACAAATTTTAAAAATTTTGTCGAGGGACAGACTAGAACATCGATCCGAAACGCCCTCATTCTAAAAAGAAACAAATTTTTAAAATTTTATTAATTTTATGTTTTATAAAGTATAACCTTTAAAAAAAAAAAAAAAAAACCAAATCACTATAGCCGGCACCCCATGCGATCGCATGGGGTTTGCACTTGGAACCCATGCGATCGCATGGGGACCAAATGCAGGCCAGCCTCAAAACAGACAGCAGGTCTGTCTTCTCCACACAACACACACTCAAACACGAACTCTCTCAAATCTTCACCAAATTTCGCCAATTTTCCACCGTAATTCGTCATTTTTCTTGCTCTAATCATGCCTAGATTCTCATTCTTCAGCAAAATGGTAAAAATTACACCCCTAAACTCTATAAATTCCTAGTTTTTGTGATAATTACCAATTTTTTACCTAATGCAATTTTGTTAATTTCTAGTGTAATTAGTGTTAAATTGTTAGTATTTTATGCATGTATAACCTAGATTGATGCTATTTAATATGATTTGAAGCCAAAAACTTCAAAAATTTTAGAAATCTAGGGTTTGTGTTCTTGAGCAATTTGGGGCTTTTTGATATAAACAGGTTATGGCCGATTTTTGTCATGAATTATTGCTAAATTGAGTAGTGTAACATGTTTAGATAGTTAAATGATCCAAACATTGATCCTAAACATGATTTTTGGAGATTAAAGTGGATTTTTTAAGTCCAAAATTCATGAACTTGATTAATTTGATGTAATTGCCATTTGAGACTTGTCTAATTATTAGTAATGACTATTTTGACATGTTATTTGAGTTAAAAGCTTATGAACTTTGTATACATTTTCATATGTGCTTATTTAAAAAGTGTAGAATTGTGAAAAATTGTGAAAATGTGTATAAGTTTAATTTTGATTTAACATGTTATAGTGATTGTTTTAAGTTGTTATTTTGCTAACACTAATGCATATTTGGATGCACAAATTTTGTGTTTAATGTGTTTTGCAGAAAGCCGATACGGGAGGTTCAGGAGCATCATCATCTAGACGACCAGCACCAGCACCAGAACCAGAACCAGAAATGCAACACGAACAAGAACCACAACAAGAACCACAACAACAGCCTGATCAGCACATACCTTATTATGATCCGGTACAGTTTGTTGATGAATTCATAGTATTCCCAATGAGGCTGCCAGTAGAATTCCCAACGATTCCTGAGCACACTCTGCATCCTAATCTAAGATTTGATAGGAGATGGAGAGATTACGAGACATATCAAAGGAACAAATTCAAATTGGTAACAAAAAATGTAGAGGTGCCAAGGGTAATCGATTGGGCCCCTTTAGAAACGGTCCATCTAGCTGACCGTGTTAGACAGCTTTTGGTACAAAGGTATGGCAGTTCTTCTTTTACAGATTGGGAACGTCTTTTCACCATTCGTAGACCTGTATATAAGGAATGGTGTGTTGAGTTGATGAGTACTGTATCACTTGATACAAATATAGTTAGAATAGATGATAGAAGATTTCTTAGGTTTATCCTTGGCGGTAGGATGTACAGAATGTCCATGCTGGACATGGCCAGGGCCTTACAGATATATACTCCTGGTGAGTTGCTATTACTCGATTGTACAAATTTGATTCATTATGGTGAAAGGGTAGATAGTAACTTTGACGCTGACGCCATTTGGAGGCGTATGTCATATTTTGATGTTTTTACACGAGCAGGAGGACACTCCTATACACATATTGACAGAGCCGAGCTTCGTATTATTCATAGATTTTTGGCTAACTCAATTACACAGAGAGGTCATAATAAAGAAAAAATTACCTTACATGATTTATTCTACCTAAAGTGTATTCGGGATCCTAGAAGCTTTGTCAATATCCCTTACTGTGTTGCTTTTTATTTATCTAAAATGGTAGAGGGAATGCAGGACGGGAGTATAATAGGAGGAGGTATTTTTGTTACTCTCATTGGAGAGTATTTAGGTGTTGATAGGAACCAAGGGGGTCCATTACAGCTTTGTAGAGAACAGGTTGAGCCCTTAGAATTGAAAGTTTATGTGGGTGCTAAGGTATTAAAAAGTAGACGTAACCAGGCGGTACCCTATGAGGGATCTCATCCTCAGGTAGAGAGAGGCTCAGACGAGGAAATGGAGGAGGTGGAAGACATTAGGGATGTCTTTCGAGATGCTATTCTTGACGTCCACGTTCGTATAGATGAGGAAGCAATGACGAACGCGGCCAGACATAGTATGTACGAGCAGTGGAACTCCGAGCGAGTATACGAGGATTATAGGCGACGCCAACACAATAGCTGGGTAGTTCATCAGCACCAAATCATGAGCCAGCTATCATATCAGGTACCAAATAACTATGTACCTACTCGACCTGCTCATTTTCCGCCACACAGCCCCGATATCCGACCACCCTTTAACCGGTATGACTATAACCAAGCCTATCAGAACACCTATAACCAACAATGGAACCCACCTGATGGAACCCCTATCCAGACTGATTTGGTTCCATTTGGTTATTTATATGATTTTTATGTTTTTATCTTTTTACTTATTCATGTTTAAACTTATGTTATTGAATATACTTATGTAATCTTTATCATTTTTATTATTATTGTGTACTAATATTTCACATTTAGGATTTGAAAGTGGGATATTAAGTCCCATTTCAAATTGCCATGCATGTTTATATTTGTATGTATGTATATTGTAAATTGTACAAAACAGGGTAAAACAGCGCATTTTCAAAGACTGGCATTAAGTTCAGCAAAAGCTACTAATTTTGACGACAAGATAAATGTGATGTAACAACAGACGGAATGAACAAATGATTTGCACCATTTATCATTCAGAAAAAAAAACGCCAATATGTTTGGAAACTTTGGTAAAATTTAATCATTTTTCTACGCTAATCACCCTCAATAATTTAAAATTTTAAATTGTTACTGATTTCTTGCAAATGAGGGCATTGCAAGATCTTAAGTGTAGGAAGGGGTTAAATTATTTCGGATTTTTAAATTTTTTTTTTACTTTAAACACTTGGTTACCATTAGAAATACTAGTAAAGTAGTAGTTGTATTAGAATCTAGTGCTCTCTGATAAAGAACAGCCCTAGTCTTATATACTGACTACCCAATTCTAGTAAAATTTTTCAAAATTTTCAATTAAATGAACTCAAAATCATGTTTATACATATTTATGAACGATAAAACTAGGTGTTAACACCGAAATTATTGTTACCTCAGAAAGGACATAAATTGAGAAACAAACCAAAATGTTAAAATTCATTTAAAATGGAATAGAGGACAATAAAAAGGAAAATAAAAGCCAAGTGTGGGAAAAATTACCAAGTTATCTTAAACATATGTCACATATTTCTGTAACAAATAATTGAAGATACTTTTGCTTTGGACTAAACTAAACTGTTTTACCCGATGAAAGAAAAGAAGAGATGGATCAACACGATGAATCAATTCCATCGTTAAAAGGAATTAAAGTCTTTCGAAGAAGAAACGCGCTTCTTGATTTAGGTCATGAATTTGTCGTCCAGACCAGCTGTAGGTTGATGAAAAACCTAGAAAAGTCATCACTAAAATCAGCAGGAAATCCACGGACTTCAGCATCAAATAGGGTCGCCAAATGGTCAGACTTATCCTAATCATGAGAGGATCTGTCTCGTACAATGGGGGGCACCGTGCAAATTAGCTTGATAAGACTAATGAATCAGATCCCCAGAAAGGATAATCTCCTTAAAGATTAAAAATCAGCTTTTAAGACTGATATTACTCAATCCTTGAGATTGACCTTAAAGATTGAGAATTCAAACTCATGGAATTCAATGATATCTAAACTCGAGCTTGAACGAGAAAATATTTTGATCAAATTATAAACCGATTTGTTTTCTGAAAACCCATTTTCAATGCGTTCATTACCATTGAACGTAAAATCCTAGGAATTCACCTGAAATTCATTAGGTCATCTGAACCAAATCGGGTGTCAACCGTAAGAACGGTGGTTGCATAGCATGGTCAAAGACAGGACCTTGTGCCAGACCGGAAAATTATAAGGGTGAGCTTTACTATTGCTCCTACAAAGGATAGTAATTGCGTCCGACACGTTATAGACCATAATTAAAAGCATGTCAGGGGACATTGCCTTAACAGTTGCTTGTTCAACGCTTTCCTTTACAACCGGACGGTAGTTTACCGAAAGGTAATATACGGAGCAAGTATACTGGACGTGTTGCTTTCCTAATACAAGGTTAGCAAGTGGGTGACACAAAACCACAAGTTTCGAGCTAAAATTTTCAAATATTAAACCCACCAAACCCACAAAAATATTTTGCAAACACCGGTGAAGGGTTATTCCGGAAAACTTATCTAGGGTAAAAACTAGATTTAATTTTCAAAAGATCAAATGTTTTCATAAAGATCCAATTTCCTTAATGGATCTAAATTTTATAGTCATGTGGGACTGTAAACCACATCGTTACTACCATTGTTTATACCGCCGTAAAGAAATCACTGATGTACAAAGTGTGAAGAATAAAGAAGTGATTCTAGTATTTCAAGACTATATTGCTTGAGGACAAGCAACGCTCGAGTGTGAGAATATTTGATAATGCTAAAAACGAATATATATTTCATAGCATTATTCCTCAAGAAAGACAAGCTTTTAGTTGCAATTGTCCTATTTACAAGTGATATTCGTTTAAATAATAAAAGGTGAAGACAAAAGACAGATTCGACGAATTGAAGACGCAAACGACCAAAAAGCTCAAAAGTACAAAAGACAATCAAAGAGGTTCCAATTATTGATAAGAAACGTCTCAAAATTACAAGAGTACAAGATTCAAAACGCAAAGTACAAGATATTAAATTGTACGCAAGGACGTTCGAAAATCCGGAACCGGGACCAGAGTCAACTCTCAACGCTTGACGCAACGGACTAAAAATTACAAGTCAACTATGCACATAAATATAATATAATATTTAAATAATTCTTATAATTATTTATATATTATATATTATATTATTAAAAACCGTCGGCAGAAAAAACAAAGGCATGTGAGCCTCTCCAGCTGGCCATGCGATCGCATGGCCTTGAAGGGTAAAGCTCATGCGATCGCATGAGCCACTTTTCCAGCCCACATGCGTATAAAATTCGCAGCTTGGTGAACATCAAAACAACATTTTCTTCTCCTCATTCATACGTAGTATATATTTATATTTATATTTTAATTTTAATTTTAATTTTAATTCTAATAATAAGGGTATGTTAGCGAATGTTGTTAGGGTGTAAGTCGAAATTCTGTCCGTGTAACGCTACGCTATTTTTAATCATTGTAAGTTATGTTCAACCTTTTTACATTAATGTCTCGTAGCTAAGTTATTATTATGCTTATTTAATCTGAAGTAATCATGATGTTGGGCTAAAAATATTAAAATTGGGTAATTGGGCTTTGTACCATAATTGGAGTTTGGACAAAAGAACGACACTTGTGGAAATTAGACTATGGGCTATTAATGGGCTTTATATTTGTTTAACTAAATGATAATTTGTTAATGTTAATATAAAGATTTACAATTGGACGTCCCTATAAATAACCATATACACTCGATCGGACACGATGGGCGGGGTATTTATATGTACGAATAATCGTTCATTTAACCGGACACGGGAATGGATTAATAGCCACTAGAATTATTAAAACAGGGGTGAAATTATGTACAAGGACACTTGGCATAATTGATAACAAAGTATTAAAACATTGGGTTACATTCAGTCGACATCCTGGTGTAATTATTAAACAAAGTATTAAAATCTTGTTACAGTTTAAGTCCCCAATTAGTTGGAATATTTAACTTCGGGTATAAGGATAATTTGACGAGGATACTCGCACTTTATATTTATGACTGATGGACTGTTATGGACAAAAACCAGACGGACATATTAAATAATCCAGGACAAAGGACAATTAACCCATGGGCATAAAACTAAAATCAACACGTCAAACATCATGATTACGAAAGTTTAAATAAGCATAATTCTTTTATTTCATATTTAATTTCCTTTATTTTATATTTAATTGCACTTCTAATTATAGTACTTTTATTTATTGTTATTGTATTTAATTGCACTTTTAATTATCGTACTTTTTAATTATCGCAAGTTTATTTTATCGCACTTTTATTTATCGCAATTTCATTATCGTTATTTACTTTACGCTTTAAATTAAGTCTTTTATTTATTTAATAGTTTACATTTTTTTAACTGCGACTAAAGTTTTAAAATCGACAAACCGGTCATTAAACGGTAAAAACCCCCCTTTATAATAATAATATTACTTATATATATATTTGTATTTTTATAAATTTAAACTAATATAGCGTTAAGCTTTGTGAAAAAGATTCCCTGTGGAACGAACCGGACTTACTAAAAACTACACTACTGTACGATTAGGTACACTGCCTATAAGTGTTGTAGCAAGGTTTAAGTATATCCATTCAATAAATAAATAAATATCTTGTGTAAAATTGTATCGTATTTAATAGTATTTCCTAGTAAAATTTAAGCTATTTTATATACCCCTTAGCTTTAACTATCATGTTCACCATATGAATGATTTTTATCTCTATGTTTGGGATGTATATTGAAATATGAAATCTTGTGGTCTATTATTATGATCTGATAATATATAAGTTAAACCTATAACTCACCAACAATTTTGTTGACGTTTTAAGCATGTTTATTCTCAGGTGATTATTAAGAGCTTCCGCTGTTGCATACTAAAATAAGGACAAGATTTAGAGTCCATGCTTGTATGATATTATGTAAAAAATGCATTCAAGAAACTTATTTTTGATGTAATATATTCTTATTGTAAACCATTATGTAATGGTCGTGTGTAAACGGTATATTTTAGATTATCATTATTTGATAATCTACGTAATGATTTTTAAACCTTTATAGATAAAATAATGATTTTGGTTGTTTTAAAAATGAATGCAGTCTTTGAAAAACGTCTCATATAGAGGTCAAAACCTCGCGACGAAATCAATTAATATGGAACGTTTATAATCAATATGAACGGGACATTTCACGTGGTACTAGTATTTGGTCAAACATCGTGTCTGCCATCAACTTCATGAACGCTAAAGGTATCATCCCATATCAAACTCTTTGTCGCATATTTGGAAATGGTACCACTAACAAGTGGATTTTAACTTCAAAATAGGCATGTGTTAATTGAGTACATGTCTATACTAATGGCGATTTTTTGGATAACAATCAACTAATTTTTCGTCAAAATGCAGATAAAGTAGTTGATTCAATAGACATAATGAGTCTTAAGATTAAAATGAGTGTGTTACTTGATACTATTATCTCTATTTTTAGGTGGACACGAAAATTTTAAGGTAATTAATGAACCAGTCACCGTCACCCGAACTCACTTCAAGAGCATCAACCCAAGTTCAGAGGTTAAAGACACCTATAAGAGCGTGGTGGAAGTGTAGATTTGACTAAAATCTCGGTACAATTTATATAGCCAAAAAAGCGACTAATTATGTAGTAACCATATTAAGGAGTAATCATGCATTTTATAATTGACAGGGACGATTTAAGCAGAAGTTGAAAATATAGGGACTATCTGGGAAATTTTGTCCAACTTTTTTTACCCTAATAAATTAGTCGAGTAATACTACTCCAGACCTCCAGTTCTTTATTCTAAACGAGCCGACCTCCTTCTCTGCTAGAATCAAAAAGCTTCGAGATAACTTTTTAGGGCGAAAGAGATAAGAAGAGAAACGATGGTGATAATCAATGATGATTATGAGGTCTGACTTATAAACCTAATTTTTTTTTTTTTTTTTTTTTTTTTTTTTTTATCATTTTACGTAATATTTCTAATTAATTACATTCTGTTTATCTGCTAAACCCTAGATTTCTTTTGTGTATATTTTACATATATTCTGTATCAACGAATTGATTAGTTGTTTTTTTCCAGCTCTATATTACGAGTAATATTAATGTTTTGTATGGTTTTTTGCTGCAACATTATCTTAATATATTTTAATGAAATTATACAGAACGATCAAATCCTCAAAGAGTATAAACTCTATGAGGATTATTGTTTGTATCAATTTGTAATAAATTGCTGGTAAGAATATAGTTTTATCTTAGTTACATTATCAATCTGTTTTGACCAGTAAAGTTAAATGATTTCCAGACTAGTCTCATGTTAATGAATGGATATTTGTTATTGTGCAATTGGATTTGAGTTGTTACCTGATTTACTATAAAATCAGTTGGGTTGTAGAGTTGGGGGAATATATCTGATTTAAACAAGAGAAATGAGGTTTTGATTTTGAGCGAAGTTATTTTTAAACTTGATTTAAGCATTTTTTTTATATGTTCTTATTATAGTTTATTACTACATTAATGAGTAACTAATGCGTTTATAGTATTTTTAAACTTGATATCATAACTAATGTCGGAGGTCCCTAGGAAGCAGCCTCTCTGCTCTACAGAATAGGGAGGGACGACTTCCTCTACCTGGGGACCGATAGGTATCCGTGGGTGGAGGAATGACTTCCCTTTTACTTTAGGGTAGAGGAAAGGACTGTCTACATCTAACCCCCCCATACTCCACTCTAGTGGAATTGGGTATTGTTGTTGTTGTTGTTGTTAAACTTGATTTAAGCATTTTTTAAACTTGATTCAGGCATTTTGTTTTATGTTTACTTATTACAGTTTACTAAATTTATCAGTAACTAACGCGTTTAGTATATTTTGTATTAAAAATAAAATGCATTTGCTTAAAAAAAGTGAGTTATTTTTTGCTTTGTGTACTTATATGACGTCTGTTGGTATCATAATTAATTATTATTTCTTATTGTATATTTCAGAATGCTGTGATCAAAGGGAAGGGCGTTGATGGTTGTTCTGTTGATGAAGGTATATATGTCTCTCATAATAATTTGGGTAACATGAAAATAAGTGTACTGATTGATTGGCTAATTTCCACAGTTAATGATCCAGTCAACTCCAAAATTCCCGAGGCATCACAAACACTGGTACTAATGTTCTGTCTTCTTCATATGTTCTTTTTTTCTCAATTTTTGCTCATATGTATATTTCCGGTTATGATGGCTATTCATTATGCTTTTTCTGATGATTTACTTCTTATGTAGGGTGTAACCGACAAACAAGATAATCGTACCATCGGTAAGTTTTCATTCTTATATTACCCTATTATGCATATCTTGTGTTATACTTTTTACAAATATTTCATGATTGACAGGTTTGAGTGAGGATGAACTTTTTGCTCAATTTTTGGATGCCGAAGAAAAGGCTGGCTTATTAAGGATGTATACACCGGATAAAGCTAAGAAACAGGCACGCAGGTTGTTCAACTGTGCTTTAGGGGTATGCTATTAACTATTAACTTCAAATCTTTTTCCGTTTAGATTACATCATACTTATAATCATGTTTGTCTTAATATTTGTGTTTGCAACAAACTTAGATTTGCCAATTTTGAATCGTCTTATCCTTGAGTGAAAACATCAATACGTTTTTATCTTTTAATATTAACTAGTGGAGGAGCCCTCGCTCCGCGTCGGGACTCCGTTTCGGATATAATTTGTTGTGTTTGGTTCGTAAAATTATTTCGTGTTTAACGGTTATGTCGGTTAAACCTATTCCAAGTTGTATAAAAATTAAAGGCGGTTAAAAATTTAGGTGGATTTGTTGGGGAGTTTTATGGAAAATAAAGAAGTTACGATTTGACCCTTGAACTTTAACTTTAGACCCCTATGAAGTTTACATTTTTTACCCTTAGAATTTACATTTGGCGCCCTAAAGTTTATAATGGTTCTCAATTTTTAGTGTGGTGTCATTGTGGGTACAACCTTTTTGCACGACGTATAAACGATTAAAGCATGGCAAAGAACTATTCATAAAGCCTTTGTCTTTTAGAGTATATATATATATATATATATATATATATATATATATATATATATAATGAGTTACGTAGTTAATTTATATTAAGAAAAAAGGTTAAACAATAATAAAGTGAAAAATTATGTGGTTGATTTAATAATATATATATATATATATATATATATATATATATATATATATATATATATATATATATATATAATGAGTTACGTAGTTAATTTATAATAAGAAAAAAGGTTAAACAATAATAAAGTGAAAAATTATGTGGTTGATTTAATAATAATAATAATAATAATAATAATAATAATAATGATGAATAGTTGTTAGTTAGTAAAAATTATGGGATCGACTTATAATGAATGAGAAGTGTAATGGTTAAAGTATAAAATGTGAAAACTATGTGGTGCGTAAAAATTATGGGATCGACTTATAATGAATGAGAAGTGTAATGGTTAAAGTATAAAATGTGAAAACTATGTGGTACGTTTGTAAAAGCTATAAAGTTAAGTGTTATAAAATGCAAGATTGAATTGTGAAAATATAAAAAGTTTTAGGGGTGTTTGTGAAACTACTGAGGGTTACTATTCCTTTGTTCTATGTCATTTAGATATATAGAGTAATTATATTGTTCTTAAGAACAACTCTGTGTGTCTATATTTTCGTATATATATATTTCTTGAATTGTAGTTAAATGGCTATCATCAACTCGCAAGGCTTTCTATTTTTGACATTTTCACACACAATAGTTAATTTTTGTCTACATTGTTCCCAAATTGTGTGAAGATTTGCCAATTTTCACACACAATAGTTAAATGGCTGTCAAAACCTGAACTTTAAGAAGCTTTGGCGCTTTGCCTATTGAGCTTAATATTCTTATCTCTTAAATATTTAAATGTTGAACCAGTTACTCAAATAGGTTCATTTTTTGCCTTAATGAAACTTATATTGCTGTCTCATACTAGTTTTGAAGCTTGAAGGTGTCATATATATTTTTTGTAGGTAAAAGAAAGACTCTTATTCTGAAAAATTAAATGACTACTTATAGTTAAAAACCTGGTCCATCATACAATTTACCCTAAATGCATTATCAATTGAAGATGCTCCGTATTGTCAAAACATTAAACTAACTATTTAATGTAAATCTTAAAAAAAACTTTAAAAAAAAAACTTGTGTTACAGTTCTCCAGAATTGTGTCAATATTTCACACTTGATACTTATATTTAATGACGTGGGTGTCCTGATAGGATTCTATTATACTTGTATATACCTTTAAATTTGATGATAAAGATTGTTGACTTACTATTGTTTCATTTATATCATTTGTGCATTCTCTAAGGATATGCAAGAATATGGAGTTGAGGTGTTGAGTGTTAAAAATTTAGCTGATATCTTCAAGTCAAAAGGTAATGATTTCTTAAACGGGTTGAAAAAGTTGTATGTTATTTATTTATTACTATTAATAAAAAAAAAGATGGTTAAGTAGAAATGTAAATAGTATCATAGTATACTACTGCATTCACTTAGGTGCTTTTCATGCATGCAGGTAACGATGCTATGATGCTATTCAAGGAGTACCCGTTTGCAATTTTTTCTTACACTGTTGCTATTGCACTTTGTGGTGATAATGCTATCTATTATTGCAACAGGTAACTACTTATTTTATTACCCAAACAATTAGAAGTTTTTTTTATTGGTCTAAATGTACATCATCATCATCTAAATTACTTGTTTTTGTGAATGGGTACTTTTACATTTACAGAGCAGCTGCTTACACACAGACCAAACAGTATACCGAGGCAATCAGTGATTGTCAAAAAGCGATTGAATTAGACTCGTCATACCGCAAAGCTTATAGCCGATTAGGTTCTGTGTACTTTGCTCAAGGGAAGTACAATGATGCTATCCATAAAGGCTTTAAGAAAGGTCTGTTTTTATCATATTACAAAAAATTGTAACATCAAAATATGAATTATTATTCTTTTAATTATTTAATGGAGCATTTTTTTGTTACCTGGAATTATTATTATTATGTGAAGGTTGTTAAACGGTTGTATATATTAAATATATTAATATTAATATTAATTATTATTATATTATTCTGGTATTCATGCATGCAGCCTTGCAATTGGATCCGGATAATGAATCAATGAAAGGATATATTCAGGTTAGTTAGTACATCCTTCAGTTTGATTAATTGAATTAATTATTATATAGTTGTTATAATTCAGTAGGCTTATAACTACCTTTAATGGTTATAAGAACAAAGAGAGAAAAAGAGAGAAGAATGAGAGAAGAAATATTGATATTGATATTTCAAGAGAAATGGTGCACCTTAAATGGCTACCATACATGTCTATTTATAGCATAAAATATTACTATGCAAGAAATATAATAATAATAAAATTAACATCCAATCTAGATATTTTATAACACTCCCCCTTGGATGACAATTTTATTAGAGAATAACTAGTACTGCCTCGTTAAAAACCTTGCTAAAGAAAACCCATTGGGATAAAACTTTAGCTAAGGGAAAAAGAGTGCAGCATAGAGTTGACTCCCCCTCAAGTAGGCAACGTCTGAGTTGTTACATCTTCTGAACATGCCTCATGTCAATATTATGAACGTGTGTTCTGAAAATAGCAGTTGGCAGTGCTTTGGTATAAAGATCAGCAGAGTTGTTGATTGAACGTATCTCATTTTAATCTGGTTGTCTTTTACGAGATCTTGAGTATATGAGAAGAATCTGAGGTTTTCATCTGAAACTGTATCATCTAAATCTTTTATGTACAAGTTTAGCCCCTGTGATTTGTCTACAGTCTCCTTCATGGTTTGCTCAAACACTTGTTTCAATTCCTATTCCCTTGTAGTTTTTTCTGAGCCTTATCAACATACCATTCTTTTCCATCAAACTTATGACCGTTAAGACCGTCTATGGCTTTAGCGCCTCGTCAGTATTTATATTTTGTTCAGTCACTTTTGATACTCTTCTTTCATTTGTATTATGCAAGCTGTAACATCCCGCGTTTTTCCGTTAAATTTATTTTTAACACCGTCTTTTTTTTTTTTTAATAATATCTTTCGCTATTTAAATTCCCAATTTCCGTTGACTAACGTTTATAATATTCTCGTTATTTAATTATAACATCACTCGTCTACTCGAGCGTTTTTAAAATATTCGTTTGGTTAAATCCCGCACCCGCTTCTAAACTTGAGGGACTAAAATTGACACGGGGCAAACTAGTTGACTAGGTCAACTAGTCCACCCCAATCACCACCATTCAATCCCTCCATCTCTCTCTCTTTCTTTCTTTTTTTTCTCTCAAGAACACAAACATAATTCATCATCTAAATCCGGATCGGGAAGCAAACTTCAAAACAAATTACATATTCGTGATCCTCTCATCATCCTCTTCGATTTGGTACCAATTTCATCCATTTTGGGTAACATTTCTAAAACACTAAATTTCTCTAAATTCGTTTTATATACTTGAAATTGTGTTAGTTAGTGTCTATGGCTCGTGTGTAACATGAATATATGTTTTGTTTGCTCGATTTGTGGTTTGGAGTAACTAGTTTGAGTTTTTGAAATGGGTTTGCTTAATCCTTGATTTTGGATGAGTTAATGTTGTTAGATTGTTAAAGTGCATGTTTTAATTGTGTTACTAGTATCATTAGCCACATTTGGATGTGTAGGTTGATTAAGAAAACTTCAAAAACCCGATTAATGATTTTGTGATGTTTGACTAGGGTTTGATAGTTCTTGACATGAACTTTTGGATGCTTAAATGCCATGGAATGTTAATTGTTAGTGTTTAGTAGTAATGTATGCTTCATTACCTTCGAAACGGCATATCGTATGTGTAAATTGGATTCCCGAATCATAAAATACGTTTTACGAACTTGAAACTTTGAAAATAAACCTTTCTTGATCAATTGACGAGTTTTCGGTTATTGTAAATGATGTTTTTGATTGATGATATGTGGTTAGTTGTATTCCTCGTCAAAATACCTTTTCGACGATATATGATAGGCATTATAAGTGTTTGCGGGTCAAGAATTGGGTTGGAAAAGGTTTTGGTTCGTGCACACTTGGAAAAACTGACCAGAATTCTCTGCCCAGGTAGTGGCGCGGCGCGCCACATCCCCGCGCGGCGCGCAGAATCACCTGGCCAGATTCTGCTCACTTTGTCACATTTCACGCGAAATGTTTGCTATGCTACGCACCTCCGATTAACATGTAACTTGGCCAACATGCTCATATATGACTTCTAAGCTTAGAAAAATAGTTTGGGACCCGACCCGAACGCGTTGACTTTTTCGTTGACTTTGACCAAGTTTGACTTTTAGTCAAACTTAACCAAACTTTTATACAATCATTCTAACATGCTTTTACACTTGTTTCTTGTATGAAACTTGACAACGTGATTCACATGCTATACTTAATCGAGTCGTAACGAGCCATAGGACTAATTGAACACATTTCGCCCGACCTTGTGTCGTAACCGGTTAATTGATACAACTTATTTGTTTAGGTCAAGGCTAAGCAACTTTCATGCACACGTTTACTTTGTGAAGTACATTTATACTCGTGCACTCGAGGTGAGATCATAGTCCCACCTTTTCAACAACTTTTATTCTTTTAAATCGTGGGCTGAGAAACATATACATTACATACTTATATACATTTCACATGTATATATACTTTTCATACTTTTATACTTTGAACACAAATACGAATACAAAGATACAGACGAGTTAGAACAAAAGTCCTCAATCCAATTATCATTAGTTCCACTTGCAGGGTGTAAGTGTAAGCGAGTGATTATGTTGTGTGGCCATACGGGTTTAACGAACCCTCATTCAGACGGTTCGCTACCGTTAGTGGATGAAATATAATTTCAACGTGCATAGTGTATGTTCTAACACTATATTCAAAATTCAGAGGGAAGATTCAGTTAAGCTTTGGTAATTGGGTGCTCGCAATACAAACTACATTCTTCGGAATAAATACGATTTGGATAATCATCTATACAAACTATTGTGGTTCAAAATATACGTTTACAAATACATCTATGATTTCACCAACGTTTTTCGTTGACAGTTTTCTATATGTTTCTCAGGTTCATACTTGGCTATTTGATACATGCTTCCGCGTACATTCATACTTGCTTGGGGTCAAGCATACATGCATACACTCTGATTTCATGCTTGGAGTCAAGCATACATACATGCATACGCTAGTGATAGCACCGTTGGATTCAAACATATTGTTTACATGCTTACGCTATTTATAGCAACTGTGATTTTAAACTAATTATGTCGCAAGATATTTCATTTGTACTTTACTACTTTTGTAAACTTAAACTCGTTGTCGATCCGTCTGGTGAACTAAACTTTGCAAGTCATGCACATTTCAAATGAATGCGACATAATTTTGGTCAAACGCGTCTCATATAGGGACTATGACCACGCAACGGGACCTAAGTAGCGGCGCCGTCAATAACGGTTTTGGTCGGGTCGCTACAAGTGGTATCAGAGCGTTGGTTGTAGGGAACTAGGACGTGCATTAGTGTGTCTAACAGAGTCGTTAGGACGCATTAGTGAGTCTAGACTACAACCGGATAGTTAGCATTTGCATTCTGACATACATTTGCTATAGATAGCACTTACTTGACTACTTGTGCATTATAGTTGAATCATTCTTAGGCAAACTTTTTAATGGTACCCAACCTTCATCATACGAACTCGTATTCCGCCACTTTCTGGTAACACACGTAAATTCAAGATTCATGCGCGTAAGGATGACAACGACTTCATTGGTCACACTTGTCCGGGAACCCTGTCTCCCAGATTATGATTCGCCACCGTTTCAACTTACTATCGGTGTCACACCGGTGTTCCTTACTATCTACCACTTCTTGTTACTACCATCACTACTCTAGGTGAGTATCGTCATCGCTAATTATCACTACGGTTGCGTGCTTTTTGTTATCATGATTCGTTACTCTTTTCGTGCCTAAGGGCATTATCGCTTGACTTGAACCGCAATGACGTGAACAATCATTTATACACTTCCCTCGGGGAACGCTTCTTTATAGTTGCACTAATTCTTTCGATTCAATACGAGTCACGTTAGAGACGTCGTTACACTTTGTTTATTTTAAACTTCACGATTACACGAACTTGAATCTATAGAGTGATGTGGGAATGGAGGTATGAGTTAGCGTAATATAACGACACTCGATCAACGTGGTTATATTACGGTAAGACATACCAAAGTTCTAGTGACACGTGATGGTGGTTAGACTCGATCAACCTAAACACCACCATGTGCCATGTACATGACTTCATCTTTTCAGGTTTGGACATCCGAAAACTCCGAGAATATTTATAGCAACCATACCGGGGACACACCTTCAATTTTTGTCAAATTATATTTATGCTTCCGAATGAATTACCGATTCCATTCGACTTCAACCGTATGTCACACGGGTATACTAGCTCGTCCTCGCGCAGTCTTATTGACTAACTACAATTTACTCGTTATGCTCGCATCGAGGCGGAAACTTCTCTCGCCTTACACTCGTAATTCCGGTTCAGGAAATCTTTTATTTTAAATTCTCAATGGAGAGAGACTCTTCACGTTATACTAGTATTCACCTCGAGGGTGAATAGTTCCGACGAACGTTTTTCTTTCAAAAACCCGATAAGAACTTGCCCCGACGAACGTTTTTGGAAACCGATAAATCTTCCGCGACGCGAATTTTCTTGAGAAACTTGTCCTAGCTAACGTTTTCAATTCCTAGCAAACTTGTTCAATATGCCTTAGGGAAATGTACCCCGTTTCGGATCGAGATCCTCGTTTCACTTCTAGATTTTGGAGTGCCTTACAAAAAGCCTCGGGACCGCGTTTAGACATGAGTACCGCGTACCATTCACAACCCGACGGACCGAACAAACATGCGATTTAAACCTTGGAAACCATAATACAAGTTTGTATTACCAACTTCAAATTTACTTGAGAAAAGTATTTTCCTTTAACCGAATCCTCGTACTACAATGATTTTCATTCGAGTGTTGACGCCACGCCTTCGAAACCTTATATGACCGGAAACGTCATTCTCCTTTTGTCGAACCAAGTAAACGATGACCAATTCACCGGGACCGGGATTATGCATGAGCGACCGAGAAAACTTATCCATATCCAAGAAAGACCCAACACGACTCGTTGTCGCCAAATGAGCTACGCCGATTTAGACGTAAACATTTCAAATTCCACGTGGGAAACTGCGTCACGTTAAGAGTCGCACCTTGGAAAGGTGCAATCCGTTTCGGGAAAACGTAGGAAGCTAAATCCGCGATATTTTGATCCTTTAAATTCTTGGGGTGTTTTGGACCCGTCGCTAGCCGTTTAGACTTTTCCGACTCATTTTGGGTCTCCGTTTATCCTACATTCGATGTATCAACTCAAAGACGTGTTTTGCGAAACAAGAACTTGTTATCTCCTTTGATGAACTCACTATCGACGATAACCCTCACTTCCTAGGAGGACCGGTTGAAACCATAAATCGTGAAGCCAAACCTTAAAACAACATATGATCCCGACCGTCAAAAATTCGTTGAAATACCCTAGAACGTACTTCTCCCTCATTCGTAGAATTGGCAACACAAAATCTCGAGGAAGATTCAACAACTACTACTTCCAACTAAATTTCGGGACGAAATTTCTTTTGAGATGTGG
The DNA here is from genome assembly GCF_046630445.1 of Rutidosis leptorrhynchoides. NCBI lineage: Eukaryota > Viridiplantae > Streptophyta > Magnoliopsida > Asterales > Asteraceae > Rutidosis > Rutidosis leptorrhynchoides. The sequence continues at coordinate 78,852,654 of NC_092337.1, read as the reverse complement.
ATAATGTAACATCCCGCGTTTTTCCGTTAAATTTATTTTTAACACCGTCTTTTTTTTTTTTTTAATAATATCTTTCGCTATTTAAATTCCCAATTTCCGTTGACTAACGTTTATAATATTCTCGTTATTTAATTATAACATCACTCGTCTACTCGAGCGTTTTTAAAATATTCGTTTGGTTAAATCCCGCACCCGCTTCTAAACTCGAGGGACTAAAATTGACACGGGGCAAACTAGTTGACTAGGTCAACTAGTCCACCCCAATCACCACCATTCAATCCCTCCATCTCTCTCTCTTTCTTTCTTTTTTTTCTCTCAAGAACACAAACATAATTCATCATCTAAATCCGGATCGGGAAGCAAACTTCAAAACAAATTACATATTCGTGATCCTCTCATCATCCTCTTCGATTTGGTACCAATTTCATCCATTTTGGGTAACATTTCTAAAACACTAAATTTCTCTAAATTCGTTTTATATACTTGAAATTGTGTTAGTTAGTGTCTATGGCTCGTGTGTAACATGAATATATGTTTTGTTTGCTCGATTTGTGGTTTGGAGTAACTAGTTTGAGTTTTTGAAATGGGTTTGCTTAATCCTTGATTTTGGATGAGTTAATGTTGTTAGATTGTTAAAGTGCATGTTTTAATTGTGTTACTAGTATCATTAGCCACATTTGGATGTGTAGGTTGATTAAGAAAACTTCAAAAACCCGATTAATGATTTTGTGATGTTTGACTAGGGTTTGATAGTTCTTGACATGAACTTTTGGATGCTTAAATGCCATGGAATGTTAATTGTTAGTGTTTAGTAGTAATGTATGCTTCATTACCTTCGAAACGGCATATCGTATGTGTAAATTGGATTCCCGAATCATAAAATACGTTTTACGAACTTGAAACTTTGAAAATAAACCTTTCTTGATCAATTGACGAGTTTTCGGTTATTGTAAATGATGTTTTTGATTGATGATATGTGGTTAGTTGTATTCCTCGTCAAAATACCTTTTCGACGATATATGATAGGCATTATAAGTGTTTGCGGGTCAAGAATTGGGTTGGAAAAGGTTTTGGTTCGTGCACACTTGGAAAAACTGACCAGAATTCTCTGCCCAGGTAGTGGCGCGGCGCGCCACATCCCCGCGCGGCGCGCAGAATCACCTGGCCAGATTCTGCTCACTTTGTCACATTTCACGCGAAATGTTTGCTATGCTACGCACCTCCGATTAACATGTAACTTGGCCAACATGCTCATATATGACTTCTAAGCTTAGAAAAATAGTTTGGGACCCGACCCGAACGCGTTGACTTTTTCGTTGACTTTGACCAAGTTTGACTTTTAGTCAAACTTAACCAAACTTTTATACAATCATTCTAACATGCTTTTACACTTGTTTCTTGTATGAAACTTGACAACGTGATTCACATGCTATACTTAATCGAGTCGTAACGAGCCATAGGACTAATTGAACACATTTCGCCCGACCTTGTGTCGTAACCGGTTAATTGATACAACTTATTTGTTTAGGTCAAGGCTAAGCAACTTTCATGCACACGTTTACTTTGTGAAGTACATTTATACTCGTGCACTCGAGGTGAGATCATAGTCCCACCTTTTCAACAACTTTTATTCTTTTAAATCGTGGGCTGAGAAACATATACATTACATACTTATATACATTTCACATGTATATATACTTTTCATACTTTTATACTTTGAACACAAATACGAATACAAAGATACAGACGAGTTAGAACAAAAGTCCTCAATCCAATTATCATTAGTTCCACTTGCAGGGTGTAAGTGTAAGCGAGTGATTATGTTGTGTGGCCATACGGGTTTAACGAACCCTCATTCAGACGGTTCGCTACCGTTAGTGGATGAAATATAATTTCAACGTGCATAGTGTATGTTCTAACACTATATTCAAAATTCAGAGGGAAGATTCAGTTAAGCTTTGGTAATTGGGTGCTCGCAATACAAACTACATTCTTCGGAATAAATACGATTTGGATAATCATCTATACAAACTATTGTGGTTCAAAATATACGTTTACAAATACATCTATGATTTCACCAACGTTTTTCGTTGACAGTTTTCTATATGTTTCTCAGGTTCATACTTGGCTATTTGATACATGCTTCCGCGTACATTCATACTTGCTTGGGGTCAAGCATACATGCATACACTCTGATTTCATGCTTGGAGTCAAGCATACATACATGCATACGCTAGTGATAGCACCGTTGGATTCAAACATATTGTTTACATGCTTACGCTATTTATAGCAACTGTGATTTTAAACTAATTATGTCGCAAGATATTTCATTTGTACTTTACTACTTTTGTAAACTTAAACTCGTTATCGATCCGTCTGGTGAACTAAACTTTGCAAGTCATGCACATTTCAAATGAATGCGACATAATTTTGGTCAAACGCGTCTCATATAGGGACTATGACCACGCAACGGGACCTAAGTAGCGGCGCCGTCAATAACGGTTTTGGTCGGGTCGCTACACAAGCTGCATTATCTTCATATATAGTTGTTGGTGAAGATAGTTGTTAGTCTTTTATAGCGTTCTAGTCCACAAGAATCAATAATGATTTGTGTCATTGATCTCAACCAAACACATTTTCGAGTAGTTTCATATAATGCAATCACTTCGTCATGATTTGATGATGTTGCAACAAGTGTTTGTTTTAAGAACACCATGATTTTGTGGTACCTCCATTTAGGAATACATATCGAGTTTGAGATTTATCTTTATGAGGATTTGATGAATGACCTGCATATACATAATCAACCAAATCTTGTTTTGAAACGTTAGAATAAAATAATTTTAAATCAGTAGTTCCCCGAAGGTATCAAACTATTTGTTTGATCCCATTCCAATGTCTTTTGGTAGGGGCTGAGCTGAACCTTGTCAACAAATTAACTGCAAAAGAAATGTCAGATCTTGTATAATCTATAAGATACATAAGAACCTCAATTGCACTAAAATATAGAACTTCCGATCTGTTAAAATTTTCATGATCTTCGCAGGGATGAAATAGATCAGTGTCAATATTGAGTGATCTAACAACAATGAGTTTGTCTTTAAAAAAAATGTTTTAAAATCTTTTCGGTATAAGTTGTTTGATGTACAAGTAAACCATTAGGCATATGCTCAATTTGCAATCCAAGGTAATACTTGATTTTTTCAAGATCTTTCATTTCAAAATAATTCTTTAGAAGTTGAATGATTTCATATATCTCTTTATTTGTTCATATGATGTTAAGAACATTGACATAAACAACTACGATCTCATATCCGAACATTGTTTTTATAAAACATACGTGCAAAATAAGTTTATATTTATACCCTTTTTTTTATCAAGTAGTCATTTAATCGGTAATACCACATACGTCCCATTTGTATAAACCCATTTAGAAATCTTTGTGATTTAATGGAATATATTCCCTTGGGTTTTACATTAGATGCTTATGATACCTTAACCCTTTAGGTATATTCATATATATCACTATTAAGTGATCCATACAGATAAGTAGTAACAACATTCATGAGATGCATTTAAATAACTACCAGGTTGATTAAGTGTCTAATAAGTAATTGTATCCATTACAGGAGGATAAGTTTTCCTCCTAATTCATTTCTGGTCTTTGTGGAAAATATTGAGTTACAAGTCTAGTTTTGCCTTGCAACTTCATTTGCACATTTCTTTTCGGATAAAAATTCATTTGTATCCCATACGTTTCACATCTTTAAAAGTGATAACGATTGATCCGAAAACTTTTCTTTTATCGAGCGATTCTAATTCAGCTCGTATTGCTCCTTTCCATTGAGCTCAATCATGTCCATTTTGTATATTCAATGATAGATTTTAGTTCCAGATCATCATCTTTATTCATGATGTCATTGTAACATTATATGAAAATATCTCATAGAGATTTTAATTTCATTTCGGTTCCATAATATTGCATAGTTTATCGCAATTTTAGTATTTACATTTATCAATATCCTCTGTAGAAGGAATATTGATTTGCGGTTCTTCTTGAACACTTTCTTTTACCTCATTATCAGCTGATTTTCTTTTTCGAGGATTTTTATCTTCGGAACCAATTGATCTTCCACGTTTGATGCGTGGCAAAGACTCAACAATGACATTATTGCCAGCTTTTGGAATTTCAGTTCGAGCTGGAGCATTTATCGCTGGTATATATGATTTAGTCACTTTTTTTATATCTGTAAATGCATAAAGTAATTAATTTGCAAGTTCTTGCATATGCATTATTTTTGAACTTTCGTTTCACATTCTTTTGTGCGAGTTCAATATACCTTAATTGATGTTCACATCATGAAGCATCATTTTATTTTTTATTTTTTTTTCTCCCCCTAATCTAGGGAACAATGTTTTATTAAAATGACAATCAGCAAAACGTGCTGTAAAAACATCACCCATCATGGGTTCAATATATCTTATGATTGAAGATGTTTTATATCCAAAATATATTACCATCTTTCTTTGAAGAACCATTTTATTGTGTTGTGGTGATACAATTGGAACATACACTGCACAACCAATGTTATAAGGTGGAAAATATTTGGCTCTTGGCCAAAATCAAGTAGTAAGTGAAAATATTTATGACTTCCACATGGTATAATGCGAATTAATGTCGCAGCATGTAAATTTACATGTCCACATATAAATATTGAGAGTTTTGTACTCATTATCAATTGTCTATTTATTAGCTGCAAGCGTTTATCTATTGATTCAGCTAAACCAATTTTGTGTATGCATATGAGCAACTGGATGTTCAACAACAATCCCTGTAGATATATAATGATCATTAAATGCTTGAGATGTTAACTCACCAGCATTATCAAGTCTCATCCTTTTAATGGTGTAATCAGAATAATGTGTTCTCAATTTAATAATTTGTGCAAGAAACTTTGCAAATGCCATATTACGGCTTGATAACATATAAATATGAGACCATCCGCTAGATGCGTCTATTAGAACCATGAAATATCAAAATGGTTCACATGATGGATGAATTGGTTCATATATCTTACCTTGAATTCTTTCAAGAAACATTTGTGATTCTTTTTCACAATATACTTTTCATTAATCACCATATGTGCTTTCCATTAATCACCATATGTGTTTTTTTTTTTTTTTTTTTTTATAAATCACCATATGTGCTTTTTCATCATATATCCTTTTCACCATATACGCTTTTAATCATATGCGCTGTGTTTTTCACCATATGCGCTTTTCATCATATGCGCTGCGCTTTTCATCATATTCGCTTTTTATCATATGCGCTTATTATATGCGCTACGCTTTTCATCATATGCGCTTTTCAGCATATGCGCTTTTATAATATGCGCTTTTTATCATATGCGTTTTTATAATATGCGCTTTTTATCATATGCGTTTTTTATGTGAATAGTAAATTAATTAATTTCGTTTTACTATTCATATGAATTAATTTCGATTTACTATTTTGTTAATTGAGTAATATATATACATCATATACTTGTGACTCCGAAGGCTCAAATGAATTTGACCATATAGTTATATGTTGTACCTTGCACATTAATTTTCAGTAGAAGCTTTAGATGCATATTATTTTCAGTAGAAGCTTTAGATGCACTTTTTTTTTAATCACCAAATACCACAAACACTTTGTTTGCGTTTGTTCATAGTCATCAATGAAAACCATTTTCTTTAATTTTATTTTATACAATAAAATTAACGCATCATTATTCTTTTCAAAAAAAATAATTTATTGTTATTGTTCACTTGTGCCATGTTTAACAACAAAAGTCAACAACCTCTGTCTTGTTTGTTGTGGCAACCAAAAACAACCTTTGCTTTTGTTACCGAGAATCCAAGATCAAAAAACAATTAATTTTTAATTAATCTTTTATCAAAACCATAAATGATTTTATTGATCTACGTTGATATGGCCATAAAGAATTGACGGCTGACCTACTTTTGTAAGTGTATTTCGGCTATCATCCCGAAAACGCACAACGACCTTTTTTTTTTTTTTTATGAACTATTTGTTTCATATCTAGCTTAGGCAATTATTGTGAACATTTGGTCCCTATAAGAGCATTTATTTTTTAGACTTTTAGTTGATTTGTACTTGTCACAATTAGGGATAGCACCCGCGGGTCGTGAATGCGGATCCATTGGATCCATCACCCGTACCCGCGGATTTTTTTTTTTTAAATCAAATAACTGGAAATTTGGAATTTTTTTTTTTTTTTTTTAAGAAACATCCAATTGAACCCTTGTTCGTTGAAACAATTTGACTATCTTTTTAACTCCCCATTATTAAACGGGCCATTTTGATGCACACTCTTAAAAAAATAATTTGTTTTTTAAGTTTTATTATTCAACCTCCTTTTTTCAACGGTCACGTTTTTAACAAAACATTTGACAAGTTTGGAAAATTTTTTTTTATTGATTATCATCAAAAGTTTTCTATTGTCACTCTACTGGATGGAATTATGGCATACAACCAAAATTGCAACCCAACACTACATAAGAACAAAAAGGTTGTTTTTAATTAACATATGTATATGTGTTAAACTCAGAATAATAATAACTTATTTTAGAAAATTAACATAAGACATGTTGAAACATTTTTGTCACATTTAGCTCATCAAGTCTAATACTTATCATTGATAGATTTTATCACGTCTAGGAGATGTTTACTTTTTTCTTGTATTAAGTCCTACTTTCATTTACCTTTGTTTGGAAAAAAGTTTTTTTTTTTACTTTGCTTTCCCCCTTTCTGTAAAACTCATTTAAACACTTTCTTTGTTTTTTTTTTTTTAAAAAAAAACTTCCTTTTTTTTTTTTACGTTACCCGTAAATTATAAATATATAAAAAAAACTTTTTGTTTAAATTTTTTTTCTAGTTTTTAAAAGGCCACTTGACCAATTTTTAAATTCTTTCACAACACCTGATATCGTGATCGTGACCTTTCACCAAAGCAAGAGATATTCTTGATAAACTAAACACGGACTCGTGTTTGAAATTGTCGGCCACAAAAAAATTCATTTGATAAAAGTATATATATTTTTTTTAGTTATAGAAGGAGACCACTTCATTTTCAATACTTCATTTTTGACAAAAAACTATTCCATTTTACCATCCCTTTTTTTCTTATTTTAACTTTTAAGATTTACTTTTAATAAAAATACAAACTACTTTTTTTTTATTTTAACTTTTAAGATTTACTTTTTAATAAAAATACAAACTACTTTTTGTATTTTAACTTTTAAGATTTACTTTTAATAAAAATACAAACTACTTTTTGTATTTTAACTTTTAAAATTTACTTTTAATAAAAATACAAACTACTTTTTTGTATTTTAACTTTTAAGATTTACTTTTAATAAAAATACAAACTACTTTTTCTTATTTTAACTTTTAAGATTTATAAATTTAAGAATAAACATTAGTATGCATGAAATAAATAATGATTAATTGCATAAGTAATCATAAATGTTAGATAACATATAAAGACCCCGTCGTATTCGTATTGATCGGAATTAATCTCGACCCATGGTACCGTGTTGTCAAATGACGTGTTGCGTACATAAAGTACCGTGTTGTCAAATGACGTGTTGCGTACAATCATGAGGTCTTATTAACATAAATATAAATGTTAGTGAAGTTAATAAGAGTTAGATTACAGAAAATATAATTCAGGTGGTATAACCGACCATATATAACTTAAATAACATAAATATAAATGTTAGTGAAGTTAGTAAAAGTTAGATTACAGAAATATAATTCAGGTGGTATAACCGACCATATATAACTTAAATAACATAAATATAAATGTTAGTAGTCCAAAATTTGATATATTCGAGTCTGAAAATTATTAATAATTTCATACCTTGATTAGTGATTCGTGATCGTTTGAGATATCTTTTAATTACACTAAGCTTTTCGTGCTGATAACGTGTTATAATTAAGTAGGCTTATAACTACTTTTAATGGTTATAAGAACAAAGAGAGAAAAAGAGAGAAGAAGGAGAGAAGAAATATTGATATTGATATTTCAAGAGAAATGGTGCACCTTAAATGGCTACCATACATGTCTATTTATAGCATAAAATATTACTATGCAAGAAATATAATAATAATAAAATTAACATCCAATTTAGATATTTTATAACAATAGTTTTCTTTTTGCGTGTGTGATATATTTTTGGTTTTTTTTTCTTTTTCTTACTTATAGGCAGCTTAGCAGAAAATCATGGAAGAGCATAATAGGGAGAGCTATCCTCAGTTTGATCTCAATGATTATCCATTGGCAGTATGTCTTCTTCCTATATTTTTTTCAACTTTTTTTTTCTTTCTATTATTTGTATATGTATTTTGGGTGATGTCTTCAATATGCTTGTTATACTTATTATGTAGAGTGACGAGGACCGAAAGATTATGAAAATGATTAATGAATATAATCGTCGAAATCACGCATCATTGGTAAATTTTGATTATTCTATTTTTTTAATATGCTATCCAGATCCTCCCATGTCAACATATAAAGTTAGAGAGTTCATTCATTCTTTTATATATGAACATGTTGATAACATTATTAATTGCACATTAATAATCTTGTGTTATAATAACTTGTATGGATATGAATGAATTGAAATTGAATGTATTTATAATTGACAGGCGAGCAGAAACTCACTGAAGAGGGACAAAGAGTTGGTGATGATCAATTAGAGATGCTTGGTGATGCTCTGAGATCTGTAGGTCAGATGGTTGGTGGTGATAGTATTAAGATAGAAACACAAGACAACAACAACAACAACTTTGATTGATGGAAACTAAACACCATGATGTGGATTATTATTAGTATGTTAATGTTAATGTAATAGTTGCAGTTGCTTAAATTCCTTTAAAGTACCAACTGGTTATGAATCCTAAGTATTGACTGTAATCATTTGGTGGAAACTTAACACATCCCATCATGCTTTTGAAACTAGCTTTCTTTGTTCAGAATATGTTAATTCCAGTAGGTTTTGTTAAGCTAAATTTTGGTAATTGTTGAAAATGAAACGCTGTCGCTAGATACAGACTACATGTGTTACCTTGTGTTTAAGCTATCTGAAAAGTGTCACGGTTTGCATTAATGTCCAGTCAGAGTACGAGATGTACTCCGTGTTAACGGATATTAGACGTAGCCATTATCTTATGTAATATCTAGCATTAAATGTAGGCATATCTATCCATATCTCATATTAAATGTAGGATCCCTAAAATCAAGGGATATGAGATCAGATCATGTACTATATATTTGGTCTCTTTGATCAATAAGAATCATGGGTGAATTATAACATTCTAACATGGTATTAGAGGGTTTGATCCAAAACCTAGTCGGCCGAATATGTGGCGCTTCTGCTCTACCGCCCATCAAATCTTCCAATCAACCACCGAACCTTTAATTCGGTCTTCTATCTATCTTTTGTTTTTCAATTCTTGCAAAAAGCATTCAAACCACAGTCGAAATATACACCGTCATACCATCACCGGAGCAGCAACATCACGGTTGAAATATACACCGTTTCAGCTTCCGTCTTCTATATTTCTTTTCTTTTTCAGTTTTCTGCAAAAAGCATTCAAATCACGGTTGAAATATACACCGTCATCTCACCACCGGAGCATCAACATCACGGTTGAAATATACACCATCTCACCACCGGAGCATCAACATCACGGTTGAAATATACACCGTTTCAGCCCCCGTCTTCTTTCTATGACTTTTTGTTCTTCAATTTCTTTCAAAAGAAAAAATTTATATATATATATATATATATATATATATATATATATATATATATATATATATATATATATATATATAAAAACGTACCTCTACTCTTGATCTTGAAATCTCCCACGGAGATTATTTTTTTTAATCTCACCTCTCTTTCTTTCTATTGGTCGATATTAATTTTCTGGCCAAATTTATATGTGCCACTGTTCTTTTTCTGGTATTGGGTTGGTTTTACATTCTGTTATTTCACTTCTTGTGGAGCTGATTGTTTTCAGTAGGTAGCCTCAGAAATCTCAGAATGGTATTTTGAACTTATAAAGTTGAAACTTCAATTAATATAATAAGGGATTCTTTCTTTGATAATATGTTGACATGGAACCCACTTTTAAAATCCTTTCACGGGATAGTAATATGCAAACATCAATTATTGAGTGCATAGTGGAAGTTTTATTCAACATTAGGGTCCACGTTTGACAACCAAGTGGATTGCAAGATGAAAGACAAGTGTCAAATTAAGTTTTCTTGACGACCCGTAAATATCCCGCTCAATCGGCGTGAGGCTGAGCCGCCTAGCTAGACTAGGTTCCAAACCTCGGAAAAAAAATTAATAATAAGAATAATAATCTCTTCCGATAAAGACTGGTTATCGTCGACAAAGTTCTATGCTCAAGTCCTGCTCAATCCTTAGGCAAAGCAAGCCACGGCGTAAAAAAAAAAAAAAAGCTACGGAAAAGGAAACGCAGTCAAGCAATACGCAACCACATCAACGAATATCAGTCTGCTCGGACAGAAGAATGTTATTTAATTTTTTTAGCATTTTAATCCAGTTCGACCGTTCATTCCTCTCCCGCTCGAACTGCGGGGGGATGTTAACGGATATTAGACGTAGACAATATCTTATGTAATATCTAGCATTAAATGTAGGCATATCTATCCATATCTCATATTAAATGTAGGATCCCTAAAATCAAGGGATATGAGATCAGATTATGTACTATGTATTTGGCCTCTTTGATCAATAAGAATCATGGGTGAATTATAACATTCTAACACTCCGCTGGAAAAACAAAGAGACTAGATTTGTTTATTTTAAACCCCCAAGTACGTATATCGAATTTATTAATAGTTGAGTTCCTGAAGAGAGGGAAGATGGATCTATGGAAATTTAACTCAACTACTGATCTAAGGGATGATTATATTCCTATGCATTTGAAATGGGGAAATGACCCAAAAAGGTCACATTGTGATATGTGAAGAACGTTCATGCACGTACTTTGTCACATATAATATCTCATGACGGATCGACTTGGCCAAACAACAAAGTAATCGAACACGATAATGAACTTTGAGCCAAAAGCCTTCAAGGCTTACTGTGACTTTTATTTCTAATGATAAAATCAAAAATAACTGAGCTTGAAAACCAACAACTCACGTTTCATATAATCCTATCCGTGAATTGAGGCAAAGCTAAAACAAACTAAAAGATAACATCAAATAAAAGATAACCGGAATTCAAATAACAAATAAAAGATAGAATGTTTGTTGAGCCGCAAGCAGTCCTCCAACATATACGACTTGTCACCTGCAGCCCCTTAAGTTATCCCGGCATCAATATCTCTTACAAACAATTAGAAGATAGAGTCTACTTTACAAATTAGAATTCAAAGTTTAATTTTATTTATTACATGACTCTGACTAACTAATGGTAAATTAATTAGTCATCAAATTAGTAAAAAATACTCCGTATAATATAACTGTCATACATGTCATCTGAAAAGAACTTACATTTTATAAAGGAAAACAAACAATAAAAGAATATGTATAACTTTTTTTAGCTTCCCATGGCCCAATAAACATTTTATGGCTTCAAAGCTTTTTGATGAATTGAGGTGATTTTGTTGACTCTCTCAGCTTCTCCTCTGAAAGCAATTTTGCAAATCTGCATACAAGTGAATAATATAATATTATTGATTTACTCCGTATTTGTTTAACTTTAACTAAATCAATATTATTTCAAACATAACTTAGAGAGAATCCTTAATTAATCACAGTCAATGCAAAGAATAAGTTCTAAACATTTACAATTGCAAAATTTTGTATACACATTTGCACCATCACTATCACTATTATTTTAACCTATTGATTGAGTCAAATTAATTAAATCTACTGATTAATTTTTATTTTTTTTTGAAAGACAAGTTATTGGCATCAAATACTCTCATTTGCCACGCACGCACGCGCTTTTGTTAGAAATCAGGTATGAATTGACTGCCGGATTCGTTCTTGAATCGTGTAATCACTATCTCTATAAAGTATTTCGACCCTACGATTGCCACGGTTGCACGAAATCTTTACAGGGATCAAACAAGAACGCAATCAGTGTTTTGGGCAACGAAATCACTGATCAAATTGTTAGAGAATATGTGTGTGTTTCTGTTGGTTTGATGAATGTAGAATGAATGAACAAAAAACGTCCATAAACTGATAAAGGATAACAGTTAAATCGAAAGGGTGTAACCCTTCAATTTTGGCGGGAAAGTCGATTATACCAAAAGGCATACCTGTTCGCTGACACTTATTCGAATGCCAGGGGCGCTGCCCCTTGGACCCCGCAAGGGGGCGCAGCCCCCTTGACCCCCGCATTTTGCGCGACAGTTAGCAGCCAACTCTTACGGGCGTGTACTCTACACTCTCCGAATCCGTTGGTAAGTATAGCTAGCTAACACCTGCATTCAAGTAAATCGCAACTAACTAAAATGTACGTTGGATGACACTAAAATCACCAACAGCTTTTGGGCAGGAAACCCGAACCGCATTACAGGGATCCGAACCTTATACCATCCGGAGGAGTAGGCGGTCGGAGTTGGGTCCTGAATACGGGTCGGTAAAACACCTTCCCCGATGCAATTCGGCTTTCAGGAAATAAATCTCACGAATATTTTTAAGGGGAGGGACTCGAACTTGAGACCTCCCCACCCCCATCCCAATGCACAAGTGGAAAGGGGTGAACTACTGGACCAAAAGGGTAGCTTATAAGACTTTCAACGTTGGTTTGGCCATTATTTCTAGGCTCAGACAACCCACTCCTTAAATTAACCCATGAAGCTGGTTTTTTTAAGTAGCTTTTCACCAATTTCCTTAAGTTTGGACACGTTATCTATTGTTGCAATATCCACTGATGCCTCATCACCACTTAATGTATCATCCTACACAATATGTATTGAGTTAGAGTGAAGTTCAAAGTATATAAACATATTTATGTAATTTAAACTTTAATTTAATCATCATAACAAGCTTTAACTATTACTTGGATTCGAAGATAGTTTCCTTGTGAATGAACTGCGTGCTTCAAAGAACACTGCTATGTGACCATCAACCATATCTCCACTCGCTTGAGTGAATACGTCCACTATTGGGGTTGAATTGTCGTGGATCAACCAACCAAATATCCCCCATTTGGAGGCTGCATTAACGTTGTACGGTTTTGCTTCCTTAGATGCACCCGAGCCTATTGAGATCACCAGGAATCGACCATAATCCATCGGTTTAATTGGAAAGAATTCCGGATCTTTGCTAAACACCTCTCTCGTTAATTATCACCAACAATATAATGTATATAGTATGATTCAAATAGGTAATACACAAACCTTTGTTGTGGAAATATTTTTGGGCCATGCTTCACATAAAATGGTACGATATCTTTAGCCTGGTAGAGGGGTTGGTTGTTTTCGTTCGGGGATGTTAACATGGCTGTAACAAGGCCACCGGTACTAGTTCCTGCAACTACGTCAAAATAATCCACAAGTCTTGCTTCACTACCATCCAATTTCTAAATATGATAATCACCATTCAAGAGAATTATCACGATTCAAATAGATCATAATTAATGTTGTGTATGCTAATGATCAATCATAATTAAGATATATATATATTATACTAGCAACATTTCGCGAATTTGTGGATTTATACATATTATTAATACTAATTAACAATATCCGGTGGTGGTTCGTGTTGTGGTTCACTAGAGGTTAGGTGGTGTTTCGGTTGTCCGAAGGTGCCAAGGTGGTCCACTGGTGGTGTCCGATGGTGACATAATAAGTCTTAGAATAAAGGACCATTCTCACGGTATATCTTAGAATACATGACTAGTGACATGATTGCTTATTGAAATACAATTGTGTAAACTGCAATCAATCTTAGAATACACGAATTCGCGAAGATGACCTTTGCCCAAAAGAAACAATCAATGTTATTAAGCAATAGATAGATTACTGTTATTAGCTTTATTGTTATGTTATTTAGCATAAACAAAATCTGTTTTGCAGGATGTTATTCATAAATTTGTTTATGATTAAGCTCCGTCATGTTAAATGTGGTGGATAAAATTGTCTGTTTTGGTTATGTTGAAATACAATTGTGTAAACTGCAAACTGCTATAGGGTCTTACTTCTATGATTTACATTACTTTCAAGTTTGTTTGACTACAGACTGTGACGTGGAACCAGATGGATGAATGGGCTGATTTGCTCGAATAAAAACTGATCATAGTCAGGAGGAAGAAATCGAGACATCAACATTCGTTTCATCTTCGTCCATGATCTTGTAGGTGGTTTGCCCGATCGCCTCCGCTGATTTTGAGCTTGTTCCCACCAAGACGAAGCTCCTCCTTTTAAACGATAGGCTACAAGTTTTACCTGTTTAGCTTCAGGAATGTCAGAGAAATCGAAGAACCTTTCAACCTCTGCGATCCAATCCAGAAACTCTTCTATGTTAAGATTTTCGTTAAATGGCGGAAGGTCCACTTTTAACCGGAACTCCTCTTGATGATGTTGTCGACCCCTGGTCACTCGACCATCTTCATGAAATTCTGGGAATTCTTCCTCTGATGAAGAGTCATAGGGGTCTTCCATATGTGGTGGTGGTCGTTGCAAGATGGGTGGTTGATAATATCGTGATTGTTGTTGTTGAGTGGTATGTTGGTAGTAACGGGGTGGTGGTCGAGGTGGACCTCTGGTGGGTGGAATCCGTGAGCGGCTACGAAGAGAAAACCTCTCAGTATCATCGCCATCTCTGTCTTTTTCCCTCACCTGCTGCTGCAGCTCTTGAACATCAAGTTCAGTCCGTGCAAGACGTTCATTGATGGTCTTGAGAGTAGCATTGATGGTTTCTATCCCTTTGATCACGTCAGAGAGATCATTATCCCTAACCCTTTCATCGCCGGACATCGTGGCGAGTGAACCTCGCTCTGATACCAACTAATGAGGACGAGATACCTAAAGAAGCAAACGCTACTTTAGAATGAAGTAAATGCGCACAATTACTTATGAAGAGAATAATTCAGGAACAAACTTTATTCAATAATTATTAGATGATCGTCCTAAGATAAAACAATAGGGTATATATATAGGTAAATAACCCTAATTTAAATAAGGAAACAATTAAACTAAAAAGGAATTAAAATCAGTCTTAATTAAAAGAACTTGGGGCCAAAGAAAACCCCTTTAGGCTCCAGCAAATCAGCCCATTCATCCATCTGGTTCCACGTCAGACTGCTATGGTTTTCATTAGTGCTACAGATCATATTCGGTTTACATTATAAACAACCTTTGTGTCAGTTTTGTTTGATTGCACACAGCCTATGCAAGTGCTATTTCAACCTGTATGTATCAGGTTGTTTTGCTGCCCCCACAATACTTTTGGTTAAATTTGCAACTCATATTTCACACACGAACACCGTTTGCTGTGTGTTTTCTTGGTGCTCAACTCTTCTTTGTGCAAGCGCTGTTAGATTGTAGTCTTCTTTGTGCAATTCTATCCCTCGTTGAATTTCCGTTCTACATCATCTTTGTGCAATTCTATCCCTCGTTGAATTGTTGTTGCATGCTTTTTCTTGAGGTGGCAAATTGGGTAACGGGTCAAAACTCAAAGCAGCTTCTGTTCTAAAAGGGCATGGTGCTCTTTAGATCTTGAAGCAATATTTAAGGTTAAAGGTTTGTTGGATTGAAATTAAAATTGCATTAAAATAGATGGTTAAATAGTAATATATTTTGTAGTGTGATACACATATATTTGGCTAGACTTATATATTTTGTTACTTCACTACTTGACGTTTTTCATGGCTGCCATTATTTGATTTGATTTGTTGTACTTACAATAGATGGTTTGGGTTGTGGACATCAATTGAGTTTAACTCTCCGGCCCGAAGCACCGTGAATAACCTCTTACAAGATGAGGATCTCAGCATGGGTGGTGAAACATAGACCCGCCATCGACGGGTTACCCGGTTGGTGATGGCTCGCATTAGGTTAAAAGGTTTATGTTCATAGAACGTTACCCGTAGATCAAGAGTGTCTAGTGATTTATCAAGTGGGTGCCTTATTTGAAGTTGTTTCCATTTGGGTTGGTGGTAAGTGTTGGTTGAATGGGTTATTTGTCTTTTGTTAGCAGAAATTTAGGAGTACTTGGGTGTAATGATTTATTGTGCGAGTCGAGGGACTTGTGTTCCAACAGATTATTTGTTTGATAATCTATGATGATTATGAGGTCTGACTATACCTAATTTTTTTATCGTTTTACGCAATATTTTTAGGGAAGTGATATTTCCACACCTATTTTTTATAAATCGAACATAATTTGAAGTAAGTTTCTAAATTACCCTCACATCTAACAATAATTATTCAACTGCATTCTTTTTCCCTACCTCTCTCTGTATTCATCCCTCTTTCACTTCATTCATAAAATAAATACTCCGTATAAAATGCAATGTCCTACCTCTGATGTATTTTTTATTTTTTTTTGGTATATCCAACAATTTTTTACTGACTAATCCCAGGACGACTACCCGCTTTGCGTCCTAGCTCTGATGTATTCATCCCTCTTTCCCTTCATTCATAAAATAAATAAATATAAAATACCCACATTGAATGTTTCTTTTTCATTGAAATATACCCACAACAATCGATGTAAAGTCTAAATTTATAAATCTCTACAACACACCACTCTGAGAAAAGAATTTTTTACTGGAATAATGGTCGCTAATGTGATACGTCGGAATTAATAACGCAAATCAAAGAAATAAAAAAAAAAACAATCATGTTGTTGGTGACGATAATCGGAATAACGAATGAGTGAATTGAAGTCATAGGTTGGAGGCCTAAAATATGACTTCATCGTAGGTAAGTCATCATCAAAAGAGGCAAAAAAGAAAAAGACAAAAAAAATGAATCTTATTGAGGCATGATATGATGCTTCTCAAAGATGTTGCAGTGATGTGATGGTTTTATTAAAAAGGGGTTTTAGGGTTTATAATTTATATGTTAATTGTTTAATAAGACCACTTGTAGTGGTTGGGGGCGTGGGTTGGGGGTGAGTTGCTTTTTGATGACTAGGACGTGTGAGTTGTTTTTGTGGAGTAGTGGTTGTGTGAGTTTTTAGTGTGGGTTGGAAGTATTGTGATGATGTGTTAAAATATAATTGGGTTAAGTATTAAAAAGAGGTATAAAATAATATTTTAAAATTAATAAAAATTAATAAAATTGCAAGCCACACCGTTGCCAACCCCGTTGGATTCCCAGGAACGCTCCATTTTCTTGGTTGTGCCACGCCTTGATACGGCTACAAGGGGGCGGCGCCGGGTGCCATGTCACCCCCCCATGTCGTTGCACAACACCGATACAAGTCTAAGTGTAATTGTACTCGTGCCATCCAGATTAAATAAAATGGTTATCTTTAGAACATTCGTAATGGTGAGTGGTGTTACTTTTGGTGTCACTTGCCTTTTTGCACTTTTTTTTTATGAGTAGGACGTGTTACTTTCCTGAGTGGAGTAGTGGTGGTATTTCTTTTTGGTGTTAGTCAGGAGTATTGTGATGAAGTGTCAAAATATAATTGGGTTAAGTATTAAAAGGGGATAAAAATAATATTTTTAAATTAATAAAAAAAAAAAAAAAACAAGAAACGAGTGTTGCTTGCTGCGTCACTTTCAATCAAACGCCAAAGAAACGGAACAAAGTGACAATGGATACGGGTGCAAAGATGGCGTTTCTTGATGCCAACTAGGAAAGTGACGGGGTCACTCTCCCCCGTTACAGATGGTCTTAAAAAAAATGGTGGAATAAAGTGTTGTAGAAAGAAATGCAATCGCAAGTGAAAAGAACTGAAAAGTTCATAGGGAAGGATTTCAAGGAAATAAATAAATAAAATATAAAATAATAACTTATATTAAATAATTATACAAGGGTATATTGAGAAATGACATGAAAAAATGTTGGATTTATCAAATTGGGGTGAAGAAATATCACCACTCATATTTTTATTAAAATACATTTTGTTTATCTGCTAAACCCTAGATTTCTGTGTATATTTTACATATATTTCCTATCTACGAATTGATTAGTTGTTTGAAATGAGAATGAGTTCTGACTAAACCTTATTTTGTTATGGTTTTAAGCAATATTTCTATTTCTATTGAAACACATTGTCTATCTGCTAAACCCTAGATTTCATTTGTGTATATTTTACATGTACTCTGTTTGTATCTACGAGTTGATTAGTCGTTTTTATTCCAGTTCTACATCAATATTAATGTCTTGTATGGGTTTTTGCTGCATCAGTATCTTAATCTTAATATATATTAAAATGATATTTTAATGAAATTATATAAAGAACGATCAAAAGCTCAAAGATTATAGAATTTTTCTAATGACAGCCCTAAGGGTTGTCAATAAGAATTAAATTATGTTAAAAATGATTGTACATTTTACAAGTTGAGAGTAGTTATTTGCAGGAAGTGAGTAGTTATGTCTAATGTACAAATAAAACAAACATGTCTGAATTTCTTATTGACAGCCCTTAGGGGCTATCATTAGAAAAATTCAAGATTATATGAACTCTATGGCAATTATAATTTTGCATCAATATATAAATTCTATTAAAATGCTAAAATGATGATGCAATAATTACTCTTTTTTCTTCTATAAAAAAAATCAAAAATAAAAAGAAAAATTGTGAGGTCATGTAAGTGATGTCATAAAGCTAATTAATTTATAATTGAAAATTATTAGTTACTTTAATTAAAAATATAGGGAGTATTAAAATAAACACATAGCTTCTACAAGAAGCCTTATCAAATACTATAAAACTCTTTACAAATGATTTTCTTAACCAAACCCGTGATTTTACATGTCTCTCCTATATTGTACAAATCTTTTACGGAACACTCAATGAACACATCTATAAATTTTAAAACATATTGTACAATTTTTATATAAGAATTGTATTTTAATTTTCTAAAAAATATTTCAAAAAGGCATTTATTATTAAAAATATAAATACTCAAATTGAGCAAACGTTATTATTATTATTATTATTATTATTATTATTATTATTATTATTATTATTATTATTATTATTATTATTTTATTATAATTATTATTATAATAATTATTATATAATATTCAAATATGGATTCTCTTTACGAGATTAATTACGTTACATATGTATGCGAAATTAATGTCTCTGTATATTTGTAAAAACACGACAAATTTACTTAGACGAACGGGTCATTAAAATAAATGACTTTAGCATTAACATTCACTTACTACCTGAAATATGTTATTATATTATTTCGTTTAAACAAACCCGTGATTTCACGGGTCATTTCACTAGTTTGTAATAAATTGCTAGTAAGAATATAGTTTGTAAATGAATCGCTATCTGTTAATGTGTAATTGGATTTGGATTGTTACTTAATATGTTATAAAATTAGAAGTGAATAACAAACCTTTTGATGTTCTCGATGGAGATAGCCGGGAAAATGTGGATGGTTTGGAGAAGAATGCTAAGGGTGCATCAACTTCGTCTGTTAGTCGTGATACTTCTCATGGAACATCTAGTGTACTTTCAAAAAACAGTAACAATAGACATAATGAAAAGACTGGGTTGGTCGAGAATTTGGAGTCATCCGATGTAAAGACCTGTGAGAAGATTCACAATACGTAGTCGGTATTTTCTCCGGTGAAGGATGACGGCGGCGGTACAGTTTCTCCAATGAAGGAATCTGGTGGCAATGTTGTTGAGGATGCCCAAAAATCTCCTTGCATTGATTCTTGTGCAATGGTTGAGGATGCCAAGAGTCTGCTTGCATTAATTCATGTGCTACTTTTTTGTGCTCCAAAAATGAGTATGCTTCTTTCGAGGTTGATAAAGATAATAACAAAAATGGCACGCGTATTTCTGATTCTTGTGAGAATTTAAACAGTAAAGATGAGTTTCCTTATCCAAAATCTTGTCCATGCGTGATTTTTGATGATTCTAATTGTAGGCCTAATATCTTAGCTCATGATACTTCTTCATTTGGGCCTATTAATACAACTGGGTCCTTGAGTGATAGTGGGCTGAAGTCTATGCCTTGCAATATTGGTTTTGAAGGGCATAAACAAGGTTATGGGACGGATAATGATCTAATCGATGAAAGATTGAGTAATAGTGCGGTGGCCCACTTTCGATATAAAAAGAGAAAAATGCCATCATTAATTAAACATCATTTTATTAAATATGTGTTTGGGAAAAAAAACATTTGAAGCGCAGAAGAAGTCGTGACGAGCGTAGGTGGTACGAGAGGACATATCTCGTTGAACTGATGAAGGAATTGGATGATGACATCTGTTCATGCTCGGATGATGATGATTGTTCGTCCTCGGATGATAATGATTGTTCATCTTCGGAGTTGAATTCGTAGACGTTTTGAGTTGGGTCTCGGGTATGTTCGTTATTCGGGTGAAAATATTCGCAAATTGTGCAGTGTCTTCGGTTGGTTTGGTCTCTTTTTTGTAGGTGTTTTTCGAGGGTTGTTTCGTGGGTATTCTTGTTGTTTCGTGTCAGTTATGGCTATCCTTTTGTGTGTCATGTCCATTTTGCTGTCTCTTCGTGTATCATCTAGCTTCTTGCTAGTTTTTTATTTAATATAAAATACTTGCCTTTCAAAAAAAAAATAGTTATATTATAAAATTAAAAATTATATGCATGTGCTTAATAATATCCATTGAACGCACTACTGGCGCAAAATCCAAAAGCCATCAGCTATACCATAACATCAACAGTGCTCGAAATAACTCCATCACAAACAAAGACCCCACACATATGAACAAAGCAATCTACAACAGAACCACAAAAGTGGCCAAGCATGTATTCTATACCAAAACATGTAAACGACAAATGAGCCTCCTTTTACAGCGCATCCGCAACCGTCTAAGAAGAAAAAAGGGTAAGAATAGACAACAAAACAAAACAACAGATCGCTAATGTGTAATATGTAACTCTATTTTGGTAAAAACAATATAAACAAGTTCTATTCGGAAAGTGAACTAGCACATATACATAAGACATGATAAACTATGCATACGTATAAATTCAGTTAATCGATCTATATACATGCATATGACATATGAATTTTGAACATGGCGAACTGTAATGAACCCATCACACAAACAGACGTATACACGTGTGCTGCAACGCGCCGATGCCGTCGAACCACTCTTTGGTTATTATTATTTTTATTTAAATAATTGTAAAGAATACTTGGAAGATTATTTCAAATAGAAGTCTCTGTATATCTTAGTCTAAACCGTAGCCCAATAGCACAATCTTAGCCCAATAGTACAATGTTAACCCAATAGCACAATCTTAGCCCAATGCCCAATTGAATTGTCAATTGATAATTACGAGTAGTTCACTACTTCACTTCGAAGATAAAAAGAAACGGCGCGTTAGGGTTTGTATCTTGCACTGATTTTGTTGAACTAAAAAAAAATGGCGAATTTGAAGGAGGCTGATTCCCCTCTCTGTCGTCGCATCGTCCTGTCTTTTCTCGATTTTCTGAATTCTGGTTCGCTCACTCTCATACTCACTGTCATCTATATCTAAAACTGATCTTTTATCTTTTATGTAATTTAGTTTAAATTTTACCTTTTAGGGTTTGGAATTATATTTAATAATCGTAGTAGGTTTAATATATTCTGTTAGTTTGATTGATGATAGCCGCTGATCGTTTCACTTTAAGTGTGCATTTACAGGAATTAGTAAAATTAGGGTTTCACTTTAAGTTGGCCATTTTCTCAATTTTCTGAATTCTGGTTCGCTCGCTCGCTCTCACTATCATCTATAATACTGATTTTTATCGTTTATGTAATTTTAGTTCAAAGTTTACCTTGTAGGGTTTGCACTTTGCAGTTGTATTAAATAATCGTTAGCAGGTTTAATATTTTCTGTTAGTTTGATGATAGCCGTTAATCATTTCACTTTAATTGTGCATTTAAATGAGCTAGTAAAATTAGGGTTTTGTATGACAACTGATACATACATTTTATTTGAGATTGTATAAATGCAAATTTAGAGATATCTGTCAGATGCGTAGGTGTTTAATGTATATTTTAAGTTTAGGTATATATTATTGTTGATTGCAGTTGAACCACAACTATGGATGTTAATTTGACTGATATGTTAAAATTTAGTTCAATTTTACTTTGTATGGTTTGCAATTTTTAAGCAATGATCGTTATTAGGTTTACTTGTTAAAAAAATGAACTGCTGATCACTTCATGTTAAGTAATGAAATTAGGAAAACTGGTGAAATTAGGGTTTTTATGAGCACTTGTGCATACATTTTTATTGAGATTATGTAAATTCAGTTTAAGAGGATAACTGTATGCTAACAGCTCCTTCTTCATAATCTGTTTTTCAGTTGAACCTAGTTCTGGTAGTGATAAAGACAGTCTTCAAGTCGCAAAAGACAGCTTATCAGAGGCTTTCAAGATTGATTCATCGTCTACCGAAAGTGTGCCAAAATCTGATTCTCTGCTCCAGATTTTCAATTCCAAAAACCCCGAGGCCCCACAAACTCTGGTACTAATGTTATGTAGTTCTTCTTATCTTTTTATTATTATTATTATTATTAATTTAGATGGCAATTTGGACTGGTTGGGTAACGTGTGAAAACATGTTGGGTTGGGGTTGGGGTTGGATTAAAACAGTTTATTTATTTATTTTAATGTTCTTATTATATGTGTTTAGTAACTAATGATGTATATTACAGAATGCTGTCAAAGAGAAGAAGAAGAAGAAGAAGAAGAAAAAGATAAATCTTCATGATCCGCTTATTGGTTTAGTTGTCATTATTTCAATGGGCATTGGATATGTTTCTGGGTTTGGGCTGTCAAGGCTAGTTTCGAAGTTGTCAAGTTTTGGTGCTACAGATTAGATCAGGTTTACATTATAAACAATCTTTGTGTCAAATGTGTTTGACTGTATGCAAGTTTCTATTTCCACATGTATAAGGTTGTTTTGATGCCCACAACATTTGTAGGTAACTTGAGTTGTTTTTCTTTGGTTAAATTTGCAACTCTTATTTCACACACACTGTTTATTGTTGTGTGCTTTCTTGGTGCAATTTTGATGAATATCTCCCCGAATTCACATCAAAAATCATTATGGTGACACCTTTTATAGTTGTTCTCTTTACAATTCTTCTTTGTGCAATTCTATCCCTCTTTGAATTGTCGTTCTACTTGCTTTTCTTGAGGTGGCAATTTGGGTAACATGTCAAAACTTAAAGCAACATCTATTCTAAAAAGGTTAAGTTAGGTTGGTCGAACTGTTTTGTGTCCAATTGTTGTAGTTTTTTTTATGAATCGATAATGTCAACTTATTATACAACATTCATATAGTTTCAGTAAAAATTATTAATTTTACAAAAGATTTTGGAACTTTTACGTATCAAAAAGTGTTAAAACCTACAAATAGGTTATACACTTTCACTTTTATTTCGATTTCGATGTATGCTATATACTCTAAAAAATATCATTGTAGGTCATAAACATTCAAAATGTGTGTTAATGTAAACAAAATGTGACCGGTTAGATTATATTCGTGACATGTCTTTTAATTGGTATTGTAATAGAGGTCTTATACTTTCAGTTGTGTTCCGATGTAGACTACATAAAAAATGATTTGTTCCGATTTATCACTAACTTTATTCTCCACCAAGATGCCACGTATGCATCAAGTCATCACCACGTAAGTTTGACAATAATTATCAAGTCAAATCTTTATATTTGTTGATAATGACATATAAAAATAAGTTTATAGCCTACACTCTCGTATTTTTTCGGGTATATAACTTACACCGAAACAAAAATGAAAGTATTTGACCGATTTATAGCTTTAACCCTATCAAAAGTACACTTTTGGCAACTTTTAACCCCTCTGGACCTTTTTCATATTTTTTATATGTACACAACATATATTTAGCTTCACCATTTGTCCCGTTAAAGATAAAGCATAGCTCTAATCAACCCATTCCTGATTGAATTAGTCAAAGTTACCATTGCCTAGATATATGTTATAAGTGGGTCGTGTATTCTTACTTGTTTAGACTCTTGGTCCACATAAACATGTATCATTATAAACATGTATCATCTAACAATCTTTATTCTTGTGTATTTACATATTTGTTTTTAGATTGGGAAAGTTGCCGATGTTCTGAAAACATAGGGTTTACACTAGACAAACACATTATAATCCGATGCATTCAAAACATTATAACCAACCTTATGCTTAAACAGCAATACAACCATACTTGATTCATGAAGATTTAAATTTTAATCATCAAAATATAATTGCACAGTATAATACAAGACATGATTCATAAATATTAGGCATTTGAATAACAAAAAGTTTGCATTCAACGCATTCTTTCATCCAGTATCGTTCAATAAATGATACATAAACAATATGTAATTAAATCAACAATCAACAAACAGTTTCAATCAAAAAACCTTTCTTCAAAAAGTAACATCGTCTACAATTTATTGCCTCAAATCTTATAACATTGTCCAGATAAAGTTCTAGCTACCTTAAAGAGTGTATACATTAATGGATTGAGCAAACTTTGTTCTTAAATTAATTATTTTTTTTCTATTAATTTTTTATTATTTTTTTAAAAGCAGTAGTAACATTTTATTTCCACAACATTTATACAATAGGTATGCTTCCAACATATTATACAGAAGCACAATTCGCACAGATAGATGCTAGGTTAGCATCGTTACACATACATCGCACTATACTATCAATTTAAAAAACAAGAAGTATTATGAAACTAATTATGTCAGTAGATAGATTTTCCTTTGACTCTCTTCGCTATCCACATGAAGCTTTTCATTTGAATCTCGTTCAATGCATACGGAGTGTTCCAACTGTTGGTTATAGTTTTGGTTAGAAGAAATGGATATGGTTGCTTTGTATTTGTGAATGGATGTTATCCCACATAGGTGGGAGGAAGAAGTGGGAGGGGGGTGATTTGGTTATAAAAGGAGTGTTAAGCCTCACTTCCAAATTGCACCAATCAATACACTTTAAGTATTTGATTATTTCTTTCTTTCTTACCCTTGTTTGAAAGTTGTATTAGTTAAATATTTTGGAGAGTGTAGTTGGCTTAAGAGAGTCGTCTATATCATTGTAACAATTTGTGATATAGTGCATTTCTCTTTGGGGCCGGTGGTTTTTCTCCTGTTTTGGAGTTTCCACGTTAAATCTTGTGTTGTGTATTGTTTTTATTTCTTTACTATTATTGTTGGGCTGGGTGGTGGGAATTAGTGAGACCGTAATTTCCCAACAACTGGTATCAGAGCGTCAGGTTTGACGGGGGTCTCGATTATAGGAGTCGGAGTATGCTCTGTGGTTGCCACGGGAGTGGATCGTCCACATCAGAAACGAGTTCTATTGATCGTATAGGGTATCTGGTTAGACAATATTTTTTCTGATTCGGAGTAAGTGGTGTCTAGAATTTGTAGTGGACCGGGTGTTGGATTTTCCAATTTAACGGATCATGTGCGCCACACTCCACTACATCTGTCGGCCAGTCGAAACTTGGGCAAAATCAGAGAAAGTGTTGTTTATAGGATACGGATACGATGTCGAAGTTCAGTCCAATGAGGTTTGATGTTGAGAAATTTGATGGGATGATCAATTTTGGCTTATGGCAGGTTCAAGTCAAGGATGTGTTGATTCAGTCCGGGTTACACAAGGCATTGAAAGGTAAACCCATCTTTGTTCCCGGCAGTGATTCTAGCAGTACGTTCGATGAAGAAGAATGGGATGATATGGATTTGAGGGCAGCAAGTGCGATTCGTTTGTGTTTTGCAAAGAACGTGCTTGCAAATGTGCACGGGTTATCAACGGCAAAGGAGCTTTGGGTTAAACTAGAGCAGTTGTACCAGGGCAAGGGCAAATCAGTTGTGTCTTAAAGAACAATTTCATACTCTGCGTATGGATGGGGGTTCAAAGATTTCAGATCATCTAAGTATTCTTAATGGTATTGTTTCAGAATGGGAGGCTATTGGAGTTAAAACGGATGATGAAGATAAAGCTTTGAGGTTGATATTATCTTTATCATCGTCTTATGAACACATGAAACCTATTTTGATATATGGGAAGAAAACTCTGAAGTTTGAAGATGTTACTAGCAAGCTCCTATCCGAGGAGAAAAGACTGGAAGGTAACGGGGTCTCGTCATCAGGAGATACGATAGTGTTGTGTTCGGATAGGCGAAAGAGAAACTCTGGGAAGAATCTGGTATGTTGGAGGTGCGGGAAGACTGGGCATGTAAGGGTTAATTGTCCAGGTGGAGCTAATCCATCAAATGGCTCCAAAGACGCTAACATTGTCTCCGTTGTTACGGAGAGTGACGAATTCCTCTGAAGTCACACCATCCTCATGGTGTGTCCGCGCCACCATGTAAAGGGATGTTCGTTAGCGGTTCCACAATTGCACATGGGCATTGGTTTGGCATTGATGCAGGTTGTGTGGTGGAAACTGATGTTGTAGCTGATGAAACTTCCAGGGAAAGTCAAACAGGAAGTTGCACCATAAAGTTTCAGCTGATTGTTCAACAACATGTGCCGAGGTGAAATGCTTGGAATGTGATATTCTAAGTGTGATACTCTTTATGGTGGGGTATGATAATTCTGTTTAGAGTTATGATTGTCTATTATGACAATGATTGTCGGGTCTTGACAATGTTCGATGAAGATGCAAGTTTTGTCTCTTGGGAGATAATGTCAACGGCATGAAGATGAGGATCTTGAAGTTGTCGTCGAGGAAGCGTCTACATCGGTTATCCTTGCAATATGGAAGCATGGTTATCTTCTTCTATCCAAAAGGTGGAGATTTGTTGGTTATAGTTTTGGTTAGAAGAAATGGATATGGTTGCTTTGTATTTGTGAATGGATGTTATCCCACATAGGTGGGAGGAAGAAGTGGGAGGGGGGTGACTTGGTTATAAAAGGAGTGTTAAGCCTCACTTTCAAATTGCACAAATCAATACACTTTAAGTATTTGATTATTTCTTTCTTTCTTACCCTTGTTTGAAAGTTGTATTAGTTAAATATTTTGGAGAGTGTAGTTGGCTTAAGAGAGTCGTCTATATCATTGTAACAATTTGTGATATAGTGTATTTTCTCTCTTTGGGGGCCGGTGGGTTTTCTCCTGTTTTAGAGTTTCCACGTTAAATCTTGTGTTGTGTATTGTTTTTATTTCTTTACTATTATTGTTGGGCTGGGTGGTGGGAATTAGTGAGACCGTAATTTCCCAACACCAACATGTATTCGTGAAGATCGTTGAGTTTCGATTTCTCCATATGAGGTAACAAGTAGTCCAAATTACCCCTTGCCAAATGCACATACCCGAATCCGAATTGACAAGACTCATCATGAAATGTCCCGTTCTTATTGATTAAAAACGTTCCATATTAATTGATTTCGTTGCGAGGTTTTGACCTCTATATGAGACGTTTTTCAAAGACTACATTCATTTTAAAACAAACCATAACCTTTATTTCATCAATAAAGGTTTAAAAAG
This sequence comes from Rutidosis leptorrhynchoides, assembly GCF_046630445.1. NCBI lineage: Eukaryota > Viridiplantae > Streptophyta > Magnoliopsida > Asterales > Asteraceae > Rutidosis > Rutidosis leptorrhynchoides. The sequence continues at coordinate 78,824,920 of NC_092337.1, read as the reverse complement.
CTTTACGTAGATTATCAAATAATGATAATCTAAAATATTCTGTTTACACACGACCATTACATAATGGTTTACAATACAAATATGTTACAACAAAATAAGTTTCTTGAATGCAGTTTTTACACAATATCATACAAGTATGGACTCCAAATCTCATCCTTATTTAAGTATGCGACAGCGGAAGCTCTTAATAATCACCTGAGAATAAACATGCTTAAAACGTCAACAAAAATGTTGGTGAGTTATAGGTTTAACCTATATATATCAAATCATAATAATAGACCACAAGATTTCATATTTCAATACACATCCCATACATAGAGATAAAAATCATTCATATGGTGAACACCTGGTAACCGACATTAACAAGATGCATATATAAGAATATCCCCATCATTCCGGGACACCCTTCGGATATGATATAAATTTTGAAGTACTAAAGCATCCGGTACTTTGGATGGGGTTTGTTAGGCCCAATAGATCTATCTTTAGGATTCGCGTCAATTAGGGTGTCTGTTCCCTAATTCTTAGATTACCAGACTTAATAAAAAGGGGCATATTCGATTTCGATAATTCAACCATAGAATGTAGTTGCACGTACTTGTGTCTATTTTGTAAATCATTTATAAAACCTGCATGTATTCTCATCCCAAAAATATTAGATTTTAAAAGTGGGACTATAACTCACTTTCACAGATTTTTACTTCGTCGGGAAGTAAGACTTGGCCACTGGTCGATTCACGAACCTATAACAAATATGTACATATATATCAAAGTATGTTCAAAATATATTTACAACACTTTTAATACATTTTGATGTTTTAAGTTCATTAAGTCAGCTGTCCTCGTTAGTAACCTACAACTAGTTGTCCAAAGTTAGATGTACAGAAAAAAAAATTGATATATATTATCTTGAATCAATCCACGACCCAGTGTATACATGTCTCAGGCTAGATCACAACTCAAAGTATATATATTTTTGGAATCAACCTCAACCCTGTATAGCTAACTCCCACATTACTGCATATAGAGTGTCTATGGTTGTTCCAAATAATATATACACATGGGTCGATATGATATGTCAAAACATTTGCATACGTGTCTATGGTATCCCAAGATTACATATTATATTAGAATACATGTATAATACAATATAAGTTAGCTAGGATATGATTAATATAGATTTGTTATCAATTTTCACGTAGCTACAACAAGAAAAATTATCCAATCTTGTTTTACCCATAACTTCTTCGTTTTAAATCCGTTTTGAGTGAATCAAATTGCTATGGTTTCATATTGAACTCTATTTTATGAATCTAAACAAAAAAAAGTATAGGTTTATAGTCAGAAAAATAAGTTACAAGTCGTTTTTGTAAAGGTGGTCATTTCAGTCGAAAGAACGACGTCTAGATGACCATTTTAGAAAACATACTTCCACTTTGAGTTTAACCATAATTTTTGGATATAGTTTCATGTTCATAATAAAAATCATTTTCTCAGAATAACATCTTTTAAATCAAAGTTTATCATAGTTTTTAATTAACTAACCCAAAACAGCCCGCGGTGTTACTACGACGGCGTAAATCCGGTTTTACGGTATTTTTCGTGTTTCCAGGTTTTAAATCATTAAGTTAGCATATCATATAGATATAGAACATGTGTTTAGTTAATTTTAAAATTCAAGTTAGAAGGATTAACTTTTGTTTGCAAACAAGTTTAGAATTAACTAAACTATGTTCTAGTGATTACAAGTTTAAACCTTCGAATAAGATAGCTTTATATGTATGATTCGAATGATGTTATGAACATCATTACTACCTTAAGTTCCTTGGATAAACCTACTGGAAAAGTGAAAAATGGATCTAGCTTCAACGGATCTTTGGATGGCTCGAAGTTCTTGAAGCAGAATCATGACACGAAAACAAGTTCAAGTAAGATCATCGCTTGAAATAAGATTGTTATAGTTATAGAAATTGAACCAAAGTTTGAATATGATTATTACCTTGTATTAGAATGATAACCTACTGTAAGAAGCAAAGATTTCTTGAGGTTGGATGATCACCTTACAAGATTGGAAGTGATCTAGCAAACTTGAAAGTATTCTTGATTTTATGTAACTAGAACTTGTAGAATTTATGAAGAACACTTAGAACTTGAAGATAGAACTTGAGAGAGATTAATTAGATGAAGAAAATTGAAGAATGAAAGTGTTTGTAGGTGTTTTTGGTCGTTGGTGTATGGATTAGATATAAAGGATATGTAATTTTTTTTTCATGTAAATAAGTCATGAATGATTACTCATATTTTTGTAATTTTATGAGATATTTCATGCTAGTTTCCAAATGATGGTTCCCACATGTGTTAGGTGACTCACATGGGCTGCTAAGAGCTGATCATTGGAGTGTATATACCAATAGTACATACATCTAAAAGCTGTGTATTGTACGAGTACGAATACGGGTGCATACGAGTAGAATTGTTGATGAAACTGAACGAGGATGTAATTGTAAGCATTTTTGTTAAGTAGAAGTATTTTGATAAGTGTATTGAAGTCTTTCAAAAGTTTATAAATACATATTAAAACTCTACATGTATATACATTTTAACTGAGTCGTTAAGTCATCGTTAGTCGTTACATGTAAGTGTTGTTTTGAAACCTTTAGGTTAACGATATTGTTAAATGTTGTTAACCCAATGTTTATAATATCAAATGAGATTTTAAATTATTATATTATCATGATATTATCATGTATGAATATCTCTTAATATGATATATATCCATTAAATGTCTTTACAACGATAATCGTTACATATATGTCTCGTTTAAAAATCATTAAGTTAGTAGTCTTGTTTTTACATATGTAGTTCATTGTTAATATACTTAATGATATGTTTACTTATCATAGTATCATGTTAACTATATATATATATCCATATATATGTCATCATATAGTTTTTACAAGTTTTAACGTTCGTGAATCACCGGTCAACTTGGGTGGTCAATTGTCTATATGAAACATATTTCAATTAATCAAGTCTTACCAAGTTTGATTGCTTAACATGTTGGAAACATTTAATCATGTAAATATCAATCTCAATTAATATATATAAACATGGAAAAGTTCGGGTCACTACAGTACCTACCCGTTAAATAAATTTCGTCCCGAAATTTTAAGCTGTTGAAGGTGTTGACGAATCTTCTGGAAATAGATGCGGGTATTTCTTCTTCATCTGATCTTCACGCTCCCAGGTGAACTCGGGTCCTCTACGAGCATTCCATCGAACCTTAACAATTGGTATCTTGTTTTGCTTAAGTCTTTTAACCTCACGATCCATTATTTCGACGGGTTCTTCGATGAATTGAAGTTTTTCATTGATTTGGATTTCATCTAATGGAATAGTGAGATCTTCTTTAGCAAAACATTTCTTCAAATTCGAGACGTGGAAAGTGTTATGTACAGCCGTGAGTTGTTGAGGTAACTCAAGTCGGTAAGCTACTGGTCCGACACGATCAATAATCTTGAATGGTCCAATATACCTTGGATTTAATTTCCCTCGTTTACCAAATCGAACAACGCCATTCCAAGGTGCAACTTTAAGAATGACTATCTCTCCAATTTCAAATTCTATATCTTTTCTTTTAATGTCAGCGTAGCTCTTTTGTCGACTTTGGGCGGTTTTCAACCGTTGTTGAATTTGGATGATCTTCTCGGTAGTTTCTTGTATAATCTCCGGACCTGTAATCTGTCTATCCCCCACTTCACTCCAACAAATCGGAGACCTGCACTTTCTACTATAAAGTGCTTCAAACGGCGCCATCTCAATGCTTGAATGGTAGCTGTTGTTGTAGGAAAATTCTGCTAACGGTAGATGTCGATCCCAACTGTTTCCGAAATCAATAACACATGCTCGTAGCATGTCTTCAAGCGTTTGTATCGTCCTTTTGCTCTGCCCATCAGTTTGTGGATGATAGGCAGTACTCATGTCTAGACGAGTTCCTAATGCTTGCTGTAATGTCTGCCAGAATCTTGAAATAAATCTGCCATCCCTATCAGAGATAATAGAGATTGGTATTCCATGTCTGGACACGACTTCCTTCAAATACAGTCGTGCTAACTTCCCCATCTTGTCATCTTCTCTTATTGGCAGGAAGTGTGCTGATTTGGTGAGACGATCAACTATTACCCAAATAGTATCAAAACCACTTGCAGTCCTTGGCAATTTAGTGATGAAATCCATGGTAATGTTTTCCCATTTCCATTCCGGGATTTCGGGTTGTTGAAGTAGACCTGATGGTTTCTGATGCTCAGCTTTGACCTTAGAACACGTCAAATATTCTCCTACGTATTTAGCAACATCGGATTTCATACCCGGCCACCAAAAATATTTCTTGAGATCCTTGTACATCTTCCCCGCTCCAGGATGTATTGAGTATCTGGTTTTATGAGCTTCTCTAAGTACCATTTCTCTCATATCTCCAAATTATGGTACCCAAATCCTTTCAGCCCTATACCGGGTTCCGTCTTCCCGAATATTAAGATGCTTCTCCGATCCTTTGGGTATTTCATCCTTTAAATTTCCCTCTTTTAAAACTCCTTGTTGTGCCTCCTTTATTTGAGTAGTAATGTTATTATGAATCATTATATTCATAGATTTTACTCGAATGGGTTCTCTGTCCTTCCTGCTCAAGGCATCAGCTACCACATTTGCTTTCCCCGGGTGGTAACGAATCTCAAAGTCGTAATCATTCAACAATTCAATCCACCTACGCTGCCTCATATTCAGTTGTTTCTGATTAAATATGTGTTGAAGACTTTTGTGGTCGGTATATATAATACTTTTGACCCCATATAAGTAGTGTCTCCAAGTCTTTAATGCAAAAACAACCGCGCCTAATTCCAAATCATGCGTCGTATAATTTTGTTCATGAATCTTCAATTGTCTAGACGTATAAGCAATCACCTTCGTTCGTTGCATTAATACACAACCGAGACCTTGCTTTGATGCGTCACAATAAATCACAAAATCATCATTCCCTTCAGGCAATGACAATATAGGTGCCGTAGTTAGCTTTTTCTTCAATAACTGAAACGCTTTCTCTTGTTCATCATTCCATTCAAATTTCTTCCCTTTATGCGTTAATGCAGTCAAGGGTTTTGCTATTCTGGAAAAGTCTTGGATGAACCTTCTGTAGTAACCGGCTAGTCCTAAAAACTGGCGTATGTGTTTCGGAGTTTTCGGGGTTTCCCACTTTTCAACAGTTTCTATCTTTGCCGGATCCACCTTTATACCTTCTTTGTTCACTATGTGACCGAGGAATTGAACTTCTTCCAACCAAAATGCACACTTTGAAAACTTAGCGTACAATTCTTCCTTCCTCAATACTTCTAACACCTTTCTCAAATGTTCACCGTGTTCTTGGTCATTCTTTGAGTAAATAAGTATGTCATCAATGAAAACAATGACAAACTTGTCAAGGTATGGTCCACACACTCGGTTCATAAGGTCCATGAACACAGCTGGTGCATTAGTTAAACCAAACGGCATGACCATAAACTCGTAATGACCGTAACGTGTTCTGAAAGCAGTCTTTGGAATATCATCTTCTTTCACCCGCATTTGATGATACCCGGAACGTAAGTCAATCTTTGAATAAACAGACGAGCCTTGTAGTTGATCAAATAAGTCGTCGATTCTCGGTAGTGGGTAGCGGTTCTTGATGGTAAGTTTGTTCAACTCTCGGTAGTCGATACACAACCTGAATGTACCATCTTTCTTCTTGACAAACAAAACAGGAGCTCCCCACGGTGATGTGCTTGGTCGAATGAAACCACGCTCTAAAAGTTCTTGTAATGGCTTTGCAGTTCTTTCATCTCGCTGGGTGCGAGTCTGTAAGGAGCACGAGCTATTGGTGCAGCTCCTGGTACAAGATCTATTTGAAATTCAACGGATCGATGTGGGGGTAATCCCGGTAATTCTTTCGGAAATACATCGGGAAATTCTTTTGCAATGGGAACATCATTGATGCTCTTTTCTTCAGTTTGTACTTTCTCGACGTGTGCTAGAACAGCATATCAACCTTTTCTTATTAGTTTTTGTGCCTTCAAATTACTAATAAGATGTAGCTTCGTGTTGCCCTTTTCTCCGTACACCATTAAGGGTTTTCCTTTTTCTCGTATAATGCGAATTGCATTTTTGTAACAAACGATCTCTGCTTTCACTTCTTTCAACCAGTCCATACCGATTATCACATCAAAACTCCCTAACTCTACTGGTATCAAATCAATCTTAAATGTTTCGCTAACCAGTTTAATTTCTCGATTCCGACATATATTATCTGCTGAAATTAATTTACCATTTGCTAATTCGAGTAAAAATTTACTATCCAAAGGCATCAATGGACAACTTAATTTAGCACAAAAATCTCTACTCATATAGCTTCTATCCGCACCCGAATCAAATAAAACGTAAGCAGATTTATTGTCAATAAGAAACGTACCTGTAACAAGCTCCTGGTCTTCCTGTGCCTCTGCCGCATTAATATTGAAAACTCTTCCGCGGCCTTGTCCATTCGTGTTCTCCTGGTTCGGGCAATTTCTAATAATGTGGCCCGGTTTTCCACATTTATAACAAACTACATTGGCATAACTTGCTCCGACACTACTTGCTCCGCCATTACTCGTTCCGACACCATTTGTTCCTTTCGTTCAATTAACCCCTGGTCCGTAGACCTCACACTTCGCCGCGCTATGACCATTTCTTTTACACTTGTTGCAAAATTTGGTGCAGAACCCCGAGTGATACTTTTCACACCTTTGGCATAGCTGCTTCTGATTGTTGTTATTGTTGCGGTTATTATTGTTGTTGGGATGATTGTTGTAGTTGCTGTTGTTGTTGTTGTTGGGCCATTTGTTGTAGTTGCGATTGATGTTGCGATTGTTGGGATAATTGTTGCGATTATTGTTGTAATTGCTGTTGTTGTTGTATTGGTGATTCTTATCACCGTTTTCCTCCCACTTTCTTTTGACTTGCTTCACATTGGCCTCTTCAGCAGTCTGTTCTTTAATTCTTTCTTCAATCCGGTTCACTAGTTTGTGAGCCATTCTACATGCCTGTTGTATGGAGGCGGGCTCGTGTGAACTTATATCTTCTTGGATTCTTTCCGGTAATCCTTTCACAAACGCGTCGATCTTCTCTTCCTCATCTTCGAATGCTCCCGGACACAATAGGCACAATTCTGTGAATCATCTTTCGTACGTGGTAATATCAAATCCTTGGGTTCGTAACCCTCTAAGTTCTGTCTTGAGCTTATTGACCTAGGTTCTGGGACGGTACTTCTCGTTCATCAAGTGCTTGAATGCTGACCACGGTAGTGCGTACGCATCGTCTTGTCCCACTTGCTCTAGATAGGTATTCCACCATGTTAACGCAGAACCTGTGAAGGTATGCGTAGCGTACTTCACTTTGTTCTCTTCAGTACACTTACTTATGGCAAACACCTATTCGACCTTCTCGGTCCACCGTTTCAATCCGATCGGTCCTTCAGTTCCATCAAATTCCAAAGGTTTGCAGGCAGTGAATTCTTTGTAGGTGCATCCTACACGATTTCCTGTACTGCTAGATCCAAGGTTATTGTTGGTATGTAGCGCAGCCTGTACTGCAGCTATGTTTGAAGCTAGAAAAGTACGGAATTCCTCTTCATTCATATTCACGGTGTGTCGAGTAGTCGGTGCCATTTCCTTCAAAATAGTCAAATGGAACAAGTTAATCATACAGAATATTAAGAGTAGTTAATAGTATTTCGTAGCATAATATGAACTCATTTATAAAAGCTTTTTCTTCATATTAGCGTTTTATAAGTTTAAATTCGGGTAGTACCTACCCGTTAAGTTCATACTTAGTAGCTAATATACAATTCAACTACTACAATTCTATATGAAAAACTGATTATAATAATATTTCGCGTTCAAACTTTTACACAATATTTTACAAGCTTACAATACCGCTTATTTTACATATAGCATGAAATATAGCACACAATAAATTTGATACAAGATGGTTGTGAAGATAATTCTAGCTAGTACACAAGTCGTTCAGCAAAGGCAATAAAGACACGTAATTCATACGTCCAGAAACAAGTCATGCATTCTGGTTTTACTAGGATTACTTCCCATCCTTGGTCTTGTGGAACATAACCATTATGGCCGTTGATAAGACAGCGTGTTGTAACGTCGTCAAAGGGATGAGGGTTACGTAATGTCCAACAGTCCCGTAACAATCTAAAAACCTCATTTCTTACCCCAATTACCGACTCTGTCACTTGTGGGAACGTTTTGTTTAATAGTTGTAGCCCGATGTTCTTGTTCTCACTTTGGTGAGAAGAGAACATTAATAATCCGTAAGCATAACATGCTTCTTTATGTTGCATATTAGCCGCTTTTTCTAAATCACGAAGTCCAATATTCGGATATATTGAGTCAAAATAATTTCTTAACCCATTGCGTAAAATAGCATTTGGGTTCCCCGCAATATATGCGTCAAAGTAAACACATCGTAACTTATGGATTTCCCAATGTGATATCCCCCATCTTTCGAACGAAAGCCTTTTATAAACCAAGGCATTCTTGGAACGTTCTTCGAATGTCTTACAAACTGATCTCGCCTTAAATAGTTGTGCCGAAGAATTCTGACCGACTCTAGACAAGATTTCATCAATCATGTCTCCGGGTAGGTCTCTTAAAATATTGGGTTGTCTATCCATTTTGTGTTTTTATACTGTAAAATAAACAAGAGTTAGATTCATAAAAAAAAATACTTATTAATACAAGCAATTTTTACATATATCATAAAGCATAAGCACACTATATTACTTATATTACACCACACGAATACAACTATCTTATTCCGACTCGCTTGTTTCTTCTTCTTCGGTTTTGGTTCGTTTTGCCAAGTTTCTAGGGATATATGATGTTCCCCTAATACGAGCCGTCGTTATCCACGTTGGTTTAGAAAAACCTGGTGGTTTAGAGGTTCCCGGGTCATTGTTACAACTTAAGGACTTCGGGGGTTGACGATACATATAAAGTTCATCGGGGTTGGAATTAGATTTCTCTATTTTTATGCCCTTTCCCTTATTATTTTCTTTTGCCTTTTTAAATTCAGTTGGGGTAATTTCTATAACATCATCGGAATTCTCGTCGGAATCCGATTCATCGGAGAATTGGTAATCCTCCCAATATTTTGCTTCCTTGGCGGAAACACCATTGACCATAATTAACCTTGGTCGATTGGTTGAGGATTTTCTTTTACTTAACCATTTTATTATTTCCCCCACCGGTTCTATTTCTTCATCCGGTTCCGATTCTTCTTCCGGTTCCGATTCTTCTTCCGGTTCCGACTCTTCTTCCGGTTCCTCTTCGGGAACTTGTGAATCAGTCCACGAATCATTCCAATTTACATTTGACTCTTCATTATTATTAGGTGAGTCAATGGGACTTGTTCTAGAGGTAGACATCTATCACATAATATCAAACGCGTTAAGAGATTAATATATCACATAATATTCACATGTTAAAAATATATTGTTTCCAACAAAATTTGTTAAGCAATCATTTTTCAAGTAAACACGGTCGAAGTCCAGACTCACTAATGTATCCTAACAAACTAGATAAGACACACTAATGCAAAATTCTGGTTCTCTAAGACCAACGCTCGGATACCAACTGAAATGTCCCGTTCTTATTGATTAAAAACGTTCCATATTAATTGATTTCGTTGCGAGGTTTTGACCTCTATATGAGACGTTTTTCAAAGACTGCATTCATTTTAAAACAAACCATAACCTTTATTTCATCAATAAAGGTTTAAAAAGCTTTACGTAGATTATCAAATAATGATAATCTAAAATATCCTGTTTACACACGACCATTACATAATGGTTTACAATACAAATATGTTACAACAAAATAAGTTTCTTGAATGCAGTTTTTACACAATATCATACAAGTATGGACTCCAAATCTCATCCTTATTTAAGTATGCGACAGCGGAAGCTCTTAATAATCACCTGAGAATAAACATGCTTAAAACGTCAACAAAAATGTTGGTGAGTTATAGGTTTAACCTATATATATCAAATCATAATAATAGACCACAAGATTTCATATTTCAATACACATCCCATACATAGAGATAAAAATCATTCATATGGTGAACACCTGGTAACCGACATTAACAAGATGCATATATAAGAATATCCCCATCATTCCGGGACACCCTTCGGATATGATATAAATTTTGAAGTACTAAAGCATCCGGTACTTTGGATGGGGTTTGTTAGGCCCAATAGATCTATCTTTAGGATTCGCGTCAATTAGGGTGTCTGTTCCCTAATTCTTAGATTACCAGACTTAATAAAAAGGGGCATATTCGATTTCGATAATTCAACCATAGAATGTAGTTGCACGTACTTGTGTCTATTTTGTAAATCATTTATAAAACCTGCATGTATTCTCATCCCAAAAATATTAGATTTTAAAAGTGGGACTATAACTCACTTTCACAGATTTTTACTTCGTCGGGAAGTAAGACTTGGCCACTGGTCGATTCACGAACCTATAACAAATATGTACATATATATCATAGTATGTTCAAAATATATTTACAACACTTTTAATACATTTTGATGTTTTAAGTTCATTAAGTCAGCTGTCCTCGTTAGTAACCTACAACTAGTTGTCCAAAGTTAGATGTACAGAAAAAAAATTGATATATATTATCTTGAATCAATCCACGACCCAGTGTATATACGTCTTAAGCTAGATCACAACTCAAAGTATATATATTTTTGGAATCAACCTCAACCCTGTATAGCTAACTCCCACATTACTGCATATAGAGTGTCTATGGTTGTTCCAAATAATATATACACATGGGTCGATATGATATGTCAAAACATTTGCATACGTGTCTATGGTATCCCAAGATTACATATTATATTAGAATACATGTATAATACAATATAAGTTAGCTAGGATATGATTAATATAGATTTGTTATCAATTTTCACGTAGCTACAACAAGAAAAATTATTCAATCTTGTTTTACCCATAACTTCTTCGTTTTAAATCCGTTTTGAGTGAATCAAATTGCTATGGTTTCATATTGAACTCTATTTTATGAATCTAAACAAAAAAAGTATAGGTTTATAGTCAGAAAAATAAGTTACAAGTCGTTTTTGTAAAGGTAGTCATTTCAGTCGAAAGAACGACGTCTAGATGACCATTTTAGAAAACATACTTCCACTTTGAGTTTAACCATAATTTTTGGATATAGTTTCATGTTCATAATAAAAATCATTTTCTCAGAATAACATCTTTTAAATCAAAGTTTATCATAGTTTTTAATTAACTAACCCAAAACAGCCCGCGGTGTTACTACGACGGCGTAAATCCGGTTTTACGGTATTTTTCGTGTTTCCAGGTTTTAAATCATTAAGTTAGCATATCATATAGATATAGAACATGTGTTTAGTTAATTTTAAAATTCAAGTTAGAAGGATTAACTTTTGTTTGCGAACAAGTTTAGAATTAACTAAACTATGTTCTAGTGATTACAAGTTTAAACCTTCGAATAAGATAGCTTTATATGTATGATTCGAATGATGTTATGAACATCATTACTACCTTAAGTTCCTTGGATAAACCTACTGGAAAAGTGAAAAATGGATCTAGCTTCAACGGATCTTTGGATGGCTCGAAGTTCTTGAAGCAGAATCATGACACGAAAACAAGTTCAAGTAAGATCATTGCTTGAAATAAGATTGTTATAGTTATAGAAATTGAACTAAAGTTTGAATATGATTATTACCTTGTATTAGAATGATAACCTACTATAAGAAGCAAAGATTTCTTGAGGTTGGATGATCACCTTACAAGATTGGAAGTGATCTAGCAAACTTGAAAGTATTCTTGATTTTATGTAACTAGAACTTGTAGAATTTATGAAGAACACTTAGAACTTGAAGATAGAACTTGAGAGAGATTAATTAGATAAAGAAAATTGAATAATGAAAGTGTTTGTAGGTGTTTTTGGTCGTTGGTGTATGGATTAGATATAAAGGATATGTAATTTTGTTTTCATGTAAATAAGTCATGAATGATTACTCATATTTTTGTAATTTTATGAGATATTTCATGCTAGTTGCCAAATGATGGTTCCCACATGTGTTAGGTGACTCACATGGACTGCTAAGAGCTGATCATTGGAGTGTATATACCAATAGTACATACATCTAAAAGCTGTGTATTGTACGAGTACGAATACGGGTGCATACGAGTAGAATTGTTGATGAAACTGAACGAGGATGTAATTGTAAGCATTTTTGTTAAGTAGAAGTATTTTGATAAGTGTATTGAAGTCTTTCAAAAGTGTATAAATACATATTAAAACTCTACATGTATATACATTTTAACTGAGTCGTTAAGTCATCGTTAGTCGTTACATGTAAGTGTTGTTTTGAAACCTTTAGGTTAACGATCTTGTTAAATGTTGTTAACCCAATGTTTATAATATCAAATGAGATTTTAAATTATTATATTATCATGATATTATCATGTATGAATATCTCTTAATATGATATATATCCATTAAATGTCTTTACAACGATAATCGTTACATATATGTCTCGTTTAAAAATCATTAAGTTAGTAGTCTTGTTTTTACATATGTAGTTCATTGTTAATATACTTAATGATATGTTTACTTATCATAGTATCATGTTAACTATATATATATATCCATATATATGTCATCATATAGTTTTTACAAGTTTTAACGTTCGTGAATCACCGGTCAACTTGGGTGTTCAATTGTCTATATGAAACATATTTCAATTAATCAAGTCTTAACAAGTTTGATTGCTTAACATGTTGGAAACATTTAATCATGTAAATATCAATCTCAATTAATATATATAAACATGGAAAAGTTCGGGTCACTACACATCATACCTTGAAGAAGGTCATCAGGAGTAAAGTTTCAAACACTATTAAAACCCCACCAATTGAAAACTTTAAACCACACTGTCCACACCTCAATTTTTACACGAAAGGAAAGAATAAACCACCGACTCGATATCGTCATCACAAAGTAAGCAACGGACCGAGTGAAGGTTAATTCCCCGTTTGTGCACCTAAGAAAGCCAAATTATAATAACTTGCTCGTAAAGGTATGTTACTACATTTTTAGAATTTGCAAAGCCACCAATTGTTAGCCAATCTCCTCGATGGTCAAGTATTGTATTTCAGGAATAGTTGGTTAGCAATTGCTAGGTCTGCAATTAATTGCTAGGACTCAAATTAATGATTTTGTTGCTGATGCTCTATTATTAGTTATTAGTTGCTTTTGTTAGATGCTAAAGACCCAACTAAAGATATCCTGACTTTTTATTAATTCTACTGGTGGTTCTTTTAGATGCAGTAATGAATCTTTAGTATTTGGTACTATTAAAGGTTGCGACTTTATATGCAAATGTTTGCTAAACAATCTGGGTGTGTCTTTGTATCCATGTTATTTTGATGTTTTACTGAATTATTTACGTATTTGTGAGATTGAACTAGTATTTGAAAAACAGCTTATTTCACTATATAATTTATGTTATTGTGTAATGTGTATTAATCAATATGCTTGTTAAGTCTTTTTGAGTGTACTACGTGATCCTTGTGTTTCGTTTGAATTGGTCTTTATGATTATGTGTCCGTGAAATTGCTCGTGTTTGTTGACACAAATCTGTGTAGTTTTCTCGTGTGTTTTCCTTCTTTTTTACACAAAAGTGTACAATTTGTCAATTTTCAATCTTGGAGTGCAAATTCCCCTTTTTTGAGTCTACTTTCAATAATAAAAAAAAAAGGTTATTTCCAACTTGGGGTTTTTTTCTGAGTAATTTGTTGGAGGTTTTATTGAAATTTCGTGTAGGGTAAAATAATCGATAGCCGGATAAATTACTGAATCGTGGTATCACTTTCCGAAAGTAATTATTCGACCCTTATTGCCTGGGTTACACGAATATCACTTTGGGATAAGACAGAGATTAGTTCTTGTTATTGGCAGTAAACAAGAACTCTTTTGCATAAGAGTATTAAGGTGTTTTTCGTATATCTTATTCTCATAAATGATAGTCCTTATTTATAGGCACCCAAAAATAAGTATTATTCCACGATGGAGATGTTTCACTAACTAATTTCGTTTTCAAATCTAAAACAAATCCTTTACATAAAGTTGTTTGTTTTATTTCCAACAACCAAATCAAGGAAATCGTTTTCAAATCTAAACAAATCCTTTACATAAAGTTGTTTGTTTTATTTCCACGATGGAGATGTTTCACCTAGTGCAGGAATAATACTTCCGTAATCACTCAAATTTGTGATAATGGAAAACCACTTTCGGGTCCGGGCAATCTATCACTTAATGGGTGTACACTCCGTACCTCCTAACCCGTTTACAAGTGTAGATTAAATCCCTCAATTACACTAAATTTCCAACAATCCTCCCCAATTTAGTGCAATTCGTTTCATGAGAATTAAACAAATTAAAACAAAAACTTATGCATAAATGAAAATATCTTGAAGATTGAATTTTCACCTTAGTACATTACACATTCCAAATATTCGAGAATCGGGGTGTTCTAAGAATTGAACCCTTCAACCCATTTGAATAACTGAAAATAACATACACATAAGTTGTAACGACCCGGAAATTTCTGACCAAATTTAAACCCTAAACTCTATATGTTTCCGACACGATAAGCAAAAAAAAAAACTCTAATGTTGAGTCTAGAAAGTCTGAAATCTATATCTGGATGATTAGTTACCCTTTGACCAAGCCTGACGATTCACGAACATTTATGTGTATACGTGTTATATATTTATGAATAACGATAACAAAGTATTAGATACGTAATAGGTTTTGAAATAAGATTATTACATTTATTGGCAAGAGTAAAAGATAATAGGATTTATAAATATCTGAAACCATTTTGCCAAATTATTTAAGAGTTATTTTAATAAGATTAAACGTTTTAACGTTATTATAAAAGTCGTAACTTTTCTAGAAACTTTTTGTTAAATGATAAATGTAACGGTCCGTGATTTTATAAAAACGAATATTTAATAAAACGTGTTCATTAAATATATATATATATATGTATTTTACAAAACAATATTAAACGTTTTCAATTTAAAAATATATTTTGACAAATAATTAAACTTTGATTTTTACAAGTAATGACCACAATACTCAAAAGATTAAGTTACTTTTTGAGTGGGTTAGTTTTCCATAAATTTAAGTATATATTTTGATAAAGATACGAGTTACAAAACGTAAATTGTTAGTTTTCTCAGCGTACGAAATTATATTTGGAAAACCGGACCCGGAACTTTAGTCAGGTGACAACGTAAAAGTAATTTTTGTAAAAATTATATTTTTACTATTAACATAAATATAATATAATATTTAATTAATTAATTAAACTAAATAATTAAATATATATTAAGAAATGTCGGCAGGAAAATGAAACGATTGTGGCATGATATCTTAAGCCATGCGACTTGCATGGCTAACCCTCACAACCCCATGCAAGTCGCATGAGGAGTACATGGTGGCCAAAAACCCCCTTTAAAAACCGAACTTGGGTGTAACTTTTTCACTTATTTTTTTTTTTCTTCTTCTTTCTTTCTTTTCTATCTCTTCTCTGTCTATCTACCTAAATACTATTCTATATTAATTACTTCTAATACTAATTATATTATTAATTATATTATGATTTTGATTATCAAAATCAGTATTATGATTTTTATTAATCTTATTAGTAGTATTAAAAGCTATATTATTAGTATTATCACATAAAATATTATGACGAGGTTCTGCCCAAGTATTCCAAAAACTAATTTCATGAATGGGATAAGATTAAGGAGATTATGGGTCAAATTTATGAAAGTTATGGGTATGGATCGGGGGTTTTGTTCGTGAAATAAACTAGTGTTTGTCAACTCCGTTTTGCCCAAATACTATCCTGCAATATTGAATCTCAATATTGATACGTGAGCACTCTAAACTTAACTTTTATTTACTTTTAGTGTGCCCCTGACTAGTGCTCAAGAAATTAGGATAGTGTACATTTTTATATCTATTTCTGTCAAACTATATTTTTAGGATAGAATCTGAATTAGTTACTCATGCGGTTAAGATAAGATATATGAATTATATGTTTTTGGAAAGGTGGCGAAAAACTATAAACTTTTCATTTAGATGTCGAATGGATTCGACGGACGGATTTGAAGTTATAGCCAATTGAACTTTTGTACAAATTATTAAAAATGAATATTTTTATTACGACGTTGTTAAAATCATTATTATTATAAATATTATCATAATTGTTATTATGAATATCTAAAGATAACTAATATTTTTATCAAAAACTATTAAACTATCATTTTGATTATTATTAATGAAACTATCAATTTATGTTCATTAACACTAAAATTATTAATTTTTATTAGAAATATTATTTTTATGAAAATATTATTATTCTAAAATATTAACTTAACATTTGGTATAATTTTTATAAAAAAGTTTTAGTTATAAAATTTTATAGTTTACCTTAAAGAATTTTATAAAATATTTGAAAATAGATGACAACGATATTTAATTATGAATTAATTTTTGAAAATATTATTATTATAAAGTATTAATTTAATATTTTGATATGTATAGAGTCTTATTTATCACTAAATGCATTTTGTAAAATATTTTAAACTATAAAATTTGTTATATTTAAATATATGTAAACGGTTATAATTTTATAAAGGTTTTTGAAAGTCTTTTTGAGTCAAACGAATTTTTATTAACTTTTGCATATTAGTCTCGAGCATTAGGAATAAGGTACACTGTAAATCGACTTTATTTGTTAATTAGATATTAATCAATACATAAATATATAATTAATTAGGTTCGTGAATCGAAGGCCGACCTTATAAGTTACCAATGGTGTTATATGTATTTTTACTACAAAATACATTAGGTGAGTTTCATTTGCTCCCTTTTTAATTGCTTTTGCAATATATATTTTTGGGCTGAGAATACATGCGCTGCTTTTATAAACGTTTTACGAAATAGAGACAAGTAATTAAAAATGATATTCTGCGAATTGATGTGCTAGGTAATTTAGTTACATGTTATAAGAGCATGTAAGCGCGAATCCTAAAGATAGATCTATCGGGTTTAACACCCCCATCCAGTAGGCTGCACTAGACATAAGAACTAGTGGGCGGATGTTTAGTACTTCGAGGATTATTCATACACTTGCGAGTGTACATATCCATCTTTGCGAAGATGACTTATTATATTATTGTTAAGGTTAGTTACTGAGGCCTCAACATAAGCAGAATGGTTTTATACACTTGCGAGTGTATTATATTAATGATTATGAAATCTTGTGGTCTATTGAAACTTTTGATAACTGTTGTTACGATAAACCTATGAACTCACCAACCTTTTGGTTGACACTTTTAAGCATGTTTATTCTCAGGTACGAATTAAGTCTTCCGCTGTGCATTAGCTTATGTTAAGGATACTACTTGGGACCATTTAAGCCATGATACAAGAACGTTGCATTCGTTGCATTCGAGTCATCCAAGATCATTATAAGCTATTATTAAGTAAATGACAGATTAGGTCATTTGGATATTGTGAAATGTTAGTCGAACATATCAATTTTTGATGTAAAGATAGATTGCCTTTTAAGAATAAATGCAACGTTTGTAAACGTATTATTTAGAGGTCAAGTACCTCGCGATGTTATCAACTATTGTAATTCGTTTGTAATCAATATGGACTTCGTCCGGATGGATTAAGGACGAGTTGTTATAGGTGGTATCAGAGCGTTGGTCTTAGCGAACCAGGTCACCCATTAGTGTGTCCAACTGGTAGTTGTTAGGATACATTAGTGAGACTGGACTTTGACCGTGTCTGCCTGTTAAAAAGTTTTGCTTATCATTTCTAGTCGGAAACCATCTGCACATCATCCTTAGGGAGTTGCCTATTTATCGTTCTTAAGTCTAGATACGTCTTATTGCATTTAAGTGCATCGATAGTGTATAGACAAAATTCGTATCCTAGCGTATCTGTTGCTATAGACATTGCCTGACGAATTTCAAAGATTCTCCGTAATTCACGGGATTTTGAGTATTATAAATACATACGTAAATTATGTATTGAAGAATACCAAACCCCAACTCATATAATTTATTTCAAACCAAAAATTCATTTCCCGACTATACAAGATGAACTCCGCGTCCAGTTCGAATTCCTCCGACTCCGACAGCTACGCTGATATGGATTTCCATTCGGGCTCCGAAGGCAGCGTCACTGGAATGGATCAACCAATTTCTCATCATCTATTCTGGATGAATTGGGGATGGGTTCGTAGTATACTAAATTATTGGAGACAAGAAGAAGGTGATCCCTTTCACCCACCGAATTGCCCCATGGGCGACGAACCTGAAGCCCTTACCGGCGAACCTGTTCGAGAAACCATTTTCTCTCTCATTTCTCGAGTATCTCGTCACGATTATATCCTATCCCATATTTCGGATCTTGTTCATTCGCTCACACCAACCGCCAATCATCCTGGTGTACTAGCAGAAATTAACGAACTTCGCGCTCGTGTGACGGCTTTGGAGAACACGGTGCGAAGGTTACAAACACCAGCAGCAGCACCAGCAGCATAACCAGTACTGTTAACAAATCAACCTCGCAATCTTCAGTACCAGTAGCATCATCGACGACAACGGCATCATCAGCATCAACACCAACCGTATCATTACCACCACCAACAATCACATCCGCACCACGTACCTCAACATCATCATCTGAACTTCGAATATGATCTTTGTTCTAAATATCATTCTATACTGATTACCTCTTCTTTACGTATCGTTCTTCGTTCGACATGACGATTATGTAATCTCTAATGCTTAAGAGATCATGTAATCTAGTACTAATGATAAATCAAATGAGTTTAATATTTTATTGACTCATTAAATCCATAATTACATCCGATGAAAATATTATATTTTCATAAAGATTGTAATTAAAAATTCTTCCGTACAAACTGTTAATGATGAAAATATTTTAACGGGTGGGTAGTACCCGAGAAATATTTAGAATTCACATTAATAAGTTACACTGTACACTCTCCGAATCTGATTCAACAGTCGTTTGCTATTCTATTTACGATCACCGATAAACGTATCCGTTCACCCCAGAATAACCATTTCCATTCAAATTTCATATTCGGATTTTGATCTATCAGAATCTAACAAGTGGCATAAAGAAGAAAACATTGGACAAAATAAAATTTGTTAGAAACACATGAATTAATTAATTGAAAACCTATTAAGGATTCCACGCTAACTGTTCCGGCTAACTGTTCCCAGCTAACTGATTAACATTTAATTTATCGCAATTTACATTCTCGCACTTTTATTTATCGTCATTTAATTTTTGTTATTTACTTTTATGCATTTTTAAGTCGGGACACATGTACGCAATACGTCGGATTAATTCTGAGACAACACGGTGCATGGGTCATGATATACATTTATTTATTTCACGCACTTTAAATAACGGGACACGTATACAAGGTTTCGATTTATCATATTGACCCATCTATATATATATTTCGGAACAACCATAGACACTCTATATGTGAAGGTGGGAGTTGGCTATACAGGGCCGGAGTTGATTCCAAAATATATATATACTTTGAGTTGTGATCGACACCGAGACTGGTACACGGGTCACGATACGTATTAAGTAATTCGAATATTATATATATCTAATTTATATATGAATCTATTGAACCATTGGACAATCGGACTATTGGACTGCTAACTGTGGACAATTAAAAATGAATTAAAATGCTGATTATAACATATGGAACTAAACAATTCTTCAAGTTTGCCACTTGATTTCATCCAAAACCTCATTTATACCTCGACAATAATCCTCGTTCAAATCTTTTCATGATTCTTGAAAACATCTCGATCGCGAAGTTGAACCAGCCGCACCTCGTCGACGGAATAAAGATTTATGCATACCGTTATGCACCTGAAAAACTTTCGAAACCGAAGTCATAGTTAAAAACGCATTTGCGTCGAATTCCTTATCATTCATTAGCAAAAACTTTACAATTCCTTTTCAAAGTAACCAATTTTGTTACAGCTCCACTTCGACTTCTCAGAAAGACTAGCCTTATTATAATCTTGATATATATACATCATCCTTTCGCCGTCGGTTATCGGAGAATCTTTCATATTTCACGACGTCATCAGCAGATGTATCAACAGCTCGTCATCTCTTTGGCGGAATCCGCAGTCAGTATTTTGAAAATCTCGCAACACTTCTCTAGTTATACCTATAACGTCTATCCCTAAGAATTTCATACTTCAAATGTGAAGTTTCTGAAAAACACCCTAAACTGCAAACTAGTTTTCGAAATGCTGGCGAAACAGCAAAAACTGTAAACGACTTTAACAATCAAAAGTTTGACGTTAAAATACAGTGTGTTGGAAAAGCTCAGAAAAAGAAGGAAGTGTTAGGAACGCTCGATAGAAGATTTGGTACTGAAAACCGGATTGAGCGAACTGTGAAGGAGACTCTGAACAAATTGCATGGGCTAAACTTGTACATAAAGAATCTTGATGATTCTGTAACAAACACCTTGCTTCTGAATTTAAACCCTTACGGGTAAATTTTCATCATCATCCTTTGGCATTAGAAATCCCAAGATATTATCATATCTTTCATTATAAATATCCTCAATATTTCTGAAGATATTTTCACAACTATTCTTATCTGGGATCATTTATCTCTCCGTAACATCTGCGTTACAACATAAAAGAAACTATGTTAGTTTCTAAGTTCCAAAACCTTCAAGTTTAAAATATGAATGTTTTGAAGTAGTGTTGGGAACTGATGCATGAATTAGTATAATATAATGAAACGTGATCAACTTCATTATATTACAGTAAGTCATGTTAAGTTTTTAATGGAAAGTGATGAATCACAGTACCGTCATCATGTGCCATGTTACACGGCTCTTACATTCGATCCAATTCCCAAACGTATTAAGAACATATCGTCCTGATAGTTCTATCTTTTCCAGGGTATTCTGGAAATTTAACAAAACAAAATCGTGCCAATACTCTTTCTTTCTTAGAGCATTAGCTATGTTCATTCCAAATCTTATACCTACAAATTCCAGACCATTGCTCGCTTGACTCAAGGACGGGAAGAAGAAACGAAGGGACAAAGCCCCAAAATAGAAATTAGGGTATAAATCGCAGCAAACAGGAGAAAGTATTAACTATGGATGACAATGATTATGGAAAACAGGAGCAGGAACATTGAAGTGTAAGGAAAGATATCAAACCCAATAACGACCCAGAAACTACAAACCGTGTATATCAATACGTATGGCGACGTAAAGACACGGGAGAATTAGAAACATTATAATTCCAAGAAAATCATAAAAGTAAATAGATTCTTCTGGCGGTAGATGAAAGAGAAGAATGAAAGATATAAAAGTTAGAAGTATAACAAAAATCAGAACAGGATGTAGCATTCTAAAGAATACCTTAAGGTATGAATTAGAGGAGGAAGAGAAGGAGATGTGAGGTATGGAAGTAGGGAAGGGAAGGAGATGGATTTATAGTGAAATATCCGACAAAGAAATCGAAACAGATTACCGCATTAAATCTAAGGAGATCCTGTTTCCTAAATCGTCGAAGAATCAAATATTATTACATAAGATTTTCTTTAAATCCCTTAAATTCTGGAAATCAATCCTAACCACGTCACCAGTTAAAACAATTCCATATTCACTCATTCTTTTGTGATAACTTCACTCGAGCGCTTCATATGATCGAATCGTTTTATCCATATTTTCCAAAAATGATAAAACTCTATTTCGTCATAAAAACATTCCTATTGTTATTTATGACAACCTCTACTAAATTTCGGGGACGAAATTTCTTTAACAGGTGGGTACTGTAACGACCCGGAAATTTCTGACCAAATTTAAACCCTAAACTCTATATGTTTCCGACACGATAAGCAAAAAAAAAAAACTCTAATGTTGAGTCTAGAAAGTCTGAAATCTATATCTGGATGATTAGTTACCCTTTGACCAAGCCTGACGATTCACGAACATTTATGTGTATACGTGTTATATATTTATGAATAACGATAACAAAGTATTAGATACGTAATAGGTTTTGAAATAAGATTATTACATTTATTGGCAAGAGTAAAAGATAATAGGATTTATAAATATCTGAAACCATTTTGCCAAATTATTTAAGAGTTATTTTAATAAGATTAAACGTTTTAACGTTATTATAAAAGTCGTAACTTTTCTAGAAACTTTTTGTTAAATGATAAATGTAACGGTCCGTGATTTTATAAAAACGAATATTTAATAAAACGTGTTCATTAAATATATATATATATATGTATTTAACAAAACAATATTAAACGTTTTCAATTTAAAAATATATTTTGACAAATAATTAAACTTTGATTTTTACAAGTAATGACCACAATACTCAAAAGATTAAGTTACTTTTTGAGTGGGTTAGTTTTCCATAAATTTAAGTATATATTTTGATAAAGATACGAGTTACAAAACGTAAATTGTTAGTTTTCTCAGCGTACGAAATTATATTTGGAAAACCGGACCCGGAACTTTAGTCAGGTGACAACGTAAAAGTAATTTTTGTAAAAATTATATTTTTACTATTAACATAAATATAATATAATATTTAATTAATTAATTAAACTAAATAATTAAATATATATTAAGAAATGTCGGCAGGAAAATGAAACGATTGTGGCATGATATCTTAAGCCATGCGACTTGCATGGCTAACCCTCACAACCCCATGCAAGTCGCATGAGGAGTACATGGTGGCCAAAAACCCCCTTTAAAAACCGAACTTGGGTGTAACTTTTTCACTTATTTTTTTTTTTCTTCTTCTTTCTTTCTTTTCTATCTCTTCTCTGTCTATCTACCTAAATACTATTCTATATTAATTACTTCTAATACTAATTATATTATTAATTATATTATGATTTTGATTATCAAAATCAGTATTATGATTTTTATTAATCTTATTAGTAGTATTAAAAGCTATATTATTAGTATTATCACATAAAATATTATGACGAGGTTCTGCCCAAGTATTCCAAAAACTAATTTCATGAATGGGATAAGATTAAGGAGATTATGGGTCAAATTTATGAAAGTTATGGGTATGGATCGGGGGTTTTGTTCGTGAAATAAACTAGTGTTTGTCAACTCCGTTTTGCCCAAATACTATCCTGCAATATTGAATCTCAATATTGATACGTGAGCACTCTAAACTTAACTTTTATTTACTTTTAGTGTGCCCCTGACTAGTGCTCAAGAAATTAGGATAGTGTACATTTTTATATCTATTTCTGTCAAACTATATTTTTAGGATAGAATCTGAATTAGTTACTCATGCGGTTAAGATAAGATATATGAATTATATGTTTTTGGAAAGGTGGCGAAAAACTATAAACTTTTCATTTAGATGTCGAATGGATTCGACGGACGGATTTGAAGTTATAGCCAATTGAACTTTTGTACAAATTATTAAAAATGAATATTTTTATTACGACGTTGTTAAAATCATTATTATTATAAATATTATCATAATTGTTATTATGAATATCTAAAGATAACTAATATTTTTATCAAAAACTATTAAACTATCATTTTGATTATTATTAATGAAACTATCAATTTATGTTCATTAACACTAAAATTATTAATTTTTATTAGAAATATTATTTTTATGAAAATATTATTATTCTAAAATATTAACTTAACATTTGGTATAATTTTTATAAAAAAAAGTTTTAGTTATAAAATTTTATAGTTTACCTTAAAGAATTTTATAAAATATTTGAAAATAGATGACAACGATATTTAATTATGAATTAATTTTTGAAAATATTATTATTATAAAGTATTAATTTAATATTTTGATATGTATAGAGTCTTATTTATCACTAAATGCATTTTGTAAAATATTTTAAACTATAAAATTTGTTATATTTAAATATATGTAAACGGTTATAATTTTATAAAGGTTTTTGAAAGTCTTTTTGAGTCAAACGAATTTTTATTAACTTTTGCATATTAGTCTCGAGCATTAGGAATAAGGTACACTGTAAATCGACTTTATTTGTTAATTAGATATTAATCAATACATAAATATATAATTAATTAGGTTCGTGAATCGAAGGCCGACCTTATAAGTTACCAATGGTGTTATATGTATTTTTACTACAAAATACATTAGGTGAGTTTCATTTGCTCCCTTTTTAATTGCTTTTGCAATATATATTTTTGGGCTGAGAATACATGCGCTGCTTTTATAAACGTTTTACGAAATAGAGACAAGTAATTAAAAATGATATTCTGCGAATTGATGTGCTAGGTAATTTAGTTACATGTTATAAGAGCATGTAAGCGCGAATCCTAAAGATAGATCTATCGGGTTTAACACCCCCATCCAGTAGGCTGCACTAGACATAAGAACTAGTGGGCGGATGTTTAGTACTTCGAGGATTATTCATACACTTGCGAGTGTACATATCCATCTTTGCGAAGATGACTTATTATATTATTGTTAAGGTTAGTTACTGAGGCCTCAACATAAGCAGAATGGTTTTATACACTTGCGAGTGTATTATATTAATGATTATGAAATCTTGTGGTCTATTGAAACTTTTGATAACTGTTGTTACGATAAACCTATGAACTCACCAACCTTTTGGTTGACACTTTTAAGCATGTTTATTCTCAGGTACGAATTAAGTCTTCCGCTGTGCATTAGCTTATGTTAAGGATACTACTTGGGACCATTTAAGCCATGATACAAGAACGTTGCATTCGTTGCATTCGAGTCATCCAAGATCATTATAAGCTATTATTAAGTAAATGACAGATTAGGTCATTTGGATATTGTGAAATGTTAGTCGAACATATCAATTTTTGATGTAAAGATAGATTGCCTTTTAAGAATAAATGCAACGTTTGTAAACGTATTATTTAGAGGTCAAGTACCTCGCGATGTTATCAACTATTGTAATTCGTTTGTAATCAATATGGACTTCGTCCGGATGGATTAAGGACGAGTTGTTATATAAGTTTTCAAATACTCTAAAGCTATCCTGACACTTTACAAGCCATGTGTCCATATCCATTCATGAATGTATCTGAAGCAAAAGTCCAAGCTTTGTTGAAGCGGTAAAACTTCACATTCACATAGGTAGTTCATTTCAGTCATGCACCTGCTATTGCACTTTTCAAATAAACCATTAAGAAGATAAACTTCATCCTCACCTTCAACAGGTCCGAGTACATACCTTACTTTGGGATGATACAAAATTTTGTACTCCAAATTTCTAAGTATAAGCCTTCCACATTGAATTCAACTTCTAATTTTCATCAGAAGGGAATTGGGTATCTTATAATTAGAAATTTATGTGGACTTTAAACCCATCCCCACAGCAGACTTGTTCACCAAGTCTCTTGCCAATCCCTTCGTTAAGTGATCAGCTAAATTCTGTTGTGACCTCACGAACACTATAGAAATCACCCCATTCATGATGAGTTCACGAATCATGCTATGTCTGACACCTAAGTGTCTAGACTTTCCATTGTACATCTGGCTATATGCCTTTACCAATGTCGCAGCACTATCACAATGGATAGACATGGGTGCTATAGGTTTAGGCCATAATGGTATCTCATGGATCAATTTTCTAAGCCATTCTGCTTCTTTACCAGCAGCAGCTAAAGCAACAAACTCAGATTCTATCGTTGAGTTGGTAATACATGTCTGCTTCTTAGAAGCCCATGAAATAGCACCTCCCTCAAGCAAGAACACCCAACCACTCGTTGAAGAATGATCTTCAATATTGGTTATCCAACTCGCATCAGAATATCCTTCTATTACCGAAGGAAACCCATTATAAGATAAACTATAGTCCATAGTTTTCTTCAAGTACTTCAGTACCCGCCTAATTGCTTGCCAGTGATGAGTACTAGGATTACTAGTATATCTACTCAGTTTTCCCACAGCAAAAGCAATATCCGGCCTTGTACAAGTCATGGCATACATCAAACAGCCAATCACCTGAGAATACTCAAGTTGTGATACAGCTTCACCTTGATTAGGCATAAGCTTCTCACTTGGATCAACAGGGGTACTCACAGGATTACATTCAAAGCAATTGAACTTTTTCAACACCTTCTCAATATAATGAGATTGACAAATCGAAATTCCTTTGCTTTCACGTTTGATCCTAATGCAAGGATAACGTCAGCCTCCCCCATATCTTTCATGGAGAATTTTGATGACAAAAATTCTTTTGTTAAATCAACCTGACTTTGGTCAGTCCCAAAGATTAACATGTCATCAACATATAGACAAATTATAACTCCTTTACCAGAATCATCAAATTTACTATATACACATTTATCTGCTTGGTTTAATTTAAAACCACTAGATAAAATCACTTCATCAAACTTTTGATGCCATTGCTTAGGTGCTTATTTCAAACCATATAAGGATTTCACAAGTTTGCACACCTTGCCTTCATTTTCTGGCATGACAAAGCCCTGAGGTTGGTTCATATAAACCTCCTCATCCAATTCACCATTCAAGAATGCTGTCTTCACATCCATCTGGTGAGTAACTAGATTGTGAATCGTAGCCAAAGCAATTAGCAGTCTAATGGTAGTGATACGTGCCACGGGATCATAAGTATCAAAATAGTCAATTCCAGACTTTTGTCTAAAGCCTTGAATGACTAACCTTGCCTTGAACTTTTCAATAGTTCCATCCACCTTCATCTTCTTTTTGAAAATCCATTTGCAACCCAATGGTTTGCAACCAGGAGGTAGATCAGCTAACACCCAAGTGTTATTGCCCATGATAGAATCTATCTCATCATTAATTGCCTCTTTCCAGAATGCAACATCCTGAGACCTCATTGCTTCATCATATGTTTTAGGATCATCATCAACATTGAAACAATACGAATATTGGGTAGAAACATCATCCCTAGAACCTTCAACTAAGTATAGTTGAAAATCTGGTCCAAATGATTTAGGTTTCCTTTTTCTTTTGCTTTTTTGAAGCTCAAGTGACTGATCAACAGCCTTTTCAGAGACTTCATCATTACAATCCTTATTGATTCCATTGTTACTTGGAATCATATCCTTTGGTCTAGGTATAGATGAAAATCGATTTTCATCAAAGATTGCATCCCTTGAATCAATCACAGAATTGATTGAGACAAACTCATTAGGCTCTATTACATAGAACCTATATGCCTTGGAATGTTCAACATATCCAACAAATATGCAATCTATACCTCTTTCACCTAAACTTTTCTTCTTGGGATCAGGTAGTCTTACAACCGCCCTACAGCCCCATACCCGAAGATAATTCAAGTTAGGTTTCCTTTTATTCCAAAGTTCATAAGGTGTAATCTTGTTTCTTTTGTTAGGAACTCTATTAAGCAAATAACAAGCTGTTAACACAGCTTCCCCCCAAAATCCTTCACTTAAACCCGAATAGGATAACATGGAATTAACCAATTCCTTAAGGACCCTATTCTTCCTTTCAGATATACCATTTTGTTGTGGAGTATAAGGAGCTGTGGTCTCATGGATAATACCAACGGATTGGAAATACGATTGGTCAATGTATTCACCTCCCCTATCTGTTCTAAGTCTTTTAATTAAAGTCTTTTGTTGTAATTCTACTTCAGTTTTAAATATTTTAAATTTATCTAATGCTTCATCCTTAGTATGTAACAAATAAACATAGCAAAATCTAGAAGCATCATCAATAAAAGTCACAAAATATTTCTTGTTCCCTAAAGTAGGAGTAGCATGCAAAACACATAAATCACTATGTATTAATTCCAAAATTTCAGTATCACGATGTACATTTTGAAATGGTTTCTTAGTGATCTTTGTTAACATACACGTTTTACACTTTTCATTGTTCATGTCAAAAACCGGTATTAATCCATCTTTAGACATATCTTGCATTCTTTTAAAGTGTATATGTCCTAGTCTAGCATGCCAAAGTGTAGAATTATTTATGATAGAAGTAGATATAAAAGCAAAATTAACATTCAATTGATTAATGTTAAGTCTAAACATTCTATTGCATAAATAACCAAAACCAATAAACATACCATGTTTTGACAAAACAAACTTATCAGATTCAATTACTTGTTTATAACCACAACAATTTAACACACTACTGGAAACCAAATTTTTCCTTATTTGTGGTACATGCAAAACATCAAACAAACAAATAGTTTTTCCAGAACTAAAACACAAATCCACACTTCCACGTCCATGAACAGAGGCTGTTGACTCATTTCCCATATGAAGAATTGATCCATCAGTCACGAACTCGTAAGTCTTGAACTAAAATCTATCCTTGCATACATGGGTGGTGGCTCCCGAGTCAACCCACCACGCGACATCATCATCCTGCACAAAATAAGCCTCAGATATATATGAAACATAATAATTCTCATTTGAATTATTAAATATATTCTGACCTTTCGAGTTGTGGTTGTTTAAACCATTTCCCGAACCGCGTGTGCTAGATCCTTTGGCATTATTATTACCAAAAATAACCTTGCAATCCTTTTTCATGTGTCCAGTTTTACCACACTTCCAACAAGTCAATTTAGACTTCTTGTTCGGATTAGCCTTGTTATAACCTTGATGTTTACGTTTGCCCTTTTTGTCATTATTACTAGTGAACTTTTTATGTTCCACCATATTGACAACAGACGTACCAGCAACTTCGTTGCTCTTCGGCTTGTCATTATCCTGCAACCTGAGGGATTCCTCAATACGCAGATGACTACCCAACTCAACAAGAGTTAACTCCTCCTTCTTA